>NC_052153.1:123351109-123651109 GCF_902713615.1 Scyliorhinus canicula
ACTCACCTAGCAACCCTGGAGAGTTCCTTGACAGCTTTGACACTTCCTGGATAGCTTTGACATGTTTGGCATGTCCTGGGCAGCTTCATGAGCTTTGACTCTTCCTGGATAACATTTATGGTTCTGACAGATTTGGCACTTCCTTTACATCTTTGACAGTTTTGACACTTCTTGGGCAGATTTGACAGCTGGACACGTCCTTGACAGATGAACAACTCTTTAATAGTTGCTTGAGAGATGGACAGTTCCTTGACAGCTGGACATCTCTTTGCCAGTTTGACAGTTCCAATGATTTTGGGCATATAAAATGCACAATTATGTTCACTTTTAACAATATCAAACTATGCCTGCCTCTCCCAAAGGGTTCATTCCCTCTCTCAAAGGGTGCCTTTCCTCTCTGAAAAGTATCCCAGGATCCTATCCAACGGGTACCATAACTCTCTAAGTGTGTACTCTGGTTATCTAAATGAACCCACCAAATTCACTCTGGGACCTTGGATGGCGAGAAGAGAGGAGCTATAAAAGCAGATGTTGCATCTCCTGCACTTGCATGGGAAGGATCCATGGCAAAGGCAGTGTATGTTCGACCAGTAGAGGAGTGGACCAGAGTGTCAAGGAGGGAACGGTCTCCTCAGAATGCTGAAAGTGGATGGGAGGGCAAGATACCTTTGATAATGGTATAACACTAGAAATTGAAAAAATTGCAGGGCACTTTATCACAGGCCCTCCATTTTTAAAAATTTATCCCCTTGTACTTGCTTAAGTCCAATTAATTTTTTTAACTTTTTCCAGTTCAGATGCATCATCAACCTGAAATATTAACTGTTTCTCTCTCCGCAGTTGCTGCCTGATATTCTGAGAGTTTACAGCATTATTTGTTTTTCATTTATATTGCCAGTATCTGTATGATTTTGCTTTTGTATCAGGAAGGGTACATTGACTTTGGAGAGGCTGCAGAACATATCAGCAGAATGACATGGGGCTACAAATGGTAACTAATGAGGATAGGATGCTTAGATTAGTCTCATATTACTTGAACGTAGAAGATTGAGGGGTGATGTAATTAAGGTTTTCAGATGATGAAAGTTGTTAGAGTAGGTAGCGAAAATATATTTATTCTGGTGGGAGAGTCTAGAAAAAGATGAACAACAGTTAGCCTACTTAGGGTGATGTGAGGAAGCATTTGCTCAACAAAGCACAGTGGAATTCTAGAACTCTTTCACAAAAGCCGTTCAGGCTCGGTCAAGTGAAAGTTTCTCAAGTGAGATTGATAGGGCGGTATTCTCCGCTCCCGTGACTAAGTGCCCGCGCCATCGTGAAGGCTGTCGCGTTTCACGACGGCGCAAACAGATCCCGGGCACGACATATTCGGGCCTCCACAGGGGGCCAGCATGGCGCTGGAGTGGTTCACGCCACTCCAGCGTTCCCTACGCGGCACCAAATGGGCGCCGCGCCAACCTGCACATGCGCAGTTGGGGCAGCTCAAACCTGCACATGCGCAGGGAATTCCTTACGCGCGCTGGCCCCTCACCAACATGGCTCCGGTGTTCTGGGGCCGGCCGTGGAAGGAGGTAGGTCCGGAGGGGGGAGAGACTGGCCGCCGATCGATAGGCCCCAATCGTGGGCCAGACCCCATCGGTGGCCCTCCTCCCCTCACAGGCCGCCCCCCCCCAGCGTTCCTGCACAGTTCCCGCCGGCAGCGACCAGGGTGGACGGCGGTGGCGGGAACCTGTCATGTCTGAGTGGCCGCTCGGCCCATCCGTGCCGGAGAATCGCCGCTCGCCATTTGCGCCGATTCTCCGAGTGGCCTGGCTCGATTCGCACGGCGCTGGTTTCGGGGGGGTGGGAGAATCGTGTACGGGGTCGGGGCAGCGTGGCATGATTCGCGTGGTGCCTCGGCGATTCTCCCACCCAGCGGGGGGGGGGGGGGAATACCGCCCATAGATCTTTGTTTGACCAGGGCACTTAAATTTTGAAATCAAAGATGGTAAATGGAGTTGAGGCACAGATCAGCCATTATCTAATGTGTCTGGTGGAACAGGCTTGAGGAGCTGAATGGAGTACTCCTGTTCTTATGCACTCATAATTTCTTAATAAAGTGGTTCAAAGTGGTTCTCAACAGACGATTTCAATGTTGGTACAAGGAAATTACATTCAGTATCTTGTGAATATAAGAGAATAATTAAAATATTATGAATATATTGGTGATGTTAGTACTAATAAACAGCAATGCACAGTTGCTGGGTCCTATATCAGTGTTCTTCAAACTTTTTCTCCGGGGACCCACTTTTACCAACTGGCCAACCTCCGGGACCCAACCCAGCCGACCTTCACGACCCATGCCGGCCGACCTGCGCGACCCACCATTTTCTCTTACTTTGTTTGCTGCTGACAAAAATGGAGGAAATGGTTTTGGGTCCCTTTGGCCCTCGTACACACTCCTCCAATGGAACCTGTTGGATGAAGATGAAGCCTTCCGGTGTCGGAAAGTATGGAGTCTCCATCTGTCCAAAGTTCAGAATTTTATTTCTGTAAAATTTTATCAAATAACCCCGCCCCGGAACATGTAAAAAAAAATAAAAAGTTAAATGAGTAAAATAAATGAAAAAAATGAATAAACCCCCCCGAACTTGTAAAAAAAATAAAATGAATAAAATAAATGAAAAAAATAAATATTAAATGAATAAAATAAATAAATTAATTAATAAAAACCACTTCAGAACATGTAAAACAAAAAGCTGCAACCGTTTTTAAAAATAGCAGCCGCACTGCGCGTGCGTGCCCGATTATCGGCGCGCATGCGCAAAAGGCCGAATTTTATTTTTTAACATGTTCGCTGCCGCTTGCAGCCAGCGTTATGAAACGCCGGCTGCTGCGCAGGGATTTGCACAATCGGGAGCGCCAGGGACAACGGCTCCGCGACCCACCCGACACCCGCCCGCGACCCACCCGGGGGTCACACCCCCGACTTTGAAGAACACTGTCCTTGATAACAGGGCTGTGAAAAAACCTATTACTGCTGGTCGACCCATATGATGTGCAAGCATCAAAACTCTATAGTGACATTGCTACAATAAGTGGCTTCTACCTCCTAAAAGACAAGAGCCCTTCAACTAATCAGACCACTTAAAAGAAAAATAGAAGCTTTTGGGAGTGGAATTGCTTTGCAAATAACCTTCTGACATAGTCATATTCCTTGGTACAGCAGTGGGAGCTTTAGACTGCAAATCATTTTAAATGTTAAATTAGGCCCCAGAGATATATGACAAAAAGTATGTAGAGCAGTATTTTGTTCCACAGAGCAAATTGAGGATGTTAGTAATGTGTTGATGTTAGTGGTAAATGGGTTTTCAAAGCAAAGTCAGCAACCTTTCAAAATTCCCTTGCTGTAGATGGTGAAACCATTATAGAAGGCAGTGATTCATTGGGCATGGCACCATTATAAATCAGATATCATTCCCAGGAGGAAAACACCATTAGGTGCAGCAGAACATTAAAGATTAAATTATAGACTTCTATGTGAAATTAGTTTAATTACTCCAGATAGTTCAGAGTTTTAATTTGAAATGCATTGCACTTTTTCTGATAAATATCTTAAAAATATGAGATTTATTTTAAAGTTAAAGCAATGAACAAGATATTACTTCAGATGCTTTCACCCATAGACTTGACTTCTGTTGCTGTTTACTGGGGGAAGCCAGAGCAGCAGCTTAGTTTTCCCGAAGGAAAGATTTTTGTGGGTCAACAGTAACCTTAGACAACTCTTGTCCTCCAAAGTTGACTGGGATAAGGAGCCAGGTGGAGTCAAGGTACAGATCAATCATAATATAATTGAATGGTGGAACAGACTTGACGGTTGAATGGCCCACTCGTGTTCCTGTGGCTGAGGTAGATATTAGCTTTTCTTAAGCAAATATATATCAACGGTCAGTCTTTAAAAATTTGACATCAGCATTTCAACCCCCAATGTTAAGACTAATATGAACGGGGCCAGAAAGGCCTGGCCAACCACGGCCACATGTTCTGGGCCTGCGCCAGACTTTTCGAGTTCTGTACAAGCTTCTTCGAGGCGATGTCCAAGGTTATATGGGTGAGGGTGGAGCCTTGCCTGAGAGTGGCAGTCTTATTGGATAATGGATTTGTTTATTGTCACATGTACCAAGGTACAGTGAAAGGTATTGAAAAGTAGGGGCTGGTTTAGCACAGTGGGCTAAATAGCTGGCTTGTAAAGCAGACCAAGGCCAGCAGTGCAGGTTCAATTCCTGTACCAGCCTCCCCGAACAGGCGCCGGAATGTGACGACTAGGGGCTTTTCATAGTAACTTCATTTGAAGCCTACTTGTGACAATAAGCGATTTTCAGTTTCATTTCATTGTTCTGCCTGTAGCTCCGACAGATCATTCCGTACATGAAAAGAAAATACATAATAGGGCAAACATAAAATACACAATGTAAATACATAGACACAGGCATCAGGTGAAGCATACAGGATGTAGTACTACTCAGTAGAGACGATCTGTCAAGAGATCAGATCAGTCCATAAGAGGGTCGTTTAGGAGACTGGTAACAATGGGGAAGAAGCTGTTTTTGAATCTGTCAGTGCGTGTTCTCAGACTTTGGTATCTCCTGCCAGATAGAAAAGTTGGGAGAGTGAGTAAGCCGAGGCGGGGGGTGGATCTCTGATTATGCTGTCCGCTTTCCCAAGGCAGCGGGAGTCAATGGATGGGAGGCAGGTTAGTGTGATGGACTGGGCTCTGTTCACGACCTCTGTAGTTTCTTCCAGTCTTGGGCCAAGCAGTTGCCATACCATGCTGTGATGAAGCCAGATAGGATGCTCTCGATGGTGCACCTGTAAAAGTTGGTAAGAGTCAATGTGGACATGCCGAATGTCCTTAGTTTCCTGAGGAAGTATAGGGCGCTGTTGTGCTTTCTTGGTCATAGCATCGACGTGGGTGGACCAGGACAGATTGTTGGTAATGTATACACCTAGGAATTTGAAGCTGTCAACCATCTCCACCTCAGCCCCTTGATGCAGACACAGGCGTGTCCAATACTTTGCTTCCTGAAGTCAATGACCAGCTCTATAGTTTCGCTGACATTGAAGGAAGTTACACCACCCCACCGGGTTCTTTATCTCCCTCCTGTACTCTGACACATTGTTGTTTGAGATCCGACCAACTACGGTCGTTTAATTAGCAAATTTGTAGATGGAGTTGGAGCCAAATTTTGCCATGCAGTCATGTATGTATAGGAAGTATAGTAGGGTGCTAAGTATGCAGCCTTGCGGGGCTCCGATATTAAGGACTATTGTGGAGGAGGTGTTGTTTATCCTTCGGGGTATCGGACCAGCCAGATCTTCATACAGGGAAGAGGGCCGATGCCCAAGCTTTCGCTTCCCTAATAGCACGCCGGAGGATCCTTCTCGGCTGGTGATCAGCAGCATCACCCACAGTTACAGACTGGCAGACCTGCCGGAATTTCCCCATTTGGAGAAGGTCAAATACACTATCCGAGGGTTGGATGTGGGCTTCCACAAAGCATGCGGGCCATTCATCAGCCTGTTCCAAGACCCGTTCGAGGCCAACAGTGACTAGGAAGAGGGGGGGAAGGGAGGAAGACAAGGGAAGGCACACACAAGATAAAGGGGCAGGTAATGAGGGGAGGAGGGGGGGAACCCAAGGGAAGCACAAGACAAAGCACAGGGAAAAGGGGAGGAGGGGAAGGGCCACGCAGACACCCCCCCCCCCCCCCCCCCCACCCCCCCTCCTCCCAAACAAATAAAACATAAAAGCCCCAGCAGAAAGAAGCAGAGCACAATACAGGGCGTGCAGGGCAGACGGCAACACTAAGAGGGAACTAAAGTACTAATGAGGGAAGGGGAGGAGGGAGGGAGGGGGGACCTCATCTTAAAACCGTTTTAAATAAGACGAGAACATGTTTGTAAATACCAGATACAAATGAGCTGTTACACTGTCAAAACTGGAAAATGCCAATAAAAATATTTTTTAAAAAATTGCAGCATTGGAACAAGAAGAGGTTGTCAATATGAACCAATTGGGCCATTTTGGAAGATGTACATGAAGCCCATGAGAAGCAGAGGGGTTTGATGGCAGCACTGGAGACAAGCAGATGCAAATTTCCCCCAGTGTTTTGTTGACTAGTGGCAGAAAAACATTAAATCAGCTATTGGGTTTCAGAGCATTCCAATTAGAGGAACAATTTGTTCCTAAATAAATTCTGTGCAACAAATTCGCAACTTCAAAAAACCTTTTATTTTCCTTAAAAGAAGCGTTCTCAAACATGAATAAAAATATAAACAGTTGGAAATACTCAGCATATCTGGCATCATCTGTGGAGGGAGAAACAGAATTACTGGTCAGTTTTACTGGCCTCTGTTAGGCAGGGTGAGATGTGGGGAAATTAATTTACAGCATTAACTATCCACTTAGGGACCCGTTTATATTGCTGTTAATGCCATGCCAATGGTGGAGCCACTTCCAACCATGTGGGGAGGCTGCCAGCTAAATGGAGATGGCCTCACAGTGGCAGCCCAGCGGGAAGGTTCTCATTGGTCAAAGGGGCCCTGGGAAGAGAAGGCAGCACCGACAGTCCCAGTGTCTTCACCAGAGGGGTTCTCCCTCCAACCATCCACCCCATAATTTGTTTAATTGTTTTTCTTCACGTGGTCTGCTGGAAGCTCCAGGTCTCCTGCATCCCTCAGCAGCAACCACCTTTGTCAGTATGGCTGCTGAGTCTTTGAGCTGCTGGCCGTACGATTGGGCCAACAGCATGGAGAACCCAAATGGAGGTGATTAAAATTGCCAATCAAGGCAGCACATGTGGGTGCGGGATCTAATTTTTACCCTGATGTTGGGGCCTTGATGCCCCTCGCAAAATTCAGCCCAATTAGAGCTGGAAACTAAAAAAATCCTGCGAAGTAATTCCAACATTTTCAGACTTCCGTGTTTGCTATGTTTTACTTTTATGTATTCTGAAGCTTGTCTGGCTGTTGCCTTGTGTAAAGGTTTAATTTCTGCTTTGCAGCTGCTTTTTTGAGATAAGGCGGTGTTCGCTGGTGATTGCGTTAACAGGCTTTGTTTGTGACAATTCCTGACACTCTATTTGTGGAAATGCTAATCCTCAAAAATAAAATAAGAGTTGGAGTGATGTATTTTAATTAATTTAGAACAAAGATTCATATTCAGTACCACAGTAGGCTCTGAAATATCAATAATTGCATTAAATTAGGTGTCAAAATCAAAATATCCAGTCCCGTAAAAGACAATTCTTATCTCTCTCTTCAATAATTTCATAATCGCCACTGCTGTTATCTATGCTTTTATGTGCTGCATTAAAAGTGGTGGAATGTTGGTTATATTTCAGCATAGGTTTTTACAAGCCATTGCACTGTCAGTTTAATTCTGTGGGGTAAATACTAGTCTGCATCATGTGCATCGGGGGCGGGGGGGGGGGGGGAAATACAATGCAGAGGACTGCAAGGTTTTCACAGGCTGCACACGGTTTCTCTTGCATTCACTTAAATGGAGGGAAAGTTAGGTGGGGAATTGTTATAGAATTCTTTCCTGCCTCATTTTCTGTGCACCTGCCCAGGTGCACTCTCCAGTGCTTTGTGTCCAGATGTAAATCTGTCCCTTTGTGTTCACATGTCACGAGTTGAGACTCTAAGCTGTTGTGGAGATGCCAGCAGTTTTGTGGCTCTGTCAGCTTTTTACTGAAGCCGTTGGTCAGCCGTTGTTGCTTTTCTGAGATGGAGGTGCATGAAGTAGGGTCTAATTCTGGATGTTCCTATTCCATTACTTAAATAGTATTAGTTCTTATTGGTGTGGAATTATTAGAATGTTTAATGTATAGTTTGTGGATACAATAAATTATATTGATTTGTGTTTTACTCCTTCATGTTAAAGTATCGTGTCTCAAAAAATCAAACACACTGAAAATTGGCATCGGGTGGAAGCTTGGTGCCAATGATATATAGTGAACCAAAACTGAATACAAGTATACATAGTATATTGTATACAGAGAATACACAGAGTATATTGGATAATAATTCTGGAACTCTTTTGATAACAGCACTATGGGTGTTCCAACAACACATGGACTGTAACAATTCAAGAAGGTGGCTCACTACCCCCTTCTCCAGGGTAATTTGGGAGGGCAATGCTTGCTGGCCTTGCCAACAATGGTGCAAGAGTTCTTCCTGTTTATTGCCTTTGTTCCCACTTCTCTTGTAATTTTATTATTTTGATCCATGGACCCATAATCAGAATGTGCCTTTAAGCAAGAGACTCAAGGTTGAAGCAGCCTGCTTGTCAGGACACTGTGTTCCCAGGTTTTGATTTTAGCTTGACTCCTCAGCACTGAGTGGATCTTCGGAACTAGGTTTGGAGGAAGTTGGATCGATTGATTAAATGGCAATCAGTGTGTTGGCCAGGGACAGTGTTCTGCCTGACAATGGTCAGTGATTGGTTCCTGCCTGATGCTTTCTGAGAGAATTGGACAGAAGCGTTCAGGCCTTAGAAGTGAAAGAAATGCTCTCGCTCTCTCTCCTGCTTTCTAAAGTGAAAGAACTGCTTTATTGTTTTGAAAGCAGTGAGTGCCGGACACATCCTTTGCTTAAACCTGGAATGATGCTGAGCCGCAGAGAAGGTAGACAACCTTACCCGAGAAAACCGTCTCAAGCCTAGAAGAAGTACCAAACTGAAAGCCAGAACTTCAGAAAGATATTCAATGGAAGTCATCCCAGTGCATCAAAGATCCTTAACCTTTTATTTTTATTCATATTTTCTTTCTCTTTTCACCGTCCTTTCCCTTCTGTGTTGTTTGTCTGTGTGTGTGTGTGGAGAGTGGGGGAGGGAGAGGAGTTTTAGATAATCAGCTACGTCTACTGTCCGTTTAGTTATAATAATGGACATATGAAAAGGTTACTCATGTTCAAGTTAAAAACCTGGTTAAAAACTGCAGTTTATTGGGATCAACCAAGGACCTCGGGTATTTTAAACAAAATCTGATTTCACCTGTGTTGCAACTCTGGGTCGAGTGGGACTGGAATTGATCAAGCACGTTCTCAGGATGTCATGACAACGCCCACATCCCATGAAGGTGTTAATATTTAAACAAAATACGTTATATGACATGATATAGAAGCTGATGTAACTTCCACCCATTGAGGTTCAGATGATAAAATGTGTGGTTAAAAACCGCTGAAGCTTCAGGCTTGTGGTTTATGACATCTCTGGTTATTTTCATTAAACTTCTGCTTTGACTCCTCTGACAGCCGTAGCTCTTTACTATCTGAATCCCTTGCCTTTCCATTACCTTTAAGATTAAAATTACTTTATAATTCATTTCGGAACCAGTGGTGTAGTGGTCATATCACTGGACTAGTAATCCAGAGGCCCAGGCTAATGTTCTGGGGACACAGGTTCAAATCTCACAATGCCAGCTTGTGGAATTTAAATTCAATTCATAAATCTGGAATTAAAAACCATTCTCAGTAATGATGTTAATTGTCGTAGAAATCCAGTGTACTTCAGGTAAGGAAATCTGCTGTCCTTACTTGGCCTGGTATGGCCTACATGAGACTCCAGCAATGTAATTCACTCTTAAATGGCTTCTGACATGGTCTAACAAAGTACTAATTGTATCAAACTGCTACAAAGTCAAAAGGGAATTAAACCAGGGGGACTACCGGCACCGACTTGGGCACCGGAAACATCAATGGCACACCTAGCCCTATCCCCTTGCTAATATTTGGGGGCTTTGTGTGCAAAATTGGGAGAGCTGTCCGACAGAATAGTCAAGCAGCAGCCTGACACGGTCATGCCCCGACACCACCATCACCATTCATGGATATTTCCTGTCCCACTAGCAGAATGAACTACCAGAGGTGATGGCACAGTGGTATACAGGAAGGAGGGAGTTGCCCCTGGGAGCCCTTTTCATTGACTCCAAACCACGTGCAGACTCATGACATCAGTCAAAAATAATCAAGCAAATGTCCTGCTGTTTACTACATACCACACCCAACTCTGCTGCTAAACTCCTCCATGCTGAACACCATTTTGAAGAAGCACTGAGGGGAGCAAGGGCACAAAATGTACTGTTGGTGAGGATCTCAATGCCCATCACCAAGAGAGTCACAGTAGCGCTACTACTAATGGAGCTGTTTGAGTCATGACATAGACATAGAACATAGAATCCTGAAGGTGCAGAAGAGGCCATTCGGCCCATTGACCCTTTGAAAGAGCATACAACCTAGGCCCATACCCCCAACCTGTCCCCGCAACCCCACCTGGAAGCTCAGGACAATTAAGCATGGCTAATCCACCTGCACTTCTTTGTACTGTGGGAGGAAACCGGAGCACCCGGAGGAAACCCACACAGACACGGGGAGAATGTGCAAACTCTGTGCAGGCAGTCACCCAAGGTCGGAATCAAATCCGAGTCCCTGGCACTGAAACATAGAAACATAGAACATACAGTGCAGAAGGAGAACGTTCGGCCCATCGAGTCTGCACCGACCCATTTAAGCCCTCACTTCCACCCTATAACCCCTGCTAACATTTTTTGGTCACTAAGGGCAATTTATCATGGCCGAACCACCTAGCCTGCACGTCTTTGGACTGTGGGAGGAAACCGGAGCACCCGGAGGAAACCCACACAGACATGGGGAGAATGCGCAAACTCTGTGCAGGCAGTCACCCAAGGTCGGAATCAAATCCGAGTCCCTGGCACTGAAACATAGAAACATAGAACATAGAGTGCAGAAGGAGGCCATTCGGCCCATCGTGTCTGCACCGACCCATTTAAGCCCACACTTCCACCATATCCCCGTAACCCTATAACCCCTGTTAACCTTTTTTGGTCACTAAGGGCAATTTATGTCTTTGGACTGTGGGAGGAAACCGGAGCACCCGGAGGAAACCCACGCACACATGGGGAGAACTTGCAGACTCCGCACAGACAGTGACCCAGCGGGGAATCGAACCTGGGACTCTGGCGCTGTGAAGCCACAGTGCTAATCACTTGTGCTACCATGCTGCTGTGAGACAGAAGTGCCAACAACTGTGCCACCCTGTCACTATTTCCTACAAGACAAAGCTGTTAGACTGAGTCTGTGGCAGGTAGTGAGGGAGCCAACAAGAGGGAATTACCTACTTGACCTCATTATCACCAACCGAACTGTTGGAGATGCATTGTTTCATAGAAATATTGGTAGGCGTGACCACTGCACAGTCCTTGGAGGGATAAAGTCCCATCTTCACATTGAGGATACCCTCCATGGTGTTGTATGGTACCACCACCATGCTAGATGGGATAGATTTTGAACAAATCGAGTAACTCAAAATGGGCATCTATAAGGCGCTGTGTGCCATCAACAGCAGAACTGTGCTCGACCACAATCTGTAACCTCATAGCCTGGAATAGCTCCACTCTACCATTACCATCAAGTCGAGGGATCAATCCTGGTTCAATGAAGCGTGCATGAGGACATGCCAGGAACAGCACCAGACATTTGTAAAAATGAGGTGTCAACCTAGTAAAGCTACAACACAGAACTACCTGCAGGCCAAACAGCATGTGATAGACAAAGCAAAATGATCCCATAAACAACGGATCAGATCCAAGCTCTGTAGTCTTGCCACAGCCAGTTGTGAAGCATGGTGGACAATTAAACAGCAAACTGGAAGAGAAGGTTCCACAAACATCCCCATCCTCAATCATGGGGGAGCCCATCACATCAGTGCAAAAGACAAGGCTGAACCATTTGCAACCATCTTCAGTCAGAAGTGACGAGTGAATGATCTATCTCGGCCTCCTCTTCATGTTCCAGCATCACAGGTGTCAGTGTTCAGCCAAGTCGATTCACTACACCTGATACCAAGAAAAGTCTGAAAGCACTAGACATGGGAAAGGCTATGGGCCCTGACAATATCTGGCAATAGCACTGAATATTTGTGTTCCAGAACATGCCACACCCCTAACCGACATTGGCATCTACCTGGCAATGTGGAAAATTGCCCAGGTATGTGCTGTACACAAAAAGTAGGTCAAATCCAACCCAGCCAATTACCACCTCATCAGTATACTCTTGATCATCAGTAATGTGATAGAAGGATCATTAACAGTGTTATCAATCAGCACTTAACTAGCAATAACCTGCTCGCTGATGCTCAGTTTGGGTTCCACCAGGGTCACTCAGCTCCTGACCTGATTATAACCTTTGTCCAAATATGGTCAGATGAAATGAACTCAAGAGGTGAGGTGAGAGTGACTATCTTTGACATCAAGGCAGTATTTTATTGGGTGTGATATCAAGGATCCTAACAAAACTGGAGTCAATGGGAATCAAGGGGAAAACTCTCCGCTGGTTGGAGTCATACCTAGCACAAAGGAAGATGGTTGTGGATGTGGTTGTTGGAGGTCAATCATTTCAGTCCCAGGACACCATGACAGCCATTTTTCAGGGAAGTGCCCTTGGCTCAACTATTTTTGGCTCTTTCATCATTACTTTCATTCATAAGGTCAGAAGTGTTGATGTTAGATGATGATTGAACAATGTTCAGCATTATTTGTGATTCCTCAGACACTGAAGCAGTCTGTGCAGCAAGACCTGGACAATTTTCAGGCTTGGATTAATAAATGGCAAGTAACATTCACACCACACAATTGCCAGGCAAAGACTACCTCCAACAAGAGAGAATAGAACCATCTCCTCTTTTCATTCGATGGCATTACCATCGCTGAATCCCACAATCAACATCCTGGGGTTATCATTGACCAGAAACGTAACGAGACCAACCATATAAATATTGTGGCTACAAGAGTGGGTCAGTATCAGGTAATTCTGTGCTGAATAACTCACCTCCTAATTTCCCAAAACCCGTCCACCATCTACAAGGTACAAATCAGGAGTTGATGGAATATCCTCCACCTGCCTGACAGAGTGCAACTCCGAACAACACTCAGAGAGCTTGACACTATCAAGGACAATGCAGCCCGCTGATGGGCACTCCATCCACCACCTTAAAAATTCATCCCTCTATCACAAATCCACAGTAGCAGCAGTGTTTATTATCTACAATATCAATGCAATCATTCATCAAGGCTCCTTCAACAGCACCTTCCAAATCTGTGACCTCTACCATCCAAAATAACTTTGTCAATAGATGCATGGGTACACCACCGATAAGTTCCTCTCCAAGCCGCTCACCATTCTGATGTAGAACTATATTGTCGTTCCTTCACTGTCGCTGAGTCAAAATCCTGGAACGCCTTCTCTAACAGCACTGTGAGTGTCCCTACACCACATCTACAGCAGCGGTTCAAGAAGGCAGCTCACTGCTACCTTCTCAAGGGCAATTAGGGATGGATAATAATGCTAGTTTGTCCATGACATCCACAACCCCTGCAAGAATTTAAAAAGGACTGCTTCAGTCAATCATGCACCAGTATTTTCACATAGACCTAGTGTGCTGTATGTAATTATTCTGTTATGCAGAAGTGCACTATTATTACCTTTATTTCAATATGTGCAGCATCACTGGAATAATGAAATGGTAATGAGGGCAATTTCCTTTGAAAAGCATTTAACAAAATGCATTATTTTTCAATTAAATCATAACATTGAAAATGAAAAGATCTCATTAGGGGCTGGTTTAGCTCACTCAGCTCAATCGCTGGCTTTTAAAGCAGACCAAGCAGGCCAGCAGCACGGTTCGATTCCCGTACCAACCTCCCCGGACAGGCGCCGGAATGTGGCGACTAGGGGCTTTTCACAGTAACTTCATTGAAGCCTACTCGTGACAATAAGTGATTTTCATTAGAGTATATTATGTATAAAGACTCCAGCTATTTTTCGGAGTTGAATTACCTTGGGGGTAGCATTTTCTTTGCTGGGAGTATAAAACTGGCAGTACAAGACCGACTGTCTTTTATAAATCCTGGGTGAAATTCTTATCCTCGCGCTGCAAGTAGCAAAGTTACTGATGGGGCGGAGAATCCAGCATTGTGAAGAAAACAAGATCAGCGCCGGGAGCCAATTTGTTTCCGATGCTCCAGCTGGTGTCGGGATCGAGTTTCGCAACCCACGCCAGGGTCTTAATGACCCATTTTCACCCACTTAATGGGCCATGTACCATATTCCCCAATTCGCGTGATTCTCCGGTCCTCTGGGCCGGGAATCACGTGGGCGAGAATCACTACTGGTCTTTACAAGTATGGCCCAGGCGTGGTGAACCTCGCAGTGGGTCAAGGGGGTAACTTAAAGTGACTTGCCCCCCCCAAGTCCATCTGAGGACAACCCTCCCCCCCAATACAAGACCTACCCCCAGCCCCTCCCACCACCTCCCTACCAGAGACCCCCTAAATAATGAGACCCCCTGAATAGAGACCCCCCAGAGATCCCCTAAATATGAATCATCCCAGAGACCCCCTAAAGAGACCCTCCCAGAGACCCCCTAAATAAGGAACACCCCATGATCCCCTAAATACAGAGACCACTCCACAGAAACAACCTAAATAAGGAGACCCCCCTCCCCCTCCCCCACACACACACACACACAGATCCCCCAGAAGAGTGACTCCTTTCAGGAAGTTCCCCAGAAAAGAGACCAATGTCAGGAAGCACCCTAGAAAAGAGACCCCTGTCAAGAAGCTCGTTGCAGAAGAGAGACCTCTGTCTGGTAGCTAGAGAGCAGTCCAAACAGAGGCCGTGAACAAAATCACTGCTTTAACACTCACCTGGGCATACACCTGTTGGCTGAGACATTGGAAGCAGCACCTGTTAATTCCTAGAAAGAGAAAACCAGTCAACTGTGTTTAAACCACCTCAGATCTTTGATCTGCAAGCCATTCATTTATTTCTCTTTGATATTGATTTTACTAGGCTGTGATTGACTTTCCACATACCCCAGCTGAAGTTCCATTCAACTTCCTTTAAGGTTGAGTAACTCTGAAGTGCTCTAACCACAATGTTCATAAAGACAAGTTTTGATTGATAGCTCCTGGACCACTTCAAACAGAATTAAGTGCTTTCCAATCACTTTCCTTCATGGTTGAATATGCATATTTGCATATTCAAATAAGCAGTTAGTCTCACTTGAATATGTCTATGCCAGATCTACCTAGTGCCCAGGACCTAATGGCCTTGCCTGGAGACCCCGGGTGTCCAGGTGGCATTGCTAGCCTGGCAGAGCATTTAGAAACGGCGCCCCGGTCTCTTCCTGCACAGCTGGGCGGAGCCCGTTAGTGCAGGAAAAGGGACTAAGTGCGGCCTTGGTGGAGTGCTCCCCGCCGAGACCCCAAAATCAAGCAGAGTCTCATTTAATAGCAGAGTTGTTCTCGGCGAAGCCAGTGTTGGGAAACATCCAGCTAAATGCACTTGACATGAGACGCTATTTAATTTCCGTTAAATCGCGCCCGCAGCCTCTTAACTCTAGCACCTTGGGATTATTCCGGCAGAAGTAACTTGCCCGAAGCCAGGACAATCCATCATTGGCACTGCTGATAAAACCCACCCAATATATTTGAAACTATTTGAGAGTTTTGAGAAAGTGGCAGACCTTGGTAACATTCAAGCACAGAGAGGATTACTGCCAGGGTCAAGTGACTCAAATCCATACATTTGTTATAAGAAATGTCACTTTTGGCTCGGCTGGTAGCACTTCCACCTGTAAACCAGAAGCTCATGGCTTCAAGTCCCACTCCAGAGGCTGGAGTGGGATAGTGTCGGCCAGGGGGGCTGAATTCTCCGCTCCCGTGGAAAATCGAGAAAGCCGTCGTGAACTCAGCCGAGTTTCACGACGGCCTCGGAGGCCGCTCCTCTCACCTTATTCACCCCCACCTGCGGGGCTAGGAGCGGTGCTCCGTTATTCTCGGCCGCCGGACCTTGTCGCTGGCGTCAAGGCCCGGCGCGCCGAGAATGACGCAGCCGGCGCGCCTAATGACATCAGCTGCGCATGCGCAGGTTGGCCGGCTCCAACCCGCGCATGCGCGGTTGCCGTCTTCCCCTCCGCCGCCCGCAAGACGTGGCGGCTTGATCTTGTGGGGCGGCGGAGGGGAAAGAGTGCGTCCCATTGAGACGCCGGCCCGACGATCGGTGGGCACCGATCGCGGGCCAGTCCCCTCCCGAGCACGGCCGTGGTGCTCACTCCCCTCTCCGCCCCCCACAAGTGTCAAACCAGCGTTTGGTGCCACGTTCACGACGGCAGCGATCAGGTGTGGTTGCCGCCGTCGTGAACCGGTCACGAACAGCAGGCCACTCGGCCCACCCGGGTCGGAGAATTGCCGGTCGCCGTGAAAAACGGCGCCCAGGGTTTCCAAACTGGTGGTCCTCAATCCCAGTGGAGTTGCAAGATGAGATCTGGGGGTCACAGGGTTTGAGGCAGCAATGGCAGGGTTGGAATTTTGACAGTTGCAAGGTCCCTTTAATGGTTTGTGTTTTTTTTTCTCTGTCGGTGAGCATAACTTAACATTTTTTTCTCTAAGGCCTGATTTCTGTGACAACCACAGCCTGTAAAATTGTGACCGTTCATTTTAACCCCCCTTCCATCAACAAGTGAACCGCCTCCCATTAAACAGCTCCCGAACCACCCCCTTAACCCCATCCCCCCATCAAATTTTCACTCTGGGGGTCACACAAAGACTGAGGCATTTAAATGGCATAATGTTGGGAAAAAGTTTGGGAAATGCTGATCCAGGCTGAGATGTCAGTGCAATGCCAGAGTGAACTTTACGGTCATCGTCGCCATATTTGAAGGAATGGGGCTCGTAAAATAGAGTTGTAACTTGGCAAACACTTGTTTGTCCAATCCTGGATGATGATAGTTGTATGTGGGGCTTTTATGTGGCGAGAGATATATAAGGTTGAAGAGAACAAAAAATGCTGCTTAATTCTGCATTAATCAGTATGGGAAATACACCAGTGTCCCATCTTGATCAACGATTTGGAATGAGAATTACAACAGCAAAGGAGGGAGAAAAATAGTTGGACCACAAAATATGAACTGAATGGTGGGAATTGATGGAAACATGTAGGGCAGCACGGTAGCATAGTGGTCAGTACAGTTGCTTCACAGCTCCAAGGTCCAAGGTTTGATTCCAAGCTTGGGTCATTTTCTGTGCGGAGTCTGTACATTCTCCCAGTGTTTGCGTGGGTTTCTTCCGGGTGCTTCAGTTTCCTCCCACAGTCCAAAGATGTGCAGGTTAGATGAATTGGCCATGCTAAATTGCTCTTAGTGTCCAAAAAGGTTAGCTGGGGTTACGGGATGGTGGTGTAGGGATAAGGTGGAGGTATGGGCTTTGGTAGGGTGCTCTTTCCAAGGGCCGGTGCAGACTCGATGGGCTGAATGGCCTCCTTCTGCACTGTAAATTCTATGAAATTCTATCTAGTCCCCTCCGTCAATGACAGAACACCCGGTAGACATCCACATAAAACTTTGTTTCTGAGACAGTGCATCAAACAATCTTTCTTCCCAAGAACAATCCCCACAATGGAACAAGCTGTAAAGGAAATAGTCAAAGCCCCATCACTTGAAATCTTCAAGACCTTCTTTAGATTATTTTCATTGTTTTCATCATCAGGATCACCATCTCAGCAGTTCATACCTACTCTAGCTAGCACTACCCATAGAAATGTTAGATATTAATTTGTGATGCTGACACACCTAAATCAAAAGCAGAGAGGAGCCTGACCAAAATCCCTGACTTAGCAGAAGTTGGGCATCCAACAGTTTTCCTCTTCATGGACTGCTCGGCCAGCAGTGGCATTGCTCGCTTCTGGCTCTGCTGGGGCTACAGATCTGCTAGCCAATCACATTGGTTGCTCGATTGCGAGGGCACATTATTGCTGCGGGGTAGCAGGATTTGTGTTCGGCAATGGATTATTCAGTGGTGGGGGGGGGGGGGGGGGGTGTAGTGGGCAATCCACACCCCCATAAAATCGTACACCACTGACCACATACTGTGTTGTCAACAATGTTGTCTTTTAGATTAAACGTTAGCAAACTAACTAGCTTCTCAGATGGATGCAAAAGATTGTATGGAGCTATTCAAAGAAGAGTAGGAGAACCCATAGCAGTGGCCAAGTCAATATTAAATCCTCAGTCAAGGCTAAAACAGATCATGTGGTAATTTATTTAATCGCTGTTTGCTGCGTGCAACGTGACTGTCACGTTTTGTACATTACAGCAGTGACAACACTTCAGAAACACTTATCTGGAGAGTTTTGGACTGCCCTGAGGCCATGAAAAGACATAAACCCAAGTCTTCCTTTGTAATAATATTAAAATGATTTAAAAAAGATGTAGAAACAATAATGAGTCTTAAGCCATTTCGGTGTTTCTATTTCCAGCTGTTAAATGTGTAATTTCAATAAAGAACTAGGACACATCAAAGGTATAAACCATTGTTTCCAGGTTTGCAGAGTAAAATTAAACAGATATACATGAATCACAATTTAACCAAAACTCATCTTTTCACCCTGTGAATCAGTGTTGATATAATTGTGAAAGTTGTGGGTGGCATTTCCTGCACATCTCGCCGCTGGGAAACTCACGGCGAGCGGGGGTGCGCTGTTGACAGTACCAGAAGATCCCACCAACATGAATGGCTGGAAAATGTCACCCCGTGTGTATATTCTAACAAGATCATTATTCATTCTTAGGTTCCTTAGGCCAACATTTGAAAGTTGAAGCTTTCAGTTCCGCAATACTAAGATATCTGTGAGTCAGATCAACTAAATGCACATTTATTTTTCTCGATAAAACCTTTGAACCGCCTGGCACCTCCCAAGCCTATGCTCAGATTTACCTCTAGCCTGCTTTCTACCCCTGTTACAATACCAAAATAGCTTAGTATAGATACAAATGACAATCCATCTGATGGTGACAAAAGCAAATGAAGTCTCCTTCCCTCCTTGATCTGTCTTCAGTCCTTGACACTATTGATGACACCATTCTCTTCAAGTGCCTCTCTATTGTCATTGCACCTGATAGCCACCTGAGATGGCTTCTCCCCATTTCCACACCATTACCTCTCGTGTCCCCAAGAATCTCTCCTAGGCCCCTCCTTATATCTAATTTACATGCAGCCCTTTGACAACATCATCTGAAAACACAGCATCAGTATTCACATGTCTCATGGACTTTGGTTCCATACATAAACTCCTTTCCGTCACCAGTGACTCCAACTCTCTCCCTTGCGTTGCCAGACATTGAACCAGATTGTTCACAACTTTGGTGTTATATTTGATTTGAGTTGATCTGATCATACTCTCACTAAGACAACCTATTTCCAGCTGCCTAACGTCATCCAGCTCCACGCATGCTTCAGCTCATCTACTGCTGAAACACACATGCCTTTGCCACCTCTAAACTGGACTGACTCAACATCAGCTTCTCACATTGTACCCACCATAAACTTCAAGTCATTCAATATTCTGCTGTCTTATGTCCTTACTCCTTCCAAGACCCATTAACTTAATTTCCCTGGGTCACTGAACTACCTTGGTTACCTTTCAAGCAATGCCTTGTTTTAAAAATTCTCGTCCTTGTTTTCAAATTCCCTCTATGATCACCACTGCATATGTCAGTCTTCTGCTCCAGCTCCACAACCCTCCTAGATAACTGAATGCCTCTAATTTGGACCTTTTGAGCATTCTTGATTTGAACTGCTGAATCATTGTCAGGTGAACCTTCAGGTGCCAAGCCCTAAGCTCTGGAATTTCCTTTCTAAATGTTTCCACCTCTCTTCCTTCTTTTAGAACACCCCTGAAAACCCGCTTTTATTGACCAAGCTTTTGGCCATCTTTCCTAATACTTCCTAATGTGGTTTGGTGCCAATTTTTGCTTGTAATGCTCCTGTTGACTGATTTGGGATGTTAAAGACGTTGCATAAATTCTAAATTGTTGTTGTTTTTGTTTGTGTGTTAAATATTAATGGGTCTTCTTTCTGCACAAGGAACTGTTAATAGTTGGGGATGTAAATCTCTGAATACATAGTATTTTTGCTTTGACTTACACATTTAGATTAATTGACATATTGAAGTTCTATCATATTTCCAAAAGGAGAGAAAATATACAGATAATTGAATTGAAATAAATTTGCTTTCTGAGTGCTTTGGAGGAACTGGTTGGTGCAATGAATTAGACTACTTGATCCCATGTCAAAATCTGCCAATAAAATCTCCATCCCTGAAGATTAAAAGACCTATATATTCTCTCACAATCGAGAAACGGGGATAGACTGATGATTGGAACAGCCACATTTATGTGTACAACTGCTTTTAATGAAATTAGTTTGGGGCAATCTCAATCTGTTTAGTAATGGGCATGAATCCATAGCACAACTCCACTATCAATTCAGCAAATGTGTAAGAGAGAGAGTTGAAACATGAATATGCAGCAGTGTTGTATTCAACACATTTAATTGAGATTGCAATTAAAGAGGCAATATCTTCATGAACTGCTGCAACAATTAGAAACAATTAGTCTTATTCATAAGCAGACAATGTAATAATGTCAGTCAAGTGACAGTACACTATCATGCCCTTAAACAGGAAATTGTGAAGAGTCTGACTCTTGCTGAGTGCTGATTTTAACCTATCCCCCCTGGCAGGAACAGTGCAGGAGGGTGGTTGTAAACAGCGGTGAGCTGTATTCTGCTGCTTTGTTTATGGGGAAGTTACCTGCCATAGACAGGAATGTCCTTCTTTGGTATTTAAAAGTCAGGGTCTGATGATAGGCTGCAGCATCGACAACTGCTACAACTTGCTTTTATACCTTTAAGATGGAAAATAAATATCCCAAGGAGCTTCACAGAAGAGGGTTAGCAGACAGAAATTGACATCAGGCAAAAGTTGGAATTTTCTTTTTTTTAATAAATTCAGAGTACCCAATTAATTTTTCCAATTAAGGGGCAATTTAGCGTGGCCAATCCACCTACCTTGCACATCTTTGGGTTATGGGGCGAAACCCACACAAACACAGGGAGAATGTGCAAACTCCACACGGACAGTGACCCAGAGCATGGATTAAACCTGGGACCTTGGCGCCGTGAGGCAGCAGCACTAACCACTGTGCCACCGTGCTGCCCCAAAAGTTGGAATTTGATTGTAGAAAGTTAGTATGGAATTTGAAAGGTTAGCACCAATTTGGAAAGTATCAACACATTCAAGGGCTTTGAAGAGTGGTGAAAGGTTAAGGATTCAAGTGATAATTTACAAAGGCAACAGAATAAGAATAAAGGGTTGGTTTCTTTAGGGAGTGGGTGATGATGCCCGTGTTAAATGAATGGTACAGTAACTGAGTGGAGGGAACCATTTACAATGTCAACCAGCATGCAAACCAGGAGGGGAAATTGAATGAGCTGAGTGGGAATAGGGCTAAGAAGGCAGGAAATGGATCTCGCAGACAAGGTGAACTTATGAAGGACATGAGAGGAGTTAAGAGAGACTCCAAAGAAAGACATGGGTTATTCAAGCACAAAAACAGATTCAAGATCTAAAACAGTTTCATCAGAACCTCAAAAGTAAAAAATGACGCTAGCTCACTGCAAATTCTAGCGATCACAAACTTAATTTAGAGGAAAGCTCACTGGTGAGAGTTTCAAATCTGAAAGTATCATGAAGTAAATCTTGATATCATGAATCTTTTCCCCAAATCACGACTATCAACTGACCTCTGTCTCACTCCTGTTAGTTTCTTCCCAGGGTCCAGAGCATAGAGCCAGGAATGCAAGGAAAGGTGGAATTGCATTTTTAAAAATTTGCTTATGGAATGTGAGCATCTTATGCATGTGAGCATGCCAGCATATATTGCCCATCTGTAATTGCCCTTGCATCATTGCAGTATAAATGACAGACCTCCTTGTCAAAATAATTACAAATGTAAGATCAAAAATCACATCCTGTGCCAATCAAAAAACAGAGGCAGGTTTTGTGATTGAGTTTTTCAATTTAACAATGAAACAAGGTCTGAAAATGTTAAATTAAAAAAATCATAAATTTGGAACGGCAAAAGCAGACATTATGGATGAAGAATTCTTGGCTTATCTGAAATTTAGAAAATTCTAAATGTTAGTTTGAAGCAGCTGTCGTAATTAGAGCAACATGCTCAGGGCAGTTTTCTGAATAATTCCCTTGGCCAGCTTGCAGTGCAGCACAGCATACATGAAGCATTTACCCTTGGGTGTCTTTAGCCTGGAGCCTTTGACACAATAAGAGCACTGCATAATGTTTTATCGGAAGTTTAATGATACAATATTTTAGCCAATTTCCCCTATGGTGATATAGATATGTTTCACACAATGTGCTGTGCACAAGGCAACACTCAAATGTCAGCTTGTTTTGAAATAAATTAACATCACTACTTTCATAATTGTGTGCCATTGAATGTTACTCAAGGGTAGCCAATCCAAACAGTAATAATTTGGACACAATAATTTGTCATCTCTCACCCAACACCCTCCATTTTCTTCCTATTGTGTAACATCTCAGCATTGAACTGTACCTTTATTACTGCATAAATCTGCAGCATAAGATGTGTCAAAATCACTTGCACGTAATTGTGAATTTCAAAGTCTCAGAGTCGAGTGCATTATTATCTTTGTATAAACAGAATTGACTGCAATACAATTTTAGTATGCTCCTCAACAAAGGCAGGACCTTCCATTCCATTAATTCTGATGCTCTGATAATACTTCAAAGCAGTAAGCTTGCATTACATAGATATTAATAATATTTTCAAACTGGGATGCTGTTTTAAGATTTGAGTAAAATCATGAGTAAATATTCATTGTGGGTCAGAGAAGGAAATAGGAAATTTTTTAAATTCTACATACCTAACTACTCAATCCATTCTATAATTTGATTGAATAAACCTCTTTGAGAGATTTGTGTCTGTTTAAAAGGGTTTGCGTAGTTCAGGGCAGTAAGTATTTGAACGTTGCTGTCACTGAAAGAAAAGTCCAACAAAACATTCTGATTCCCTCCCAGGCTGTGCATTTGGTAGATTTTCAGACCAGGGGCGAAATTCTCCGACCCCACGCAGGGTCGGAGAATCGGCCGGCAGCGG
The DNA here is from genome assembly GCF_902713615.1 of Scyliorhinus canicula. Lineage (NCBI taxonomy): Eukaryota > Metazoa > Chordata > Chondrichthyes > Carcharhiniformes > Scyliorhinidae > Scyliorhinus > Scyliorhinus canicula. Next base: position 123,374,202 of record NC_052153.1, read on the forward strand.
CGTTAATCCCGCTCCCGCAGGGTTTTTAAATCTCTGACCGGCCAAAAACCGGCGCTGTGCAAATCCCGCCGGCAGCCTCTGAAAACAGCTGGCGCCGGCGGGATTTCATTTTTTTTTTCAGTTTCCACAAATCTCCGGCCCGGATGGGCCGAAGTCCCGCCGACGTGGCCACGGGTCAGGTCGGCGAAAATCACAGTTGCTTTAAAACGGCGTCAACCATTGATGATGGTTGATGCCGTTCAGTGGGGGGGGGGGGGGTTGCGGCATCGGGGGGGGTTGCGGCATCGGGGGGGGTTGCGGCATCGGGGGGGGGTTGCGGCATCGGGGGGGGTGGGTTGCGGCATCGGGGGGGGGGTTGCGGCATCGGGGGGGGGTGGGTTGCGGCATCGGGGGGGGTTTGGGGGCAGCGGCGTGCAGAGAGGGGGGGCGACGGATGCCCGGGGCCAACGCACCGTCGCCCCCCCTCTGTACGCCGCTGCCCCCTACCCCAACCACCCCCCCTCACCACCCCAACCTCCCTCCAAAGCCCCTACCCCCCTCCCCACCACCCCTACCCCCCTCCCCACCACCCCTACCCCCCACCCCACCACCCCTACCCCCCTCCTCACCACCCCTACCCCCCTCCCCACCACCCCTACCCCCCTCCAACGCCGCCCCCCATCTCTCGCAACGCCGCAACCCCCCACCCTCAACGCCGCAACCCCCCCTCATCGCCGCAACCCCCCACCCTCAACGCCGCAACCCCCCCTCATCGACGCAACCCCCCCCATCTCAACGCCGGGTCCCCCCCTCTCAACGCCGGGTTCCCCCCCTCTCAACGCCGGTACCCACACCCCGTCCCCCTCCCTCTGAAGGCCGGTACCCACACACCCCCCCCTCTCTCCTCCTCCCCCCCCTTCCTTCCTCCTCCCCCCCTTCCTTCCTCCGTTAGGGGGGGGTGCGGCGTTAGTGGGGGGGGGGTGCGGCGTTAGTGGGGGGGGTGCGGCGTTAGTGGGGGGGGTGCGGCGTTAGTGGGGGGGGTGCGGCGTTGGAGTGGGGTAGGGGTGGTGAAGGGGGTAGGGGTGGTGAGGGGAGGGGGTTGAGGTAGGGGCAGCGGCGTCCAGAGGGGGGGCGACGGTGCGTTGGCCCCGGGCATCCGTCGCCCCCCTCCTCTGCACGCCGCTGCCCCTACCCCAACCCCCCCTCACCACCCCTACCCCCTTCACCACCCCTACTCCCCTCCAACGCCGCCCCCCCCTCCAACGCCGCCCCCCTCTCTCAACTCAACACCGCAACCCCCCCCTCAACTCAACGCCGCAAACCCCCCCCTCAACTCAACGCCGCAAACCTCCCCCCCTCAACTCAACGCCGCAAACCCCCCCCCTCAACTCAACGCCGCAAACCCCCCCCCTCTCCTCTCAACTCAACACCGCAAACCCCCCAACGCCGGGTCTGTCTCTCTCCTCCTCCCCCCCCCCCCAAATGCCGGTCTGTCTCTCTCCTCCTCCTCCCCCCCCCCAAATGCCGGGTCTGTCTCTCCTCCTCCCCCCCCCCCCAAATGCCGGGCTGTCTCTCTCTCCTCCTCCTCCCCCCCCCCCAAATGCTGGGTCTGTCTCTCCTCCTCCCCCCCCCCCCCCCAAATGCCGGTCTGTCTCTCTCCTCCTCCCCCCCCCCCCCGCCAAATGCCGGGTCTGTCTCTCCTCCTCCCCCCCCCCAAATGCCGGGCTGTCTCTCTCCTCCTCCTCCCCCCCCCCCCCCAAATGCCGGGTCTGTCTCTCCTCCTCCCCCCCCCCCCAAAATGCCGGGCTGTCTCTCTCCTCCTCCCCTCCCCCCCCCCCCCAAACGCCGGGCTGTCTCTCTCCTCCTCCCCCTCCCCCTCCCCCCCCCAAAATGCCGGTCTGTCTCTTTCCTCCTCCTCCCCCCCCCCCCCAAACGCCGGGCTGTCTCTCTCCTCCTCCCCCCCCCCCCCCCCCCCCCCCCAAAAACGCCGGGTCTCACCACTTCCGCAGCTGGTGAAACTGACGCGTATCGCGTCAGTCAGCTGCTGGCCCCTCCGGGAACGGAGAATAGCGGCCTAAAAGAAGGCCCCGACGCCGGAGTCATCTACACCGATTTGTCTCGCCGGAAATCGGCGTTACGACGGTCTGCAGAGAATTTCGCCCCAGTTCTCACAAATCAGATGAAGAGTCAACAAATACAGTTGCATTGGGAATCATATGAGAAGTCTGCATCTCACTCTTTACTTTCAAAACAGATAGATCAAGATGGTTGAGACATCCCTGTGACTGTGCACAAAACTCATTTGACAAAGTGATGACACAGCATTGTAGACATTATTGACCCATGCTCACAGATATGTAGGTTGTTACAAATCATGAACTGGAAAGTTGTTTTCTAATTTTCAATTAATGTATCATATATGTGGGCCTGTACATGTCTAAAGGCCAGTACATCCCACCTCTCAGCGTACCCAGGAATATTGGATTGTGACTGAGGTTTAGTAGTGAGAACTCTGCTCCTCTTTGTGCAGGCTTATCACCTGGCTCACCATTTGCCATGTAAGAGATCGTCGGAAGTTCCACATATTACAAGGCAAAATGAAAACTGCAGGAGGAGTGAAGACCCAATAAACGCATTTCTCTATTGTTCTCCACCAACAAAATTATGGCAGTAAAGTGGTAGAATCTTCATGCAATTCCAAGGTCTTTTCATTTTACAAATACAGATGCACTAGTATCAATGGCTGAGATTTTCTGACCACCCCACCTCAGGGAATGTTTTCTGGTATGGAGGCAGCTTGCCATTGGCCATCGCCGGGATCTTCTGGCCACTCTGTGGCGGTTTGCATGGCTCAATTCCCTGGCCGCTGGGGAACCCGTCGCGGGGGATCACCTTGGGCAGGACTGGAAGATCACACCACTGGTAAGGGCCGGAATATCCCTCCCATGTTTCCTCCCTTCTTATATGTATTCGTGAAGTACACAGACCAACAAAGTTGTCCATTTGAGTGTGTGAAATAAGTATAAAGTGTTTAAAAACTTTGATTAGACCCAACCAGATTAAGCATTTATTGGTTAAGATTTTAAAGAAACATGGGCGCAATTCTCCGCAATCACGACGGTGCGGAGAATAGCGGGGGTCGTAAATTTTTACGGCCACGCTTGTCTGACGCCCTCCCGCTATTCTCCCCCCCTCCCCCCCCCCAAGCCCGACACGAATCGCTGCCGCCGCTTTTTTACGGCGAGCAGCGATTCTCAGCTGGCCGATGGGCCGAAGTCCAAGCCCTTTACGACCGTTTTTAGGAACGTCAAACACACCTGGTCTGCACCGATCGCGGGCAGCAGGTCCGATTCCCGCGCACTCTTTGTCCTTCCGCCGCCCCGCTGTATCCATTCACGGGGCGGCTGAGGGGCATCTCGGCCCGCGCATGCGCGGGTTTCGCGCAAATGCGCGATGACGTCATCCGCGCATGCGCGGGTTGGAGTCTTCCAATCCGCGCATGTGCGGCTGACGTCATGTGACGCATCAGCCGTCGCAAACTCTGGCAAGCGGGCTTAACGAAATTCGTTAAGCCCGCGATGCCGAAGTTCAAGGCCGCGGCATGCTAGCCCCGACCGGGGACCAGAATCGTTTCCCGGTCGGGGGGGGGGGGGGGGGGGGGGGGGGGGAGGCTGGCGTCAAACCCGCCCGTTTTTGACGCCAGCCTTACGATTTCTCCCGGTTTGGGAGAATCGCGCCCCATAAGTTTTACTTGAACAGGGCATCTACGATAAAGCTGAATTTGAAATACATGTTTGTTCCAATAGTGAAATGGTTTGGGGCTGCAGACAGGAAGTCATACCTCAAAGAAACTATTACTTGTGCCAGTAACAGCTTATACACAGTTCCTACAATTGTTATGATTTCGATTTCCTTTGTTTGGGACTACAAATAGATTTTATTTTGGTTCCGAATTCTAAAAGAAAAAGGCTCTATATAAAATAGAAACATAAGAGAGCTCACATTTTAACTTGGGAGGAACTTCATTTTGTAAGCATGGGAAATGGACTAAGACGCTTCATGCAAGAATATTTTGGAACAGTTCATTGCTCCTGGATTTCTATGAACCTTCACATCTTTCCCCCCTTTTTAATGAAGTGACAATGGAGAAAATTACCTGGAACTTCATTCAGCAGAAAACCTTTCTAACGATCTCAATAGAGACCAGTAACTTTTTAAAAAATAAATACAAAAACGCAGTTATGTACAAAAAGAATGAAGCCACACGATTTCACATTGTAAAAACAGAAAAATATTCACTCGAGAAGAGTCAAGCAAAGCAAATACTGTACTAAATACTGTCTCAGTTAACCACTCATACTCTACATCCCAGAATCACCGTAAGTTAAACGTGAATTGGCAGGCAAATTGTGGTCAGAAATTACATATACAGTGGTGATACAATTAATTAGCCTACATAATGTACCAGCCATCAAACTGAGTCGCAAAGTCCTTCAAACCTCTGATTTTCATATGAAGAATTTCAGCTCCTTCCATTCCAGAATGTAGCCCAATCCCCAGTGGACAGCAACGCACACCCAACATGATTTCTAAAGTACAATCTTCACCAAAATCCGCACATGTCTGCAGAACCTCAACTCAGTCTGGATGGTGTAGCTCCTCCAATGTTGCTGCTGCAACAACTTAATCTCAGTTTCTGGATTTGGCTTCTGTCTTCTTCCGCTTGCCTGTCCTGCTCCAGTGGACTCATCAACTGCTACTACTGAACTTGGATAGTCCTGTGTCCCTTTATATATCCACAAACAGTTGCAGTCTCCCCAGAAATATTGTTTTCTAATCTCAGTTTCAGTATTTATTTCCTTGGACACTGGGAACGTCAGTTCCTTTTCTCTGTTTCTTTTTTCTATTTCTGTTTTTAGTTTCCATTTTCAGCTTTCATTTTCCGTGAGGGTCTCCTCAAAAAAATACAAAACCTTGAATCCACAGATTCCAGCAGACCTTGTCCAAGAGAGCATTAATTTGAGTCATTGGACTGCCTGTCACTCTGACCTGCTGGCTTTACTTGGGGAAGTTCCCTTTTGGGGGAAGATGGTGGCGGAATGGTAGTTTCACTGAATCAGTAATCCATAGGCCCAGGCTAATGTTCTGAAGACAGGATTCAAAGTCCACCACAGCAGCTGCTGGAATTTAAATTCAAATAAAGTCTGGAATCAAAGCTAGCCTCTGTAATGGTTACATGAAATCATCAATTGTAAAAAAAACCTGTCTCGTTCACTCATGCCCGATAGGGAAGGAAATCTCCCATCCTTACCTAGTTTGGCCTACAAGTGACTCCAAACCCACAGCAATGTGGTTGATTCTCAAGTGCCCTAGCAGTGCTCTAGGGTAATTCGGGATAGGCAGCACATGCTGGCCTTTCCAGCAATGCCCGCATCGCGTAAAGGCAGGAATTCTAATGCTACCCTTGCCTGGGACTAAAATAGTTGTGTGCAGCAGGATTTTCCGACCATAGCTGCCGGCAGGATTTTCTGGCCATATCCGCCAGCGGGATCTTCCAGTCTGCCAACGGTGACCCTCCCCCTGCCATGAGTTTCCTGGTGGCACCAGGTGCAAACAACAGGAAACCCCGTTGCCAGTGGCGGGACCAGAAGATCCCGTTGTCAGCCAATGACAGCCCTCCACTGCAATACACATGTGTATGTGGGTTTGTGTGAGGGGGGGCAGATAATCCCGGCATTTCGTTTTATCACAGCTTCAGGACTTTGACAGGTATGCACAATCTTTCAGTTGAGGAACCAAGGATTGGTACATAGCCCTTCCCATTATACCATGAGAAACTGGCTATTTTCATGCATCTTCTTACACAAGGAAAATCAGATTTTTATATTCTTCTCCACTCTTTAAACATTTGGAAATGGAATAATGTATACCCAACATCAGCTAATATGAATCATCTTAATCAGACCAACACATAGCTGAATATAACTAAATTAGACCCAATAAACACAAGAAACAAAACAAAGAATTTGGAAACTTTTTTTCTAGTATTGTTTGTCTTTACAATATTGATGATGTGGAGATGCCGGCGTTGGACTGGGGTGAGCACAGTAAGAAGTCTTACAACACCAGGTTAAAGTCCAACAGGTTTGTTTCAAACAGGCTTTCGGAGCACTGCTCCTTCCTCACATACCTCTTCATTCACCTGAGGAAGGAGCAGTGCTCCGAAAGCTAATGATTGAAACAAACCTGTTGGACTTTAGCCTGGTTTACAATATTGGCTAACTATAATTATATTTTTCAAGTTACTGTTCCTGGTGTGAATCCTCACTCCACAGGAGAGAAGACCCTATAATAATATAATAATAATTGCTTATTGTCTCAAGTAGGCTTCAATGAAGTTACTGTGAAAAGCCCCTAGTCGCCACATTCCGGCGCCTGTTTGGGGAGGCTGGTACGGGAATTGAACCTGCGTTGCTGCCTTTTTCTGCATTACAAGCCAGCTATTTATTGGGGACAGAATATCATTGATCTGGAATCCCAAAATTTCTGCTCCTAATTTCACTGATTGTGGCCACTGGATGAATTGTCTTCCTTTACCAACCATTTGTTGATCTGCCTTTCTTTTATTTGGAGCTCTGTATTGATTCCATGCTGACAATTTTGCTTCAGAATCAGAAGGTTATGAGTTCATGCCCTACTCCAGAAATCTGAGCACATTCGTCCATATTCTCACCACGCTGGAGAGCCCATCCAAAAACTCAAGTCCCGCCTTCGAACCTGACAATTTAACAGTGGCGGGAATGGGTGTGGTGCACATTTTCGACATGCGCATTTTAAGCAGGCAGCAGGCCATTTAAATTAACAGCAGCCTCATTGAAGTGGGATTTTGGTGTCTTGGATTGTGAAGCCAAAATGTGCAGGTTAGACCTGGTGAGAGTAGGTCTCAACTTGGTGGACTCATTTTGATAGCCTTTGGACAGTTATGGCACCCCTTTGGATTGGTCCTGGGTGACCCTGGGGGAAAGTAAAATGTCCTTTCGTGGACATTAGCTGTTTTTTGGGGTAGATCAAGTGCCCTTGGGGGAGGTAAATTGCCCTTTGTAATTGATAAAAACAGGCATGAATGTGCATAAAAGGTGCATCAGCTCATTACTCTCAAGCTCATTGGAACTGTCAATAGATCTGTCAAAATCAACTGTCAAAACTGTAAGCACCGTTAACAGGACCTGTCAAAACTGTCAGAAGTACCTGGCAAAAAGAGCTGTCAAGCTGTCAAAACATTTTAAAGTCCTTCCCTTTAGATATTTGAAACTAAATATCCGGAGTGTTAAAAAAAATGATTGCTTGCTATTTCAATCCATCTATTAACATAGCCCGAGGGCTTCCATTACTGGATTAGTACTGCGTGACTGATTTCACAGCTATCCATTATCATTATGGAGGAGGAGTTGTTTGCCATTTTGTTTGATCGACAGTTGCAAGTGGGTATAAACTCTTTGGACCAGCAAATTCCACTGCTCGTTATGAGGAATTGTGCACTTGAATGAAATGTTTGTTATTACAAGGCTCTATTTGACTGAAGGAATGTAAATGTACTAAATAGGTTTTTATTAATGAGGATGTTTTTTCATATAGTCAAATCTGGGGAAGGATTCTCCGCCCTGCCAGGTAGGGGAGAATCCCGGCCCTGGTGTGTGCACTTCGAACTTTATTTTATATTATTTTATTTTACTTCATCTGTGCATGGGTTATGAGGTTTGACCACGGAGGATATTAGGTAAGTTGGACAAAGAGTGTTGGATGTGTGTGTGGTGGTGGAGGGGGGGAGGTGGAGGGCAGTCTGGGTTAGCATGATTTGGCACTAAGTTGGCATAGGGGCAATAAAAGGCCATGGAAGGAGTAGTATATTTTGGCATGGAGGGTATCAGGGGCCTTAGGGGTGTTGGTGGCAGGGTATAGATTGGCATTGGGGCTATCAAGAGCCATGGGAAAGACGGAGGGACATAGGTTGTTGTGGGGGCTATGAAAGGCCATGGGGGCTGTTTATTGGACATACATTGGCATTGAGAGGATCAGAGGCCATATGGATGGGTGGGGGCCATGTGTTGGCATGGATGGGGCACAGGGAGTGTGTGGTGGAGTCAGGGATGAGGGCTGATGGGAGATTTTGTGTATTATTATTAAAAATATATATTTTGGACATACGAGTGCCAGGACCCTGAGACAGACCTTCTGCCCAGTCCACCTCCACACCCGGCATCCTCCTCTGTTTTTCAGGATCGCCTGCCCCAACGTGTGATCCAGCCTGACTCCGTGGACTGAATATTTGATGTCTGGACAGGTATTTCTAAAGGTTGGGTTTATGGAACAAAGCATTCTCCTGTGTCTGCGTATTCGACCCAGGAGTGAAGATCTGTGTCATTATCTAGGTTGATGCTTCAGTGCAGTAGCACTAGTCGTACTGCTGAATTTTGTAGATGCTTTCTATTGAATGACGTTAAAAAATGGTCCGTTCTTAACTATTAAGTGGGGTTAAATTGCCACATGGCACTATTCAAAGAACCGGAGCAGATGAGCTGATGCAGGGGTGAAGTCATGTGATGTCGGTAGTCTTAGTGTTCTTCGCTTCAAATATGACACCAAGTTTGTGAACATTAGCACACTGCCAGAAGATTACCAGTGATAGAGATGGAGTTGGTAGCTGGGGAATGGAGTGTGGGAACCATAGATAATGGGCGAAATTCTCCACATCACGCTGCCGGCAGCGGAGTTCCGGCGTTAATCCATTTCTGATGCTCCAGCCCTCTGTTGGCGGGTCTCATGGACAAGATGAGGTTTGAGAGGGAATGGGACGAGGTAAGAGCGACACTAGAGAAAGGTGCAAGTTCAGTGCAATGGCAGGGAACTTTAGAGGATGTTTGGTCAGGTGGGTTAATGGAAAATAAGGACATAGCAGAGACAGCTAATCAGATGGCAATTGATGAATTGATTGTAAAAGGATTTGGGATAGCTTGAGGCTGTGGAAGGTGCCACCTAAAGGAATGCTATTTCTTGTTAAATGTGCTCCATAATATTCAACATTTTGGAGACAGTGCTGATCCAGATACCTTTGAAACGTGTCCGTGATAAACTAATTGCATCAAGGACAAATCTAGCAGCATGCTTACACTTGTAACTTCAGAACCATGAAAACATATCAACACCAATAGCTCCACACCATCACATTCACAGAACTGATACAGATGCCCAATAACTGTAACAAAAAGCTCCATATACTCAACTCACCAAACTGTTTATTTTATTGCTGCTGTTACGTCCACCTCTCCGCTTTTCCACTACCCTGCATGATTATCCACACTTTCCATAAAAATATTCAGGAAGGTATTCATAATATTCTGGCAGTACATTCTGTGCACGTCATTGATGGTGAGGCAGATACATCTAATGAATAGATGTTGCAATTGCCTTAGGTTACTGTGCAAAATTATAACTAGAAACTTTATGAAGAAGAAGATCAGCATTTTAAAGTGCCCGAGTAAAGTAGGAAGATTATATATTAGGGCTTGCTGAGTTCTAAAGAAATCCCCTGCATACTGATAGCTTTTAGTAAAATGGATTCAATGCAGAAAAGCTCGGAGAATTAGACATCAAAGATCTTCAAATGTTTCAGCATGGTTAATATTCATGACTACTCTTCAAAAGCTTATTAGAGATGCAGTATAAAATGAGCATAAATATCAAGATCTTGAAGGCACTTAAGCTTGTTAGCTTCAGGTTATTCTTGAGTCAGTTGATTTACTCCACAACTGGTCGAGAAGCTGAGAATGGACCCTTTACAGAGTGATTGAATTTCTACCATTGTTTGAAAAATTGTAGTTTGGCACTTTAATAAAGGCACAGGGAGTCCAAGGTGAGTTGTAGAGAAATTTATTACCACAACATTATATACATGAGACCCGGATACAGCTAGTCAGTCTCACACTGGCTGTTTATCCCATTGCACGTAAGCTACCCCACCCCCAAGGGAGTGGGGGTTGGAGTGCTTGCACTCCCAATGAGCACAGGGAAACAATCATCCTCAATTGGATGTGTCGCATACAGGTGTTACAGGCACATTCGGCAGTTGGTTGCTGAGATTGATGGCCGACAGGAAATGTGATTGATGACCAGGAGAGTGGTGGTGATTGATTGCCTGTAAGATGATAGGCCCATTTAGGGGACAACATAACAATTGGGGTTAGGAGTACTCCTCTTCATTTCCTGCTGAGGTAGAAACCTGGGGGGGATTCTCTGATCCTGAGGCTAAGTGCTGACGCTGTCATAAATGTCGTCGCGTTTCTCGCCGGTGTCAACATGGCCTCAGGATCAGTAATTATGACACCTACAGTGGGCCAGCACGGCACTGGAGTGACCCAAGCCGGCCCAGTTGCCGATCCCAGCGTCAGATGGGCGCCGTGGGTCCGCGCATGCGCAGTGGGACCGGTGCGATTTCTGCGCATGCGTGGCGTTTCCCTTCTCCATGCCGGCCCCGATGCAACATGGCATAGGGCTACAGGGGCCAGTGCGGAACAAAGGAGGCCCCCAGCCCGAGAGGCCAGCCTGCCAATCGGTAGGCCCCGAATCGCGGGCCAGGCCACAACGGAGGCCCCCCTGGGTCGGATCCCCCCCCCCCCCCCCCTCCCTCCTCACAGGCCGCCACCGGATCCTTCCACACCGAGGTCCCGCTGGGTAAGACTAGGTTAGAATGGCAGTGGCGGGACTCGGGTTTTTTGGTACGGTCGCTCGGCCCATCCCGGGCGGAGAATTGCCGGGGGGGGTCCCTGTAGAGTGGCCCCCTGACCAGTGCCGCGTGGACCGCGCCGCACGGCTGCCGGGTGATTCTTCGGTCCGCGGAGAATCACATCCCGGCGTTGGAGCGGCGTGGCAGGATTCTTGGGCCGCCCTGGCAATTCTCCAGCCCGGCGTGGCCCTGACCTTGGTAACTGTGGCTGAACAATATGTTTCTTTAGCAACCACCAGTTAGACTGAATCAAACAGCGTAAAGCCCCTTATTTGCCTGTGTACGCTACTTGTCAATTTCTCTGGTCTTTTCCATTATTGCAGGGTGACACACTTCTGTGGCTGTTTAGAGCCTGATCAAATTTCTAGGTTTTTGATTATTTTTTAAAACTTAATTATTCGTCATGCACATGCAAAAGAAATGGGAAAAAGTTTAGAGGCCAGGAATTTTGCGGCGAGTAGCTTACTTGCCAAAACCCCAAAGTCTGTCCACCATCTGCAAAGCCTAGGTCAGGTGTGTAACGGCATACTCTTCATCTGCCAGAGTAGATGCGGCTCCAACAGCACTCAAGCAGCTTGACATCATCCAGTAAAAAGTAACCCATACCATCCCACCCCACATTAAAACTTTAATCCTTCCACTACCAGGGCACATTGATAGCAGTGTGTACCATTTGAAAGATGCACTGCAGCTACTTGCTAAAGCTCCTTCAACAGAATCTTCCAAATCCACAATCCCCACTATCTGGAAGGACAAGGGCAATAGATGCATGGGAAACTGATGCCTGCAAGTTCTCCTCCAAGTCACCCAAACATCCTGATTTGGAATTTTATTGCTTTCCTTCACCATCACTGGCTCAGGAATTGGAAATAAGTACTGGCTTTCCCAGTGAGGTCCATACTCCCGATTCTCCAGCCAGATGGGCATGCGCGGGTTGGCGCTGCGCTCATTTGCCGCCGCAAAAGGGAGGCTGGAGCGGTGTGAACCGCTTCAGTGCCATGCTGGCCCCCTGTGGGGATGCTGAGAGGTTGTTTCCTCTTGTGGGAGAGTCAAGGACCAGAGGGCATAATTTCGGAGTAAGGGGTCACCCATTTAAGACAGAGATGAGGGGGAAATTTGTCTCTCAGAGAGTAGTGAACCTGCGGAATTCTTCACAGCTGAGGGTTTTAGAGACTGGGTCTTTAAGTATGTTCAAGGCTGAGATAGACAGATTTTTAATCATCAAAGGAATGAAGGGTTATTGGGATAAGGTGGGAAAGTGGAGTTGCGGATTATCATATCTGTTAATCCTGATCTCATTGAATAGCAGAGCAGATTCGACGGGCCGAATGGGTTTATGACCCTACTCAGATACAATAACCCTCAGTATTTATTTCAATTATGAATTTTGAGATCTTTGTGGTGAAAGAAATTGGCGTAGGTGAACTACAGAGCAGTTGGCAATAACATGGCCGACCCATTTCCTGTGATTCCATTTGTGATACAAGTATGGCAGGGAAATGCTGCTTGTAACTGTACTTGTGGGCATGGCTCTTGGTTCACATCCAAAGTCAGGTTGTTTACTGACGTGTTTTCTTTATACTTCCTTCAATTTGTGATTCATTTTTCTTCAATTTGTGATTTAAACATGAAAAAATCCATTGGAAAAGAAATTTGGCTTTAATCAATTGAGAAATGATATTGACATGAATTTAAATTTTCAGCTAAATGGCGGAGTCCCACATGTGGAATTGGGAGGATGGTGGGGATTTTGTGGTAAACGTTTTCTGAGAATAGTTATCATGTTTTATACATAATAATGAGCAATATATGAACAATAATAGAATAGAATAGAACAGTACAGCACAGAACAGGCCCTTCGGCCCTCGATGTTGTGCCGAGCAATGATCACCCTACTCAAACCCACGTATCCACCCTATACCCGTAACCCAACAACCCCCCCCCCCCCCCCCCCCCCCCCCCCTAACCTTACTTTTAAGGGCACTACAGGCAATTTAGCATGGCCAATCCACCTAACCCGCACATCTTTGGACTGTGGGAGGAAACCGGAGCACCCGGAGGAAACCCACGCACACACGGGGAGGACGTGCAGACTCCGCACAGACAGTGACCCAGCCGGGAATCGAACCTGGGACCCTGGAGCTGTGAAGCATTTATAATAATGCAGTCATTGATTTCATCAACCTGTACAAATCAATTTTTTCCTACTAGGTGCAGGTTTTAAGTGACATTGATAACTGGTTCTGTTTCCCATATCTTTAATTTTAATAGCTTTCAATAAAAAAATTAATACAGTATATCAACAGTGGTCAACACACATAAAACATGCATAAGAGTACAAATACAATATGCAGGAATGCCTGTTTTAAAAACAAGGATATGAAAACTAGTACGACAATTTTCATCTCCATTTTTCCAAAGAGAAATTTTAAACACTTCCCGAACTAGTTCTTCATCTCATATCCTAAACATAGCAGCACTTGTTTAGCCCATTTTAGTCAGTTCCTCTCTGCATCTATATATTGTAGGGGAAATAAGAATAATCATCCCCATCTATATCATTGCCTCTTTTCTCCTTTGTAGTGTTCCACCTTCATTCACATGTCCTTGTTTCTAATGGGTTCAAGCCTGCTATCAGAAATAATGACCAGCTTAATTTCTAATAGCTACTTGTTTATCTTGTTAAGTACTATGTGACCCGATTCTCTGGGAGACTCTTTTGGTGTGGCAAATATATGTTTGTATAGCACTGTTACTGCTACATGTATCTGTTGCATTTATGGCATCAGTTGCTCTCCTTGAATGACTTTTATGAGTGTTGCTTCACTTTTCTCTATATCGACTTATGTGAGAGTGTAATGAACGTAGGAATTTCAGATATATTATTTTCCATGTATTTGGTGCAGTAGGGTTAAAGTCTGGGTTAGTGTGTGTGTGACTGCTGCATTAGTGATTTTAAAAATCCTGGGCGGGGTTCTCCGCGAACTGGCGGGGCGGGCAACTCCGGCGCGAAGGAGTGGCGTGAACCACTCCGGCGTTGGACCGCCCCGAAGGTGCGGAATCCTCCGCACCTTCAGGGGCTAGGCCGGTGCCAGAGTGGTTTGCGCCACGTCGGCCGGCGCGGAAGGGGCTTGGTGCCACGCCAACCAGCGGCGAAGGGCCTCTACAGGCCGGCGCGAGTTAGCGCATGCGCGGGAGCGTCACACCAGCGCATGCACAGGGGGGTTTCATCTTCGCATCGGCCATCATGGACTGTTACAGCGGCCGATGCGGAGGAATATAGTGCTCCCATGGCACAGGCCGGCCTGCGGATCGGTGGGCTCCGATCACGGGCCAGGCCACCTTGGGGGCACCTCCCGGGGCCTGATCCCCCCCTCGCCCCCCCCCCCCCCCCGAGGACCCCGGAGGCCGCCCTGGTAAGTGCCTGTTGTAATTTGCACCGGTGGGACCGGTCGTAAACGGGTGGCCACTCGGCCCATCACTGGCCGGAGAATCCCGCCCCCTGCTTTGTAAGACAGCTAAGCTTTTTGGAGACAGAGTGCAACTAAAGCATCGTAAACGTTTGGGCTAATTGACTTTTATTTATATGAAGAGAGTTCCCTGCGGAACAGATAATTCGAGACATTAGGCCCAATTCAGCAGACTCAAGTTAAAGTCCTCTGATGGCGCATTTGGGGGGGGGGTGTTTCTCCCTGCTATTCAATGGCACTCTGCCATTTCCTTTGGCCTTGGTGAGGAACTTCCCATCAAAGCCACTCTTTAAGTCATTTCCTGCACTGGTCAAGGAAGACTAGGGAAGAATACTCGCAGATCGGGGTGCCATTTTTAAAGGCAATCTTTCAACCCCACTTTGTGCCGCAACTGAAGCCTCAGGACCCTCCCCACTTAACCCAACTTACATCTTACCCCATCTCTTATTGGAAAGACCTCCTGCCCCCCCCCCCCCCCCCCCCCCCCCCCCGGAATGGGCAACTTGGCACTGCCAGCAAGGTAGTGTCACCTGGACACCCTGGGAGTACCAGGGTGGCACTGGCAGGGTGCTTGGTTTCAGTGTCAAGGTGCCAGGGGAGTGCTAGGATACCACCCTGCCCTGACCACCCAGAGGCCTCAACCCTCAGTTAAGTCTGCGTGTCTGGATCTCGCCCATGGAAAATGAACATCAGATCGTGATGTTTCAAGCAGCATGAATCTCGATGCAGGCCTCTCGCGAGATTCAACGGCCTCGTCCTGACACCAAATTGGGCACGTCAAAGCCACTAAATCGCGCCCATTGTTTTCAGTTTAGTAAGATGATGTAGGTAATGAGAGGAGCCATGGGTTGAAACAGTTAGTTTTTGACTGGAAGGTGAGCTAAGAATGTTTCTGAAGAAATACAGCGAAAGATTCTGCATTATTCTGACAGGGGGGGGCAGGTTTCTTTCTTTAATAATAATAATCTTTATTGTCGCAAGTAGGCTTACATTAACACTGCAATGAAGTTACTGTGAAAAGCCCCCAGTCTCCATAGAGTCATAGAATGAGTCATGGATGTTTACAGCATGGAAACGGACCCTTCGGCTCAACTGGTCCATGCTGCCCAGTTTCTATCACTAAGCTAGTCCCACTGCCCTCATCTACCTTCTTAGTTACCCCTTCAAAAAACTCAATCAAATTTGTGAGGGATGACTTTCCCCTTACAAAGCCATGCTCACTTTACTTAATTAGCCCTTGCCTGTCTAAATGCCTGTAGATCTTATTCCCAGAATACCTTCCAACAACTTACCCACTGCAGCAGTAGGACTCACCGATCGGTAGTTCCTGTGCTTATCCCTGCAGCCCTTCTTAAACAAGGACACAACATTTGCTACCCTCTAATCTTCAGACACTTCTCCTGTGGCTGGCGATGATTTAAATATCTCAGCTAGGGGACCGGAAATTCCTCGCTAGCCTCCCACAACATCCTGGGATACATTTCATCAGGTCCTGAGGATTTGTCTATCTTGATACACTTTAATACCCCCAGCACCTCCTTCTCTGTAACATGCACACTCCTCAAGACATCACTTTTTATTTCCCCATTTCCCCTAACATTTGTGCCTTTCTTAACAGTAAATACTGACGAGAAATATTCACTTAGGACCACTCCCATCCCTTGTGGATCTGCACATAGATGACCCTGTTTATTCTTCAGAGGCCCTACTCTCTCCCTCGTCACTCTTTTGCCCTTCTGTATAGCTCTTTAGATTTTCCTCTGCCTTATCTACCAAGACAATCTCATATCCCCTTTTTGCCCTCCTGATTTCTCTCTTAACTCTACTCCGACAAGCCTCTTCAAGGGATCTACTTGAACCCAGCTGCCTATGCATGTCACATGCATCCTTCTTCCTTTTGACCATGGCCTCAGTATCCTGAGTCATCCAGGGTTCCCTACTTCTACCAGCCTTACCCTTCACTCTAAGAGGAATGTGCTCACCCTGAACCCTAGTTAACACACTTTTGAAAGACTCCCACTTACCAGTTGTCCCCTTGCCTGTAAACAGGGTCCCCCAATCAACTTTTGAAAGTTCCCAGGCCTAATCCCATCGAAATTGGCCTTGCCCCAATTTAGAATTTTAACTTTTGGGCCAGAACATCATTCTCCATAGCTATCTTAAAACCAATGGAATTATGGTCACTGGTCCCAAAGTGATCCCTCACTAACACTTTTGTCACCTGCCCTTCCTTATTCCCTAAAAGGAGGTCAAATTTTGCCCCCTGTCTAGTTGGGCCATCCATATATTAAATGAGAAATTCTTCCTGAATACACTTGACAAATTTCTCTCCATCCAAATCCCTAGTGCTATGGCTGTCCCAGTTAATGTTGGGAAAGTTAAAGTCCCCTACTATTACCACCCTTTTTTTCCGGCAGCTATCTGTAATCTCCTTACATATTTGCTTCTCGACTATTTGGGGATCTATAGTACAAAGTGATATCACCCTTCTTATTTTTCAGTTCTACCCATATAGACTCAGTGGACGAATGCTCGGATATATCCTCTCTCTGTACTGTTGTGATGTTGACCCTAATCAAAAATACAACTCCTCCTCCTCTCCTATCCTCTGGTGTATCTTTCCTACAGCATCTGCACCCCGGAACATCGAGCTGCCAGTCTTGCCCCTCCTTTAGCCATGTTTCAGTAATAGCTATAATATCCCAGTCCCATGTACCTATCCGTGTCTTGAGTCTATCTGTCTTGCCCGTTAGGCCTCTTGCATTGAAATAAATGCAGTTCAATCTGTTTCTCTGCCTTCCACTTTTCTCCTTACTGGCTTTTGTTTTTATCCCTTCTTTACTACCCTCTGACTTCCTGCATTGGTTCCCATCCCCCTGTTCTGATGCCTGTTTGGGTACACGGAGGGAGAATTCAGAATGTCCAAATTACCTAACAGCACGTCTTTTGGAACTTGTGGGATGAAAATGGAGCAATCGGAGGAAACCCACGCAGAGACAGAGAGAACGTGCAGGCTCTGCACAGACAGTGACCCAAGCCAGGAATCGAATCTAGGACCCTGGCGCTGTGAAGCAACAATGCTAAGATCTCTCTTTCACAAAGTGGAGTCTCCAAGACATCTCTGTGCAGCAAGTATTCCTGAGTGCTAACTGTTTTAAAAAGTGGATTGGCATCTGTGATTGGTTTGTTATTTGAGTGAAAATAAATACAGCGCTTATGGGTTATTGTATCACTGTATTCATTAGCATTGTTTCATGGGTAATTGTAAGCTATTTTCTTGTGTGATGTTAAATATATTTTAATACTGTGTTCATCATAAAGTTTGTTTTAATATAGCATGTCCTTATTTTGCATGAAATCACTCTTGCTGAGTCTGCATGTTCTCCCGTGTCTGCGTGGGTTTCCTCCGTGCGCTCCGGTTTTCTCCCACAAGTCCTGAATGACGTGCTGTTCGGTGAATTGAACATTCTGAATTCTCCTTAGTGTACTTAGTGTACAGGCGCCGGAGTGTTGCGACCAGGGGATTTTCACTTCATTGTAGTGTTAATATAAGCCTACTTGTGACACTGATAAAGATTATTATTATTATAGGTATCCTTTCCTCAGTCTTAGAAAATTAAAATAAAATATTGGGGTTTCTATCCAGTACCCTAGCCACTGGTGGGGTCTGGTCCGGGATTGTAATGGGGTTGTAACAGTACTGTGCATTTAAGAATTTCATTTATCAGCAAATTTCCTTGCTTTAACTGGTAAGATATCTTTGTGCAATGAAGTGAAAAGAATGGAGTTGGCACCCTACTCGCTCTGCCCCCCCCCCCTCCTTCCCAACGCCGCCACCTCCCGGTGTCGCCAAACATTGGTTTCTTTTCCATTGACTTTGATGGAAAATTAAATCAAGTGAATGTAACAGATTGATGTTCTGTGGATGCTCTTTTCTGTGTGAATATCAAAAAACAGTTCCATCCTCATTTCCTCTTCTACATCACTCCTACTGCTTTACATTCTGCCCTACATTCAGGAAATAACCTAATTTCTCTGAAGTCTCTTGTCTTCTTTAATCATTTTATGTTAGCTTGCTGTCTGATTCACAGTTAGGTGTGCATCACTTTCTAGTTAACCCCTGCTTCAGAGATAGAGATCAAAGAGATTTCATCACAATGGGTGAAGGAGGTTTCCAGACAAATTAATGACTCATTCCTTGTTTAGTCTCTGGGAAATAAAAACAACTTCCATGTACCCTTTCAACCACATTTCATCTCGATGTCTATTTTTAAAAACTCATTTGAACGTGGCCAAAAAACCTGAAATGTGCCGAACACATGAGGTAACCTTATGATTCCATTTCCATTTTACACGTTGGCATCATGTAAGCAGTCAAACCTGAAGTGCCTCAGAAGACTAGCATGAAAATAGAAAGAATTAGAGTCAAAAGATAAGGAACCCGTCTCTCCCAAGCTGTTTGGTTATCAGGATGGACAGAGAGATAAAAAACACATTGGGCGCAATTTAACGGAAACGAGTCGGGCATGTTTAGCTGGGTGTTTTCCGGTGCTGGCAATGCCAAGAACGACCCTACTTTAAAACGGGACTCTGCTTCATTTCTGGGTCTCGGCCAGAAATGCCCCACCGAGCCCACACTTAGTCCTATTTCCTGCACTAACAAGCTCTGCTTCCCAATGGCACTCCGATCTCTCAACACCCCCACTACGGCGTTCGGAACCCCCAATGCTTCAACTTACCACTTAGGGGGTCATCGAGCCTACCCACAACCTCCCTCATAAGGGCAGCACACCCCCGGCCCGATCACCGGCAAAATTCCACCCGAGCACCTTGGCACTGCCAGTCTGGCATTCTGAAAGTGCTCCTGGCAGCCTGGCAGTGCCACTTGGGCACCCAGCACTGCTAGGGTGTCACCTGGGTTGCACTGCCAAGCTGACAGTGTCAGGTTGGCAGTGCCATTGTGCCTGGGTGGCATTAGGGGTACCAGGATACCACGCTGGCCATGTCCGACCACCCAGGGTCCTCCGATCACCCTGGAGACCCCCCAAGTGCTTGGTCCACGTTTGTGGAAACTAGTGCAAGCTCGAGTCTTAGAGGCCAGGCCATTAGGCCCTGAGCGCTGGCTAGATCCAGCTGAGTCATATTCAAGTGAGACTAACTGCTCACTTGAATATGCAAATCTGTACCCCGCCTTAAATGGCAGGATCCAGATTGCAACACTTTGTGAGATTTCAGGTGCGATTTAACAGGAAAAGTTCCAAATGTCACATTGGGCACGATTTCCCAGGTGCTTCCTAATGACCAAGCCAGCGCGATGGATCATATTTAATGACACTTAGTGTCGAAAATAATCCTCCACGGGCTTCACGGAGGAACTGGCTGTCCTGTCAGCTAATAGCTGATTAAGGCAGAGGGAGATAGATTCTTGTTAGTCACGGGAATCAATGGATATCAGGGATAGATGGGAATGTAGAACTCGGAACACAAACAGAACAGCCATGATCTTATTCAATGGTGGAGCAGGTTTGAGAGGCTGAATGGCTTACTTATGCTCTTTTGCTTCTATTTCATATGTTTGCACAGTGAGGGTTAAAGGAGCAGTGAGAGAAGGTAGTGTGGGAAGCTGTAGGTTCAGCAATGGCATGTGAAGGAGGGCTGAGGGTTATCGGAGGGGATGCAGAAGGAGAGGCGAATTCTGGGCGGCGGCAGGATGGGGTGGGGGAGACATGTCAATTGCAATGGGTGTGGGCTGCTCAGGAAGGTAGGGGACTTTGACATTCACCTGCACAGAACGGAGGTTAATGGGGGAGGGTTATAGGATAACAGTGGATAAGTTGACTGTTCCACGGGTGGGAGTTGGGGGGGAGGGGGTGGTCAATGGTTTTGAGGGGGGAGCTGCGGATGATGGGGGAGGGGTAAAGGTATTTGACTGGACACTGAGTAAGTATCATGATTACCATGGCGGCTCCAATTTATGCCAAATCTCATGGTGGACATCTTGAGGTGCTGCATGGGAGTTGGGTCATCGGCGAAGATGCAGCTCATCTTAACTGAAGGAGAACCCCAGAATGTTGCGCTGACAATGTTAGGGCCCTGGAACTGATGAGTGTGTGAAGGGCAAAGGCTCATTATGTACGGGAGGCTTCTTGCACATGGCTCACAAGGGCCCTGACAAAAATCTTTGTCTCCCTGTACATGCATGATTTACGAGGACATGGGATATCCATAGGGCACATGGGCCTCCACTACATTCAGCAGGACTTCCAGGGAGGCATCACTGAAACTGGGGCCAAAGCTCCCTGAGATCTGCGGCCTGAAACCGTAGGTAGGCCGATGTTCTGGTGCCTTTTAATTATGCCTGGATATAATAGCAGAT
The DNA here is from genome assembly GCF_902713615.1 of Scyliorhinus canicula. Taxonomy (NCBI): domain Eukaryota; kingdom Metazoa; phylum Chordata; class Chondrichthyes; order Carcharhiniformes; family Scyliorhinidae; genus Scyliorhinus; species Scyliorhinus canicula. The sequence continues at coordinate 123,394,807 of NC_052153.1, forward strand.
GAGTGCCATCCAACCCTTAATGCGTTTCAGCAAGACAATATAGCTGTACTGAAGATGATCAACATATTGCAGTTTAATGTGGTCAGTAAATGCAACATTTTGCCCACAGCAAACATGACCAAGTAGTATTTATTCTTCTGGAAACATGTTTCAAGTGATCACTTCTGGTATATTAGCAGTCCTGTGGGTCAGGGCAAGCTGCATGTCTATAACTTTGCTACAAAGCCACCTTTAACTGAAATATGAAGAGTGTGGACATCAACACATATAACTGGGAGGCAGTCACCGATGGTTGGGAATGTTCAGAGGGACATTGGAAGAGGTGAGGTAAGATGGAAAGTTCAGCTGGATGAGAAGAGGGTTTCAAAAAGAACAGAGGGTAGCAAATTGTGCATCTTTTCAGCCCACAAAATCCATCTGCAACAAATAGGGCATGGCCTGCTATGCTAGAAAAGGGCACTTGAGCTGCTTCAGGCAATCTTTAATACAGAGTTGGCCACCAAGTTGCAAACCATCATTTCATGAGGTGTAAAGCTGCCAACCATTAAATTTAAGGATTGGTATAGAATCCAAGAATTTACAGTGCAGAAGGAGGCCATTCAGCCCATCATGTCTGCACCAGCCGTTGGAAAGATCACCCTATTTAAGCCCGCACCTTCACCCTGTCCCCAAAACCCAGTAATCCTATCTCACCTTTTATGACACTAAGGGTGATATGCCTTGGCCAATCAACCTGCACATCTTTGGACTGTGGGAGGAATCCGGAGCCCCTGGAGGAAACCCACGCACACACGAGGAGAACGTGCAGATTCTGCACAGACAGTGACCCAAGCTGGGAATCGAACCCAGGTCCCTGGCACTGTGAAGTAACAGTGCTAACCAATGTGCAACGGTGCCGCATTAAATCAAATTTGGGAAATCTTCACATTCAGCTGTTTTAGCAACTTCAGATTTGGATCAACTTTGCACTTTTTCAAAATTGAAATCAAAGAAAGCTACAATGTCCCTCTGTACATTTGTGCCACTATTTTACTTACACAGTGATAATCTTCTGGAAATTCATGCATTTCTACCCATGCTAATAATTGGCCTCTGAATGATGACTTGCCTGGTCAGGAAGAAGTGAAATGTGATATTGCGTCATAAGGTGTTACCAGAAGACATTAAAACTTCTAAATTACTTACTTTCCCTCACAGCTTGAGGTTTTTAATGGTTTTTATATGACAATTTGCTGGACGAATGAGCTGATAACAGCCCAGTGAAGAAACCATTTCTTCTTAACCAATCAGATTGAATGATTATGAAATCAACAATGCAAGGATTGAGAAGGGCATATGAATTTTATTGGCAAATTCAATGTCTAATCAGCTGTAGAAAGAGAAATAAAGAGAGGGAAAGAAAGGTTGGATATAGAGATAGAAAAGAAAAAGTAAAAACAAAATCCTCAAATATTACATTTTCCTTTTTTAAATTTTCAACAATAAAGACCTGAACAAATGAGACTCCACATTTGCAATAATTCATTTTTTAGTGCCAGAATGGTTGACTGTAAGCAGTTAAATTTCAGGATATTAAAAGGGAATTTGGATTTAAATGCACAAAATATTTCAAAATAATAACTGTACATCTGCCTCTTGCCATAACAAGGGCAGCCCGATAGCATAGTGGTTATCACAATTGCTTCACAGCTCCAGGGTACCAGGTTCGATTCCCGGCTTGGTTCACTGTCTGTGCGGAAGTCTGCACATTCTCCCCGTGTCTGCGTGGGTTTCCTCCGGGTGCTCCGGTTTCCTCCCACAGTCCAAAGCTGTGTAGGTTAGGTGGATTGGCCATGCTAAATTGCCCTTAGTGTCCAAAATTGCCCTTAGTGTTGGGTGGAGTTACTGGGTTTTGGGGATAGGGTGGACGTGTGGGCTTGGGTAGGGTGCTCTTTCCAAGAGCCGGTGCAGACTCGATGGGCTGAATGGCCTCCTTTTGCACTGTAAATTCTATGATAATCTATGATAAATCTCGCTGATACTTTGACAGCAAAATATAGCCCATTGACACTAACTCATTGTCAAAGTTCCTTGCTGCTGGTGCTATATGTATAAATGTATCCTGTCGTTCCACAGTGGTTCACTTAATAATCTCGAATGATTCCAGACCTTGAGGAAAGTACACAAACAGTAGAAGATACCTTTACTTTCTTGGAATGAATAAATTTAGGAAGAGTAATTGTGTTCTATTTGACTGAACTAGCAACATTTGTAAAATCTATGGCTGGGATTTTCGAGCCCTTCTTGCTGATAGGGTCTTCCAGTTCCACCGAAGGCGACCTCCCTGCGACAGGTTCCACAGCGGTGTGGCTGGTGAACAATGCAAATAGCCATTGACTTCAGCGGGATGGGAAGATCTCGTTGATGGCCAATGATGAGCCGCCTCTGCAGTTGGAAAACACACCAGCCTAAATGTTATTAAAACGTTAAGTGCTATATGACCACTTATAGCTTCAATCTTGATATAGGTTAACACACAAGAATTAATTTTCTGAATGTTTGCTTTCAGCGGAGAGACTCGTCTGCCTGGAATTTATTTCAGAAAATTGTACCTGTGACTCACCAGCATTATCCATTCATTAATGTTAGTGGGTGGGAGGGATTTAATGGCCCATTCGCTGCGGACGCAAATCTTGCTATGGCCGCTAACTCTCGCGAGTGGGCCAGAACGGGATTTTTACCGGGGAGATCTCAGAATGAGATCTTCACCGTCCCTCTCCAGCAAATTAGTCAGGTTCATGCACAGTGAGGGCATATACATGATTACCATCAACTTAAATAGATTTGAATATGTCTAAATAGCAAAACACCTTACCTTCCAGTTTCACCATATGATTCTCCCCCGCCATCAACTGGAATCTGCAGTTGTCGAGGTGACCACACCGGGAGTGCTGAGGTCATGTAGCCCCCAGGTGATCCCAGGCCAGGTAGGTGGGGAGTGGGGCCTCCAGGGAATGCCATTGGGATGTCCCCATTATCAGGAGGTGTGTGATGGTGGAAGGGAGGTGGGTGTTGTCATGGTGTTTGGGGGTGTGGGGGGGGGGGGGCATAGAGAGACCTAGAATGAGGGGCTGCCCCATTGTGGGTGAGGATGAGGTGGGTGGGGGTCGGATCACACTGATGCCTGAGTGGTTGTTGGGGGAAAGGGGGGTTGCGGTGTGTGACAAACCCATTGAGTGGTGGGGTGGGAGTGGGGGCCCTCTGTGTTGGAGGGTTGGGGATGTTCCCCTTGTCTGCCAGGGGCCCAAATGTCTGGGGGTGGGGACAGTGGCCTTTAATTTCACTTTGACATCCTAAATCCTGATCTGAGTCCCTGCATTGATGGCAAGTTTCCCCCCAGCTGACTGTAATTTCATCAATGTGAAATTGCACAGACTGCTATTTGATCTGGCTAGAAAAGACAGCTGTGAAATCAGTGAGTTTCACACTGTTTTTCTCGCCTGATTCAGCACTCTGCAATTTTTGGAAAATTATATCCTTAATGTATCAGTAAAATTGGCTCCACCTGCTTAAATAGGTGGGGTTAGATAGCCAGGCAAATTGCGAGATGCCAGTTACATAGTTAATCACCAATAGGGCTGACTTTCTAAGCTTCCATTGCTGACAGGAAGCCTCACCTGCTGGCCACACTTGGCAGGAAATTGTGCAATTATTTCAAATTTGAGAAAAACAGAAAAATGAAACAACAATGTTTAGTGGAACTGCTCTGTGAATAATCAGCATCTGAAAAGGAGGCTTTTTTGTCAGTGGGCCCTTAATTATCAAAATGTTGAATTCATTTTAATTTCTGATGAAGGATCACAACTAAAATGTTAACCTATCATTCTCATTCAAATACTGATATATTGCTGAGTATTTAGTTGATGATCAGAACCCTGTGCCAAGTGTTGCTTTGAAGTGCAATGTGTTTGTGGCTTGCTATTTCACAATTTGCTGTCAGGATGATCGTTTTGTCCCAGGTGTATGTGATATTTGTAAGACAGTCTTTACTGCCCAATATAAATTACCTTGACACTCTAGTGATGGGACATCTTGAACTGCTGCAATCCTTATTGTGATTGGCTGCCAGAATGGTGTTTGTTGGTATTCCTTGAGGTTTCACCAATTCAGTGACTTGAGGAAGCCAGGGGTAGTGGAATAAGGATTTATTGAACTAAATGTATTGATACTCTGCTCATGGCAATAACTCTCTCCCAACCCAGTCCTCGTTGGGACACCAACAACTCTGGACCCTGCTTGGGCCGGCTTTTATGTGTAGGTCTTTAACGAGCTCCAGGTGGGTGGCCTCCGCCCCCAACCTGGGAAGTTTGAACTCCTTTAGTCACATGGGAAGATCGACAATGGTTTCCCTGTGGTCCTCTTGGGAGTAATGACACCCAGTGATGTGGAAGGATTGGAAGTACATGTCCAAGTGAGGATAGTGTGTGACTTGGAGGGGGAACTTTGCTGCTCTTGTTCTGAAAATACTTTGGTGGCCATTTTGCCTTTTGAGTCATGGCGGACAGGTTCTCTCACTTATATTATACCATGGATATTTAAGATAGAATGATTATAAAGATTAATTTTGCTGTTGATTGTAGATATTGGGAAAGAAGGAATGTCTTAAATTCTCTGAATTAATGGCTGGTAATACTTGTCATATCTCCTGACTCAAGGAAAAGTGTCTTTGAAAATGTAACCAATGGACGTTCTCAAGTTTAACAGATTTAAATTTCAGCCAATTTACCTCCCTGGGATAATCAGGACAAAACCGCCATGAATGCCCCTTATGTTAAAATCTTAAATGAATTTCTTGATGTCTCATATTTCAAGGTAACTCATTCATACTAGCCAGATTACGTTGCTTGAATGTACTTGGAGCACCGCTGAAGCCATGTGCATGCATTGTTCTGTTGATCATCATTTTCAGCAGCTTCCTCATCTAGAGTTGTAATGATGAGAAATAGCTTCACTCAGAAAGTTGTGAATCTTTGGAATTCTCCACCCCAGAAAATTGTGGATGTTCCATCGTTGAATACATTTGAAGCTGAGATGGACAAGGAACTAAAGGACATGAGGGGCGGGTGGAAAAATGGAGTTGAAGCTCAAGATCAGCCATGATTGCACTGAATGATGGAGCAGGCTCGACAGGCCAAGTGGTTCATTCCTGCTCGTATTTCTTTTGTTCTTGTGCTGAAAGTGCATGTATGTTCACTGACATCACCATGCTCCATTACTGCCAGCATACAATGTCAAAGTTCATGCATGTAATAAGGGTGTCTTGGACGAAATACTCAATGTACCCAGACCCTGCTGAATCTGATCCCAGTAATGTCTTGAGGATAGGAGTGGAGAGAATTGCCAGAGGAAAATCAATTCCAAAACATACAACTCACTGATCCAAAAGCCAGTAGATTGTGAAGATCTGGTTCTAATTAGCTCATGAGACATTATTCTGAGCTGAGGCTTGTTAAATTTCCTGATCATATTGCGACAGTTTATCCCAACCATAATACTTGCATTAGTTATTCTGCCTTGGCAACAGTAAAAAAGATGTAAAAACTATTATATATTCTTCAACACAGAGGAAGATATTTTTTCTTGGCAAATAACAAGAAGCTAAGGATTCTTACAATACTTACCAACTTCACTACTGAATCCCATCTTGCTAAATTTTAATGTACAGCCTGAAGATCTTTTTTTAAGAACATGGGTCACTTTGTACATTGTGTCAATATTATGCCAGTGTACTCTCAGATAATATTGAAATAAAACTGCATGCAAATTCTTATGGTAAGTTGTGCAAGTGCCATTACTGTTATCATTTTATTTGACGTCCTATTGATAAGCATGGGTAATGTTAAATTCAGAGATAAAACTGGATAAAAACACTTGGAGTGATTCTGTCACTGACTGTTACACAGTAGCATAATTTTACAGAATAAAATGTACACTAAATAAATAACTTGTATTCCTATAGCACTTTCATGTCCATAGAATGTCCCAAAGTGTTTCATAGCCAGGAAGCTACTTATTAAGTGCTGTCACTGTTTATTAATAGAGAGAAGCTGGTTTGGCTCAGTTGGCTAGACAGCTCATTTGTGCTAAGCGAGGTCAAGAGCATAGGCTCAATTCCTGTACCGGCTGTGGTTATTCATGAAGGCCCCACCTTCTTTAACCTTGTCCCTCGCCTGTGGTGTGGTGATTCTCAGGTAAAATCACCACCAGTCAGCTCTCCCCCTCAAAGGGAAAAGCAGCTCTGGTCATCTGGAACTATGGCACTTTACCTACCTTATTTATTCACAGCAAGAGCTCAGTTAACAGAATTAAGAATGACATAATTTCTTTCAGTGATGGTTTTGAGGAATAAATATTGGCCATGACACCAGGAGACCTCCTTTGCTTTTAAAAGTACCGTGTTTATTTGAAATGGCTAACGAAGCAATTATAAAAGACTATAATAGTTTAGCGGTTTAGGTAATCCTTTCACACAGGCCTTTGGACTTAACATCAAAGAACAAAGAAAATTACAGCACAGGAACAAACCCTTCGGCCCTCCCAGCCTGCGCCTATCCAGATCCTTTATCTAAACCTGTCGCCTATTTTCCAAGGATCTACATCCCTCTGTTCCCCGCCTGTTCATATATCTGTCTAGATGCATCATAAATTATGCTATCGTGCCCGCCTCTAACACCTCTGCTGGCAAAGCGTTCCAGGCACCCACCACCCTCTGCATAAAAAACTTCCCACAAACATCTCCCTTAAACTTTCCCCCTCTCACCTTGAAATTGTGACCCCTTGTAATTGACACCCCCACTCTTGGAAAAAGCTTGTTGCTATCCACTCTGTCCATACCTCTCATAATTTTGTAGACCTCAATCAGGTCTCCCCCCTCAACCTCCGTCTTTCCAATGAAAACAATCCTAATCTACTCAACCTTTCTTCATAGCTAGCACCCTCCATACCAGGCATCATCCTGGTGAACCTCCTCTGCACCCTCTCTAAAGCATCCACATCCTTCTGGTAATGTGGCGACCAGAACTGCATGCAGTATTCCAAACGTGGCCTAACCAAAGTCATATACAACTGTAACATGACCTGCCGACTCTTGTACTCAATACCCAGTCCAATGAAGGCAAGAATGCTGTATGCCTTCTTCGCCACTCTATCGACCTGCGTTGCCACATTCAGGGTGAAATGGACCTGAACTCCCAGATCGCTCTGTAGATCAATTTTCCCCAGGACTCTTCCATTGACTGTATAGTCCGCTCTTGAATTAGATCTTCCAAAATGCATCCCCTTCGCATTTGTCTGGATTGAACTCCATCTGCCATTTCTCTGCCCAACTCTCCAATCTATCTATATTTTGCTGTATTCTCTGACAATCCTCCTCGCTATCTGCAACTCCACCAATCTTAGTATCATCTGCAAACTTGCTAATCAGACCACCTATACCTTCCTCCAGATCATTTATGTATATCACAAACAACAGTGGTCCGAGCACGGATCCCTGTGGAACACCACTAGTCACCTTTCTCCATTTTGAGACACTCCCTTCCATCACTACTCTCTGTCTCCTGTTTCCCAGCCAGTTCTTTATCCATCTAGCTAGTACACCCTGAACCCCATACGACTTCACTTTTTCCATCAACCTGCCATGGGAAACTTTATCAAACGCCTTACTGAAGTCCATGTATATGACATCTACAGTCCTTCCCTCATCAATTAACTTTGTCACTTCCTCAAAGAATTCTATTAGGTTTGTAAGATATGACCTTCCCTGCACAAAAACATGCTGCCTGTCACTGATAAGTCTATTTTCTTCCAAATGTAAATAGATCCTATCCCTCAGTATCTTCTCCAACAGTTTGGCTATCACTGACGTCAAGCTCATAGGTCTATAATTCCCTGGATTATCCCTGCTACCCCTCTTAAACAAAGGGACAACATTAGTAATTTTCCAGTCCTCCGGGACCTCACCCGTGCTCAAGGATGCTGCAAAGATATCTGTTAAGGCCCCAGCTATTTTGACCCTCGCTTCCCTCAGTAACCTGAGATAGATCCCATCAGGACTTGAGGACTTGTCCACCTTAATGTCTTTTAGAATACCCAAAACGTCCCCCTTCCTTATGCCGACTTGACCTAGAGTATTTAAACATCCATCCCTAGCCTCAACAACCGTCATGTCCCTCTCCTTGGTGAATACCGATGCAAAGTACTCATTAGGAATCTCACCTATTTCCTCTGACTCCACGCATAAATTCCCTCTTTTGTCTTTGAGTGGGCCAATCCCTTCTCTAGTTACCCTCTTGCTCCTTATATACAAATAAAAGGCTTTGGGATTTTCCTTAATCCTGTTAGACAAAGATATATCATGACCCATTTTAGCCCTCTTTATTGCACGTTTGAGATTTGTCCTACTTTCCCGATATTCCTCCAAAGCTTCATCAATTCCTGAATTGTTTTTCCTCCAAACGTTCTCTTGCAGGTTTACTATTCATAATTCCTACCATGACAATTTAAAATTTAAAACATCTGGTATAAAACCAGTAAAAGTGTCCATGAAGCTTTTGGATTGTTGCAAAAACCGACTGGTTGACCAATGCCCTTCACAGAAGGGAAACCAATCTCCCTTACCTGGTCTGGCAGACACGTGACTCCAGTTAGACATCTTCACTCATCTCTGAAGTGACCTTGCAAGCCACTTGCAGTTCTAAAAGAAGGCCGATCTCTACCTTCTTTGGACAACCAGGGATTGGCAATAAATGCCACCTTTTCCAGTGATGCCCACATGTTGAGAATAATGGAGAAAAATCTAAATCACTGTTGTGAGAGGATTTATCTCATTCTTGACTGATGATCCACAAAACACATTTAATAATAATAATAATAATAATCACTTACTGTCACAAGTAGGCTTCAATTAACTTACTGTGGAAATATTTCTTTTTTTTAGAAAATATTTTATTTAGAAATTTACAATTTTCACTATTTTAAACATCAGGTTTCAACAAGAACAAAACAGTTTCACCAACCCCCACCTAGTAACAAACCCCAGCCAACATAGCTTACACAAACAGGACCACAAAACACATCTTCAGGCTGATCTACTGGGTGACAAGTTGGATTGAATGCATTAATGGGTTGGTGGCTTATCATACATGGGTAATTGTGAACAAGCCAATTTTCTGGCAGTATGCTGGATGACAGGAACAGGAGAGGTGCAGGAATATGCATATATTCCGGTATACTATAATGATGGAAATTCCCATGATTTTGAGGAGAATTTTCTGTGCATGGTAATGACATGATAAGATTGTTATTCCAAGATACTGAATGAGTCACTTCCTTCTCCTTTTATAATAAAATGAAAGCAGCCCTTGGGGAATCATTGTCACAAACAACAATTTTCACCAAACCTTTTCCAAAGACAACCTTCTGGCATCAGCATTTGCATATGAACATACAAATTAGGAGCAGGAGTAGGCCACTCGGCCCCGAAGATCACGGCTGATTTGATTGTAACCTCAACCCCACATTCCTGTATACCCCTGATAACCTTTCACCCCCTTGCTTATCAAGTATCTATCTACCTCTGCCTTAAAAATAGTCAAAAGCTTTGCTCCCACTTTTTGAGGGTTGATATCACATGAGGGGTTGTTTCACATGAGTGGGTAATTTTGCTGCGGTTACATAATTCAGGTCATTCTGAATGGATGCCGAGAGGTCTAGCAGAGTAAGTCAGTGATGACCGTGACTGTCTTCCACTTCTTCCACCTGTGAGGAAGCATTTGCCTTCTGCTTAGTGCCATCCCATGGCAGCAAACCTCAAATCCGGATCTCTTCAAGGAGGGCGGGCATGAAGTCTGCATCTCACTAGTCTGTAGCAGTGATATTGTGGTGTGATTAGTCACTTCTTAATTAAAATTCATTATGCCACTTGCTCTTTGCAAATGTTGCTGTGGGCACAGAGCACTACAATATAAACTAGGTCTGTGTACCGTCTGACTTTGGGCAATACAGTGGAGCTTTGTGGTACAAAGTAAAGTTGAAAATAAGTTTCAGTGTACACTTATTCAACTTTAAGGTTGGCATTGTGAGATTTTGGTTGAACAGAGCTTCGAACCTGAAATTCCTAAATTTCTTGTGGTTCTATCAAAACAAGCCAAGAATAATATGCTTTGATTTTGAAAACATTTTGGTAAAGTTCTGCAAGTGAGGATTTAAAATGATTTCAAAAATGATTCAAATGTACGAAATCAGAAATAAATTAACAAGCGAGAGGCACAACTGGGCATGTCATCCAAACCAAAATAAATATCTGGGGCTGGAATTCTCCGGCCATTGGGGTTCCCTGTTGCCGCCGGCAGTGTACCCCTGCCCCCGGGAAATCCCATTGACAAGCAGCGGGAATAGAGAATCCTACTGTAATGAACTCCAATTGGCTTTATTGGTTGGCCAATTGGAGTATGAGCTCCCTCAATGATAGCTAATTGAGGGGGCCCATATCATCACCTGTGTAGGCTTTGTGAGCAGTCTTAAGTTGACTGGACTGCTAGCAGCACTGTTTGTAGCTGCTCCTGTAATATCGTTATTGTAAATAAATATTGGTGTGGTGACGGAATTCCTGCCTCCCGTGGATTACTACAGTGGCGACAAGGTAAACTACGAATTTTGCGGAGACCAGCTGCCGCACTCGGAGGGTAAGCCTTGCCATTTTAAAAATGCTGTTTTTTGGGAGGTTAGAGGCATTCGACCCGGCTATTGAGGACTGGTCCCAGTATGTGGAGAGAATGTGTTACTTCTTTCGGGCAAATGATATACTGACAGACGAAAGGAGACGGCTTATCCTGCTGTTGGCGGGCGGACCCTCCGCTTTCGCCATTATACGTAGTCTGACTTATCCCGATGCGCTGGACACGAAAACTTTCCAAGAAGTAACGGAATTGGTGAAAGAGTACTACGACCTAAAACCACCCCTCATTTTGCGTAGGTACAGATTCTACACAGCGAAGCGGGAAGACAGGGAGTCAGTCACAAATTTTTTGACCCGCCTGAGAAGGCTGGCGGAAAAATGTGAGTTCAGCCCGACGCTAAATGAAATGCTTCGGGACTGGTTAGTGTGTGGTATAAACGACCTCACAATACAGAAACGCCTGTTGGCGGAAACGGAGCTAGACTGCAGGCTGGCGTTACAGCTCGCACTGTCCCTAGAAAAGGCAGCAAGTGGGGCGCAGGAACTACAGGGCACGCCAATGGAGGTAGATACCTGTGAGAGGGACTACCACAACGGGTCCTGCTACCAGATAGCCGCTCTCAGGAAAAACCTGAGGAATAGAGGGAAAAAGGAAAACCCCAGAACTGCCCCCAAGTCTGCTAGGACTAACTGGAGACAGAGGGAAGTACCGGCTGAGGCTCCCCCAACAGAGAAGGACCGTTTCTGGCACCAGACAGAGTGGGGTAACAACGACAGAAACCCTAGAAGGAGGTGGCAAAAGAGGAATAGCAGGTGGGGACGCAGGGAAGTACATAACCTAGACGCCCCATCCTCCTCCGAAGGGGAACAATTATATAATATTACAACGAAGAAAGCAGAACCCATTAGGATTAACCCACGGGTGAACGGGCGGCCGACAATAATGGAAATAGACACGGATGCGGCCGTATCAGTAATGGGAGTGGCAGCATTTAGAAAAATCAAAGATGGACTCCAGCCACTAACCCTAACAAAAACATCGACGAAACTTAAAACCTACACGGGGGAACCCCTGGAAGTTCTAGGCACGACTCATGTACCTGTGGAATATGAGAAACAATTGCTCAGATTACTGTTGACGATAGTAGAGGGCTCCGGACTGAGCTTAATTGGACGGAACTGGCTGAAAGACCTAAAATTAGATTGGATGAAAATTATACAGAGTGGAAGCGGGCAGTTGAGTGGAGTACTCCAAAAATACCCGGAGGTCTTCCAGGAAGGTTTGGGGGAAATCATAGGCGCCAAAGCAACTTTGCACGTGGACCCAGAAGCTCTTCCGAAATTTTGTAAGGAAGAAAGTAGATGACGAAATAGAAAGGTTATGGCGCGACGGTATTATCAGACCAGTACAATTCTTGGAATGGGCAGCGCCGGTGGTACCAATTTTGAAGCCAGCGGCTCAATACGTCTCTGTGGAGATTTCAAACAGACAGTAAACAAATACGCACTGCTGGACAAATACCCAATCCCGAAAATAGACGACCTATATGCCAAATTGGCAGGTGGGCTTTTGTTCACGAAACAAGACATGAGCCACGCCTACCTGCAGTTAAAACTGGACAAGGGCTCCCAGAAGTTCACTACGATCAACACCCTGAAGGGCCTTTTTCGTTATACTAGGCTACCTTTTGGAGTGTCATCAGCCTGTTCTATATTCCAGCGCACAATGGAAAATATTCTGCATGGACTACCGCAGGTGGCTATTTATTTGGACGATGTCTTAATCACGGGTAGGACAAACAGGGAACACTTAAGAAACCTGGAGGAAGTGCTCAGGCATTTCGCTAAGGCAAGCGTACGGCTAAAAAGGGAAAAATGTGTTTTTCTGGCCCCACAAGTGACGTACCTGGGATATAAAGTAGATGAGTCAGGCTTACATCCATTAGAAGACAGAGTAAGGGCAATAAAAGAAGCCCCAGCTCCCACCACGGTCCAGGAGTTACGATCATTTCTAGGGTTGGTAACCTATTATGGAAAATTTATTGAAAATAGGGCGTCCATCCTAGAACCCCGCCACCAGCTACTAAAAAAGGGGCAAGAATGGAAATGGTCCACCCGCCAAAACCGAGCATTTAGTGACATTAAGGAACAGCTGTCATCCGAAAATGTCCTAGAGCATTATAACCCAAGGAAGGAGTTGGTGGTCACTTGTGATGCATCCCCCTGCGGGATAGGAGCCGTCTTAGCCCATAGAGGAAGGAATGGGGAAGAACGGCCAATAGCCTATGCTTCGAGGACCTTGACGATGGCTGAGAGGAAGTACGTCCAAATCGAGAAGGAAGGACTGGCGGTGATAATCGCAGTAAAAAAATGTCACCAGTATCTGTACGGGCGGAAATGCACCATAGTGACGGACCATAAGCCATTATTAGGGTTATTAAAAGAAGACAAGTCGATACCCCCGATTGCATCAGCTACAATCCAACGCTGGGCGTTGCTACTGGCGGCCTATAGATACGTTCTGGAGCACAGACCGGGAACGCGAGAAGCATATGCAGATGCTTTGAGCAGACTTCCCCTCCCGGACACTCCGCCGCAAATACCAAAAGTAGAGGAGACAGTAATGACTCTAAATTTTTTGGACACCCTACCAGTAGACGCACAACATATTCGGTTGTGGACGCAAAAAGACCCAGTTTTAGCCAAGATGAAGCATTTACTGCTAACAGGGGAACTGGAAAGACCAGTGGAGCCCCAGATGCACCCATACTGGAGCAGAAGGGACCAAATAACCGTAGAAGACGGTATCCTATTATGGGGAGCCCGGGTAATCGTCCCAGCTCAGGGCCGTCAGGCAATCTTAACTGAGTTGCATCACGGACACCCAGGGGTGTCTAAAATGAAGATGCTAGCTCAAAGCTACGTTTGGTGGCCAGGTTTGGGCACAGACATAGCAGCCTTGGTACGTCGGTGCCAGGAGTGCCAACAGGGGCAAAGAGTGCCACCAGCGGCGCCATTGCACCCGTGGGAATGGCCAGGCAGACCGTGGACCCGCCTGCATATTGACCACGCCGGCCCTTTCATGGGCTCAATGTTTTTGGTGATAGTGGACGCCCACTCCAAATGGTTGGACGTCCACCGGGTAAACACGGCAAGCACAGCATCGACAATTGAAAAGCTCAGGGCCTCGTTTGCAACACATGGACTTCCGGAGGTATTGGTGTCGGACAATGGAACAGCATTCACAAGTGGGGAATTTGGAAAATTCCTGAAGGAAAATGGAGTCCGTCACATCAAAACGGCCCCTTACCATCCAGCGACCAACGGCCTGGCAGAGAGAGCGGTCCAGACACTTAAAGCGGGACTCAAGAAGCAGCCGGCAGCGTTAATAGGCACAAAGCTCTCCCGCTGGCTGTTTGATTACAGGACCACACCGCATTCCACAACGGGCATACCGCCAGCTGAACTCTTAATGGGAAGGCGGCTGCGAACGAGGCTGAGTCTCCTTTTCCCAAATTTAATGGGGAAAGTGGAGAAACAACAGGAGGCCCAACGCAGGGGGCATGATAATAGTCGGCAGCAGAGACATTTCCAGGTGGGGGCACCGGTTTGGGTCAAGAATTATGGGAATGGACCAACGTGGGTCAAAGGCACGGTAGTGTCCCAAACAGGGCCCATATCGTATGAGGTTGCAATAGGAGGTAAGGTGCTGAAGAAACACCTAGACCAAATAAGGGCAGCGGAACCACACCTGGAGGCAGGCGAAGCAGGACCGCCTCAAGCTGGGATAGCCCAGACGGAAAGGATACCCACACCCCAGCCCCGAGCAATTTCTCCAGACCCCGTCATCCAGTCATCAGAGTCGGAAATGGACACACTCGACGAGGCCCCTGCGACACCTCTCCCCGAGGAGGAGGAAGAACAACTTCCAAGGAGGTCGTCAAGGAAAAGACGGGCACCTATAAGGTACACCCCACCCACTTCGGAGAATGACCCGGCGGACGACACAGAGGTGACAGTCCCAGACATGAGGAGCAGGAAGAAGCTCAGAGGAATGCCAGCTGGCAGGAATTCCTCAGACCTTGGGGGGGAGGGGTGTAATGAACTCCATTGGCTTTATTGGTTGGCCAATTGGAGTATGAGCTCCCTCAATGATAGCTCATTGAGGGGGCCCATATAATCACCTGTGTAGGCGTTGTGAGCAGTCTTAAGTTGACTGGACTGCTAGCAGCACTGTTTGTAGCTGCTCCTGTAATATCGCTATTGTAAATAAATATTGGTGTGGTGACGGAACTCCTGCCTCCCGTGGATTACTACACCTACGGCCAGAAAACGGTGCATCATCGATAAACAAGCAGCTGGGAGACAGGAGAATCCAGCCCTTAATCACCCCCCCCCCCCCCCCCCCCCCCCTCAACACCCACTCCCCTCCAACTCAAACTTCTCAGAGATGTGGAGAATTAGTAATGGAGTTTAAGGTGGATCCTTGTCAGTAAGGTGGGAGAACCATTAAGATTATGTCCAGAGGATGACTAAATTTGATTGGCAACAATTTTTTAAAAATGAGCCAATCAAAATGGTGAGCTGCAGAATAATAAATGGATATTGTTCAGTACAAAGCAATGTGCTTGGTAGACACCCCATGCACCAACTCAAGCATTCATTCCCTCCATCACCGGCACACAGTAGCAGCAGCAGATACAAGATGCACAGCAGCCCCATCCACAGCACCTTCTATACCCCCGACCACATGGAAGGACAAGGGCAGTAGGTGCATGTGCACACCACCACCCGCACGTTTCCCTCCCAGCCATATATACGGACTTGGAACTATATCACTGATCTTTCACTGCTGTATCAAAATCCTGGAATTCCCTTTCTATCATCCCTGTGGGAATGTCTACACCAGATGGACTGCAGCGGTTTAAGATGACAGTTCGTCAGGGACTTCTCAAGGGCAATTAGGAACGGGCAACAAATGCTGGCCATGCCAATCATGCTCACATCCCATGAAAGATTTAAAAAAGCAATACTGATATAAATGTATGGTTACACATGCTGGACCCAGAAATATAAGCAAATATTGAAAATGTCCCATTTTCACAGGCCAGTGGAAAATGTTGGGTCAGACAAACTCCCTCAAAAAGATGATGTGACTAAAATTTCAGAAGATGCAAAGGAATGGTTCTATTTGAATGGGATACTGGAATTAGGCAGGCAAGTCTAACTATTCATCCAATTGCATCCCTTGAAAAGTTTCCACCACATTTAAAAATGGCGCCCTGATCTCTTCCTGCACTGACGAGCTGTCTCCTCTGTGCAGGAAATGCGGCTTTGGCGGGCCTTCCTCGCTGAGGCCCGAAAAAAGAACAAAGCCCCGTTTAATAGCGGAATTGTTCTCATGGCTACAAGCGCTGGGAAACACCCCGCTAAACGCACACGACACAGGACTCTTTTTTTCCATTAATTGCGCCCAACAAAACCAAAACAGTTAAATCAGATAACATGTTAACAATAGCAGCAAAAGACTTTAGAAAGATGGCAATAACATGAAAGTGTCCAACTTTAGATGACCAGTTTAATTTTCAGACTTAATAAATCCAATCCCTTAAAGAGTTGATGTGACTGGCATTTCAGGGGAAGGATTGGCCTGTACAATTTCATGTTTTAACAGAAAAAGCTAATTTAGTCGACCAGTGTAATATATGAGTTATATATGACACACATACATTTTCTCGTGAAGGAGATCATATCATTAAATTATCAGGAAGGTAACATGAATTTTCGCTGTAGCTTGAAAAGGTCCCTTTTCAACTAAGTTCATAGGAATTATGATAAATCTACTGCCTCTCAGTATGAAACATTGGCAAGCATGCAATGGTTCCAGACAGGTGATTAACATCTGCAGTGCTGATTCCATGCTTCAGTCACGTTAAAACAAAACTTATTTCCAGAACCTGAATGAACCTTGCACAGATCTTATATCCTCCCAGCCCACCAATTGCTGGTTGGTTTGTTAGACACATTGGTAATGCACCAGGACTCAGCATCTAATATTGTGGGGAGTTGGCAGCAACTGTGTTTTGGGTGCCTTTCACCTGACTGCTGTTTCCTGAAAGTCAGTAGAGAGAGTGTTTGTGGGTGAGAGTTTGATAGGCTAAAGCCAAGAAAGTACATTTTTAACAATTAAATAAGTGCATCTCTTGCACTGTTACATGATGGGGTGAGATTGAAGATAAATTGTGAATGAATGGGGACAGGGTCCGCAGGAGTTGGGGATGGGTGTAGACTTAATCCTTAAATTGAGGCTCTTGGTGTTGTCAAACATTGAATTAAGATGTGGAACTGAATTTGGAAGTGGCCTATATGGCTAACATTGCAGGGGAAGACTGAAACAGGTCAGTGGGTCTGATGGCACCAGCTGTGCGAGTAGAGGTTTAGGACGAGGCCCAGCTGTAGCTTGGGAAAGAGGAGGAGGGGAATCCGTAATGCATGAGGCAAAGTGATGGACCATAACTTGGAATGTGTAGTTTTCAGCCTCTGCTGTATTTTTAATTTAACCACAATTTGTTGTTGTTAAGGAATAACCCTGCAAAAGAAATGGTGCAAATTTAATCAGTGATTAACATACCAGATATAAGCAAAAGCATACAACTGTGACAAGTATTGAGCACTGATCCAGTTCGGGAAGGACAGATGGCACGTTTGAACAGTTCCTCTCTTCATTTTCTTCTTTTATCCCTGCCCTGCGTCTTTGCAAAGTTTTCCACAGGGATGTTTGACTGAAGTCAGCAAGGATTCGTTCTTGAGACCTCCTCTTCACCATTGAATTCAATGGCATTTTCTAAAACCTTTCCTTTATATCCTTTTTCAGGGGTGGCCTGACAGACATAAGAACATAAGAACATAAGAACTAGGAGCAGGAGTAGGCCATCTGGCCCCTCGAGCCTGCTCCGCCATTCAATTAGATCATGGCTGATCTTTTGTGGACTCAGCTCCACTTTCCGGCCCGAACACCATAACCCTTAATCCCTTTATTCTTCAAAAAACTATCTATCTTTACCTTAAAAACATGTAATGAAGGAGCCTCAACTGCTTCACTGGGCAAGAAATTCCATAGATTCACAACCTTTTGGGTGAAGAAGTTCCTCCTAAACTCAGTCCTAAATCTACTTCCCCTTATTTTGAGGCTATGCCCCCTAGTTCTGCTGTCACCCGCCAGTGGAAACAACCTGCCCGCATCTATCCTATCTATTCCCTTCATAATTTTAAATGTTTCTATAAGATCCCCCCTCATCCTTCTAAATTCCAACGAGTACAGTCCCAGTCTACTCAACCTCTCCTCATAATCCAACCCCTTCAGCTCTGGGATTAACCTAGTGAATCTCCTCTGCACACCCTCCAGCGCCAGTACGTCCTTTCTCAAGTAAGGAGACCAAAACTGACCTTACAGTCCTATGAAGATCTCTCTTTAATACAAAGTGCCCAATGATATGCTGGATTATTTGTTTAACCCATGGAGATGATCCCATTCTTATGTTATCCTTCATCTTGCCAAGGTCTGTTTAACCATTGCGTGCATTTTCTGCTCTTGATCAATCATACCTTTACAGCCTCTTCCCTTGCTTCTTAATGTCCTGGTTCCCCATGCTCAGTTTCAAAACTTTTGAAATATTCCCTGGCCTTCAAATCTACTTTCAACAAACTCATTGTTCTTGTTTGCCCTGTTATCAGTTATTTACTCTTCGAGCTGTTCATAAAGCCTGCCATCCAGCCTTAGTATTCTCATTCCTCACCAGACTATTGAACTATGTGATAATTTACTCGATTCGTGAGTTTTGTTTCCAGTGAAGTGAAATTTAATTGATTTTTTTAATAGCCTGTGACCAGTAATTTGGTTGTTGGTTATAGAATTCGACCAATACATCTGAACTAGAACAATTGGAATGCCGAAGAACACACTGCAGATTTGTAATGAATCGAGGAAAACAGACACCACATAGACATGGACACAAAACATAAAGATGTGGCATGATCCATGAGTTAAATTAAATTGTTTTAATCTTTAAAGAACTAATCTGTTTGGAATATTTTGGTATGTTGTTGGTTAATGAGGTAATCTGTCAGTCAAAGTGTTTCCAGTATTTTATTCTAGCCTGCTGGTGAATGCAGTCGAGAGTTAAAAATACATTCAGGTGATGTTTGCACCATTGTTGAACTGTTCATGATACACTCTCCATTTTAATTGGCTCTTTTTATGGTTTTGGAACAGCTGCTTTTTCAGATGTGCAGGAATCTCAGAGGCAAAATGTGTATGCAAGTTTGACTTCATTGAGGAAATTTCCTTGTGAACAGCACGTACAGTCACAAAGACTGTCACAAAGCAACCACGGAAAACATACTCAGGCTACTCACAAATTATTCCCTTTAAGATACTGTGCATGTGCGGCTATGCAAAAAATTAAAGGTGAAAGATATTTGGGGCACTCACTGTGAACAAGGTTAGAAGCGACATTGGCCGTAAGAGGCTGAGGTAAATTCTTTTTCTTGGAAGTTTAAAAAAGGTTTAAAAGAGATGATGTAACTTCCCTGACTCATGGATTCACCGCCTCTCCTGATTGTGAGCGTTCCAGGTACACTTGGGGAGCACGGTAGCATGGTGGTTAGCATAAATGCTTCACAGCTCCAGGGTCCTAGGTTCGATTCCCGGCTGGGTCACTGTCTGTGTGGAGTCTGCACGTCCTCCCCGTGTGTGCGTGGGTTTCCTCCGGGTGCTCCGGTTTCCTCCCACAGTCCAAAGATGTGCGGGTTAGGTGGATTGGCCATGCTAAATTGCCCGTAGTGTCCTAAAAAGTAAGGTTAAGGGGGGGTTGTTGGGTTACGGGTATAGAGTGGATACGTGGGTTTGAGTAGGGTGATCATGGCTCGGCACAACATCGAGGGCCGAAGGGCCTGTTCTGTGCTGTACTGTTCTATGTTCTATGTACTTAGTTACCTTGCCAGGAACTGTACCAACAGTTTCCCAAGGGTGGCCACAGCTGTATGATTTCTCCCTCAGGTCTCTACGCCATCCCTGCTGACTTTGGGCAGGCTGTCTATGAGACAACAGTAAAATGAGGCTCGGGTGTATACTTTAACCCAGCTTTCACACTCCAGGGGCCTGAATGTATCATTTTCCATATCAGTTATCAGTTCCCGCATCCTCAGTACCTGCATGTGCTGGTTTATCCTTCAACAGAATATCTGCTTCGTGCTTTGTTGAACAAGTGATCCATAGGACTGTAGATTTATGATTCGCATGCAGTATTGTAACTGGTATACCAATGTTAGGAGATATAAATACTTTAAATAAAAGAATTGAGTAGATTGGGTGTAACTTTCTGATACTGTCCTGTAATTGACCTAGTGCCTTGGAGCTCATTTTGACAGGTCACTTAGTACCAATCTCAAATCTACTATTGCAGTTGAGTCAATGACATTAGGTTTCGAGCACTCCTATTGCCAATTGAGATTAGTACGCATTATTGTTGCTGTTGTTTGATCATTAGGAACAATCAGATAAAACAAACTATTAGCTGCTTGATGAAATATTTTTGTTAATACTTTCTTTTAAGATGAGGATATTTATGCAACTATAAGGAACTATCCAAGTGCAGACTTTGCAGAGATTAACAGTCAGATAGTTTGAACATGTGTTTTGGTGAGAAACAATGATCTCTGTTTCATGTTCCCATGTCTATGATGTTACAGAATTGTCTGACGCATATTTATTGATACAAATGTAACTACCTGAAACCTGGGGAGGCGTTGGAGTAATGGTATTGTCACTGGACTATTAATCCAGAGACCCAGGATAATGATCTGGGGACCTGGGTTAGAACCGCGACAGGTGGTGGAATTTCAAAATCAATAAAATGTCTGGAATTAAAAGTCTAATGGTGACCATGAAACCATTGTCAATTGTCATTAAAACCCATCTGGTTCACTAATGTCCTTTAGGGAAGAAAATCTGCCCTCCTTACCTGGTCTGGCCCACATGCGACTCCAGACCCACAGCAATGTGGTTATCTCTTAAATGGCTTAGTAAATCACGCTATTCAACCGCTATAAAAAATAAAAAGGAATGAAACAAGAGGGACAACCCGTTATTGACCCAAGCACCATAAATGGCAACAGCAAACCCAGCCCTATCTATCCTGCAGAATTCTCCTAACTAACATCTGGGAGCTTGTGTCAAAGATGGCAGAGCTGACTCACAGACTAGTCAAGTAACAGCCTGACATAGACATACTCACAGAATCACACCTTAGAAAGAATGTCCCATACACCATTATCACCATTCGTGCAGGAGGAGGCTCATTAATTTCCCATCCTCAATAATGGAAGACTCCAGCACATATGCGCAAAAGACAAGGCTGAAGCATTTGCAATAATATTCAGCCAATATGATTCACTCCACGTGCTATCAAGAAATGGCTGATGGCACTGGATACGGCAAAGGCTATGGGTCCTGACAATATTCCGGCAATATTACTGAAGACTTGTGCTCCAGTACCTGCTGCACCAGCCAAGCTGTTTCAGTGCAGCTATAACACCGGCATCTACCCG
This sequence comes from Scyliorhinus canicula, assembly GCF_902713615.1. Taxonomy (NCBI): domain Eukaryota; kingdom Metazoa; phylum Chordata; class Chondrichthyes; order Carcharhiniformes; family Scyliorhinidae; genus Scyliorhinus; species Scyliorhinus canicula. The sequence continues at coordinate 123,416,129 of NC_052153.1, forward strand.
ACAATGTGGAAAATTGCTCAGGTGTGTCTGTACACAAGAAACAGGACAAATCCAACCCAGCCAATTTCCGACCTATCAGTCTACTCTCCATCGTCAGCAAACTGCTGGAAGGAGTCATCAACAGTGCTATCAAGCAGCACTTACTCAGCAGTAATCTGCTCACAGATTCTCAGTTTGGGTTCCGTCAGGGTCACTCAGCTCCTGACCTGTGTTATGGGCCAGGGTCTAGAGAACCCCAAAGTGTATCATGGAGTTCACCTGACCCACGACTTTTACTAGATTGTGGTATGGGGAGCACACGGCCCACTCTAGAGTTGTGGTACAGCAGAGATCGAAAAGTAATTTTTAAAGCAAAACATTGTTTATTATATGAACTCAAATTAACCTTTTTAAAATTTACAGTGAACACCTTAGCAACCATCAATTCAAATACAACCCCCAAAGAATATGAAAATTTGAGGTGATGATGCAGCTGTACGAAACCTTGGTAACGCCACATTTGGAGTACTGTGTGCAGTTCTGGTCGCCTCATTTTAGGAAGGATGTGGAAGCTTTGGAAAAGGTGCAAAGGAGATTTACCAGGATATTGCCTGGAATGGAGAGTAGGTCTTACGAGGAAAGGTTGAGGGTGCTCGGCCTTTTCTCATTAGAACGGAGAAGGATGAGGGGTGACTTGATAGAGGTTTATAAGATGATCAGGGGAATAGATAGAGTAGACAGTCAGAGACTTTTTCTCCGGGTGGAACAAACCATTACAAGGACATAAATTTAAGATGAATTGTGGAAAATATAGGGGGTATGTCAGAGGTAGGTTCTTTCCCCAGAGAGTAATGGGGGCATAGAATGCACTGCCTGTGGAAGTAGTTGAGTCGGAAACATTAGGGACGTTCAAGCGGCTATTGGATAGGTACATGGATTACCATAGAATGATGGGGTGTAGATTAATTTGTTCTTAATCGAGGACAAAAGTTTGGCACTACATCGTGGGCCGAAGGGCCTGTTCTGTGCTGTATTTTTCTATGTTCTATGTTCTAATACAACATTAAGTAATCCTTAAACTTTCCTTTTAATATCCATGAGACATTAAAAAAAACTTTTAACAGAAGCACATCAGGTTTAAATTCACTACTGAGAACAGTTATCACTCTGAATTCACCAAATGATCAAGAGATAGTCTTTACATGGCAGGGAGAACAACATTACGCATTCTTTGGCTGGCTGCAGCTCCAACACTAAAACAAAACCAAAAAACACACACACGCCCAAGCTTTTTCTCAAAGTGAAACTAAAAAGCAGAGCCAGAGCTCAGCTCCACCCACACTCTGACATCACTGCAGTAACTTGAGCAGACAAATATTTCTTAAAGTGACATTCTCATGACAACTGATTACAGCCTTGGTTCAGACATGGACAAAAGAGCCAAATCCCAGAGGTGAGGTGAGAGTGACTGCCTTTGACATCAAGGTAGCATTTGATCGAGTATGGCATCAAGGAGCCCTAGCTAAACTGGAGTCAATGGAAATCAGGGGGAAAACTCTCCGCTGGTTGGAGTCATACCTGGTACAAAGGAAGATGGTTGTGGTGGTTGGAGGCCATTGACCTCAGCTCTAGGACATTACTGCAGGAGTCCCTCAGGGCCGTGTCCTAGGCCGAACCATCTTCAGCTGCTTCATCAGTGACCTTTCCCCATCATCAGGTCAGAAGTGGGGTGCTCACAGATGACTGCACAATGTTCAGCACCATTTGCGACTCCTCAGGTAATGAAGCAGTCCATTTCTGAATACATCGAGACCTGGATAATATCCAGGCTTGGGCTGACAAGTGACAAGTTGCATTCGCACCACAAAGGGGCCGGGCAATCACCATCTTCTACGAGGTAGGATCCCTAACCATCGCCTTTTGACATTCAAAGGCATTATCGTTGCTGAATCCCCCAGAATCAACACCCTGGAGGTTACCATTGATCAGAAACTGAAGTTGACTAGCCATATTAATGCTGTGGCTACTAGAGGAAGTCAAAGAATGGGAATCCTATGGCAAGTAATCACCTCCAGATTCTTCGAGGTTTGTCCAGCATCTAGAAGGCACAAGTCAGGAGTGTAATGGAATACTCTCCACTTGCCTGGATGAGTGCAGTGGCAACAACACTCAAGAAGCTCAACACCATCCAGGACAACGCAAACTGCTTGATTGCTCCCCCGTCCACAAAAATCCAATCCCTCAACCACCGATGAACAGTGGCAGCCTTGTGTACCATCTACAAGATGCACTGCAGGAATTTGCCGAGGTTCCTTCAGCAGAACCTTCCAAAACCATGACCACTACCATCTGGAACACCAAAAACAGCAGGTTCCTGGGAACACCCCCACCTGGATGTTCCCCTCCAAGTCAATCACCATCCTGACTTGTAAATATATTGCCGTTCCTTCACTGTCGCTGGTTCAAAATGCTGGAACTCCTTCCCTAACAGCACTGTGGGTTCAAGGACTGTAGTGGTTCAAGAATGCAACTCACCAGCACCTTCTGAAGGGCAACTAGGGATGGGCAATAAATGCTGGGCTAACCAGCGACGCCCATATCCCATAAATGAGAAAAAAATGAATTACTGTTGGAGAAGTATATCGTGTTTCTTTCGACAATACTATTTACCTGATTGTGCATTGGTCCAGCTCTAATCTGAAGATCATTTTCTCATATTTGGAATTACTCCACCAGAGGAAAGAGTTTAATTGGGTGAGATTTTCAGTTTTCTGTGCGATTAGAGGTCTTGCCAGTCACCATGCTGGATGAATTCGGCAAACGTAAGCGGTTTTTAAAGAGGCTGGGTCAAAAACAGAACAGCCACTCATCCACAAGCAACTGGCAGCACAGCAGTCATGGGTAAGGGAAGGATCTATCATGGAATTAATTACAGCCCACCACCCCTCCTCATTCCACCCTGAGGCCCCCTTCTGCGCTGCACTGGTATGTTTTAGTTCTGTGCAAAGCTCACATGCTGATTGAATATTGCAGTTGGTGCGGGAAAGTGTCCTCCCTCAATCGGTGGGGTTTGTCCCTCCATAATCACAGGCAGACAGCTGTGGTGATACTCTGGAAAGTGTTTGACCCTCCGCGGTCACAACCAGGCAGTTGTGGTTGATTTTCAACCTTAGAATGAACCTGACCTTTTCTTTCGTGTTCAGGCGCCCACTTCCTGTCCATTATGTATTGGCAGCTCCAGCCTTGGTTAGCGGGGCTACCGATGTGTAAGTGCTGGAGGGCCTCCATTTGGCATTCCAGCCTTGGGATCCTGGCCTCTGTTCTCAATTTAACAGTGAGTCTGGTCCCTTGTCATTAATTGGCCTGGTCTGTTAATAATTGTGGAGGCGTGTCATGAACACACCATCTGGATTGCAAGCCAAAACACGTCCTGATATCAATTTCCTGACCTTGGAATAGAAATCCCAGCAGTTGGCCGGGATTTTCCACCCCTCCCATGGTGTGTTTTCCGGTTGTGGAGGTCGCTCTGCGGTCGGATCTTCCGGTTCTGCAGGTGTCCACAGTGTTTCGCATGATTCGCCTGTCCCGCCACCGGGTCATCCGCAGTGAGGGAATGGGCCAGAAAATACCACCCATTGTATTTCCCCTATCAAAACCTAATCTAATTATTAAACAGTTTTTGATTAGATCACCCCATAACTTTCTATCTAAAGATAGGTGAATACCCAACCCTTTTAGCCTGGGTTTCATTTCTGTCCAAGCTGTTCCAATCTTCTGATGCCCAAAATTGAACTATGGGCCAGGTCTGATCCAGAATCCGTACAACTGGAGCATCAGCTCCTCACTTTGCTATTCCAGTCTCCTTCAGATAAAGATAGATTAACCTTGTTAATATCTTTTGGTACCAATGCACTAGCCTTTGGTGATTTAAATGGGCACCGAAAGCCCTTCACTCCTTCATAGCTTAGTCTTCCCGCCCGGGGAGCGCCAACCGGCAAGCATTTCAGTGTTCCATGACATGGAATTTTCGGGCCACCATCTTGTGCGGGCGGCCCGGTAGTGAGGTCCTGCTGCCTCCCCCTCCCCCCCACCATTCTGCAAATCGGCCCCTCCTCCCCAACACTGCACAGCAGACCACAACTCCTGGATTTCCTGTCTGCCTCCCGACCCCCAGGTATGGGGGTGACCTAACACCCCCACAGGGACCGCTGTAATAGGGAGAACCCCCACCCAGCCGAAAGGGATCCCCCCAAACCCCCCCCCCCCCCCCCCCCCCCGAGAGAAGAGACCACTGTCTGGAAGCTAGAGATCTATCCAGACAGGGGCAGTGAGAAGAATTACAAGTGTAACACTTACCTTGCAGCTCCACGAGTCCAGCCCTGGAAGGAGAGCAGCTGTGACCTGCATCTGGTTCCCACAGATCCAATAGCTGCAAGCCATTCATAGCTTTCTGGTAGTGGTCTTTCATTGACAGCATCTATAACTTTCACTCATTCATATGTCTACACGGATGAGTGGCTTAAGTGTAAAACCCCAATATTTGTAAACATTGAGAACACCATTGACAATAGAGGTAAGTGCATTCTAAGCACTAAGTGCATTCCAATCACTCAATTGTATGATTTCACTGCATTTACCACTCTTTGATCTCGCCCTGTCCACATTTGTCAATACTTTTAGTAACTCAGCAGCAGAGTTTCATACTTTATTGAACCTGCTAATCAAATTTAAATGGATGCAAATGTTGGTTTTGCATGCTTCTGTCGACATGGGGTGCAAACAATGATATCGCCACCAACGAGAGACCGAAGCTTGGCACCCAAATTGGAGTCCTGCGTGGACCTCAATTTTGGCCGGATGCCCGATTCTCTGCCCGATCGCAGTTCGAATTTGCGGCATTGCGAGGTGGAGAATTTTGCCTAGCATTTAACAGAGAACAGTTTATACCTATTCTTCATCTCCCAGCTAAGTACTGACCCTTCTCATGACTGCTTCTAACTTTTTCTGAATCTATTTAAAGTAAAAATGTACCAGTTGTGCTACAGCTCCCAAAATAATTCTCCCGAATGACATCATTGGTTGTAAGGGGAAATTAAACTTTTTGGAATCTATTCCTTTCTGGAACCTGGGCCAGTATTTTACAGAGCTTGAGCAGGAGCTCACCCGACCCAAACTCACATGAAATTGCATGAGAAGACGTTGGTCACGATGTCATAGTGCCGTCGCATGATGTTTCGCTTGGCAGGCACGTGCGCCCACCGACATTGAAAGATAAATTACGCCCAATAAACATGCAATTGGCTTGTGCAATTTTATGCTTGGCATATGGCCAATTGGCCAGACGATGTGCATGTTTTTTTCGCCATTCCCGGTGTTATGTGTCAGTTGCATGATTCAGCAGTATGGAGGGAGTTTGCAGCATTATTTGGTGCAGATGTCATTGAACAAAATTGCAGCTCCCTGAGGCAGCTGTCAGCCTTCAGGGAGCTTGCTGAAAATGTTCCCCATGCATTTCTCGCGGCACCCACCCTTTTCCCACCCTCCCTGGCAGTGTACAACCTTTCAGAGCGTTCGTTTGACGCTGGCTAGATGTTAATTAGCCAACCAGCGTGAAATTGTTCTCCGGGGCCAATTGCAGCCAGAAGTGTGTTTCGCACCCACCTCCGAGCCAACCTGGTATACGTGCCCAAGGGATGGAAAATTCAGGCTCAAGAGTAGCACCAATGTGTATCTACCCAGGTACAGTGACTGCGAACTCACACTGACACTCTGAATTTCAGAAGTTACTCCGGAATCTCCAGTTAAGTATAACCATTGCAACAGTTGATGTAAGTATATCCACACATTTCCCACTTTTGCACTGACAGGTTAGAATGCAAAGGAATCTCCCAGAAGGAAAAATAATTTGAAACTGGCCGAAAACTGCAAATGTGGCTAATGGACCTGAAACTGGAGTAACCGGCATGCACAGGGAGAAATCAGAACAACCGGGAAATTCAATTGGCACCTGATCATGGCAGCCAATATTGACTATGGCCAGCTGTTATGTACTGGGAAAAGTTGATTTTACTGGGAACAGCTGATTTAACTAGGAACAGACTGACTAAAGTCCAGACACTGCTTTTCTCCATATCGCCCACTACCTTCTGTGTGCCACATATGTCGATATCAGACCAATGTTCCCCATTCTCTTGTATTATCAGATTAGACAGACATCATGTCCCCTTATCAAATTGTGCCTGGTAGTTCTGTTATCAGATTGCACAGACCTTTTACTGAGCCTCCACCTAGGGTGACCAACCATCCTGTATTTTTGCATGATTGTCCCCGAATTCATATTGTTGTCCCGTGACCCGCATAGCAAGTCTTCTAGCTCAATTAAATGTACCCCGGCCTCCAAACACATCTTGGGTGAAGGCATTAAATTCCACCCATATTGTACCTGATTTTGTATTATATGACCTACAATACTATTTCACACTCTTAATTCTTTGAATGTCATGAGGGGATGGTTGGGGTTGCTAATCCACCATTTTGTCATCAGCATCTGTCATCAAATTACTGATTATGAAGATTTAGCTGAATGATCGACAGACTTGTTCATAATTGACAGTGCTCACTTACTTTTCTGGATTTATGCATGTAGCATAGAATCATAGAATCATAGCATTTACAGTGCAGAAGGAGGCCATTTGGCCCATCTGGTCTGCACGGCCCTTGGAAAAAGCACCCTACCCACACCTCCACCCTATCACCGTAACCCAGTAACCCCACCTAACCTTTTCGGACACTAAGGGCAATTTAGCATGGCCAATCCACCTAACCTGCACATCTTTGGACTGCATGCATTATAATTTCCAACTGGTCTTTTGACAATATGAAACTTGCTGTCAGAGCATTGCTCACATGTAAATAGGGCAATGGGAAGAGCTACCAGCCACCGATTTCCCCATTCTACTTCAGTTAAGCCGAACAGGATGTTGGCTCCAGACATTCAGGGTTATTGATTTCAGGTCAAGTTAACATGTTTCTGCCTCTGATGCCCAAAGTTTCAATTGAAGCCACATCATCAACAAAATGTTTCTAATTTTGTCACTCTGGAATCTGCGGAAAAACAAAAAGAAATGTGGTAATAAGATTCCTTGACTAAGATTTAAATGAAACCATTTAAGTCAGCTAATTAGTGAGCATCAAATAGCATGTAGAGAAACTTACTGAAATAAATGACTGAGACTGTAAGTAGAAAAGATCTCAAACTGGTGGAATTAGAAAGTTCAAGGTTAATAGGTTGTAATCACAGAAACAATTCAATCTGAAAAGTAGAGACGCAAATGATATTCACAAAATGTCTATATTAGTGGAAGCATTTTTGGAACAACATGTTAACCATCAAAATCTTTTTGGACTGAACCACAGATGTTACAAAATAGAAACATTTGACTCAAATCTCCTTTGAAACATGAATCACCCAATCATATTCCCTCTCTTGCTTCCTCCCCAGAGCTTTTAATATTCATCTTGTTCAGGTTCTTTCATTGTAATCAAGCATTACAATATATGCATTATGGATTGAGTAATATTCTATGGTAACATAATGAAAATAAAAACGTGTATCACATGTATAAATGCCAATGTTGCGGCAGGAAACCAAGGCATTCAGCAAGAAATATGCAGCTCAACATTCAAATCTCCGGCCAAAAAACTGGAATGTCATGTATGTTGGGTAGATTTCTCGCATGTTATTGTGGACATGATCATCATGGCTCATCGTGGCAAATTGGATAGAATCCTTTATGGCTTTGTTGAAAGCCTTCTGAACGTCTCAATAAAACACATCCACTGACTCCCTCTCATCAACTCTACTAGTTCCTGCCTCGAACAATTCTAGTAGATTCGTCAAATATGATTTCCCTTTTGTAAATCTTTGCTGACTCTGTGACATCCTGCCACTGTTTTACAAGTTCTCTACTATTAAATCTTTGATAATGGACTCTAGCATTTCCCCACTCCCGATATCAGGCTGACTGGTCTATAATTCCCTGTTTTCTCTCTCCCTCCCTTTATAAATACGGGGGACACCAATCCAGAGTCTATAGAATCTTGGAAGATGACCACCAATGCATCCAAAATGTCTAGGGTCACTTCCTTAAGTATTCTAGGATGTAGATCATCAGGCCCTGGGGATTTATCGGCCTTCAATCGGATCAATTTCCCCAACACTACTTCCCTATTAAAACTGATTTTCTTCAGTTCCTCCCTCTCACTGGACCCTGTGTTCCCCAACATTTCTGTCCCTCTTTGTGAAGTTAGAACTAAAGTATATATTTAGTTGGTCAGCCATTTCTTTGTTCGCCATTATAAATTCCCTTGTTTCTGGTTGTGAGGGACCTACATTTGTCTTCACCAGTCTTTTTCCCTTCATATACCTATAGAAGTTTACTCATACTCTATTTTCCCCTTCTTAATCACTCTCTTTCTCCTCCTTTCCTGATTTCTAAACTGCTCCCAACCCTCAGTTCTGCTATTTTTTCTGGCCTATTTATCTGCCTCTTCCTTGGATCTAAAACTATCTCTAATTTCCTTTGTGAACCATGGTTTGGCCAACGTTCCCATTTTAGTTTTACGGTGGACAGGAATGACCAATTGTTGCAGTTGACTCATGTGCTCTTTTTTTTGAGGGGCAATTTAGCACGGCCAGTGCATCTACCCTTTGCGTTGTTGGGGTGAGACCCACACAGACACGGGGATCATGTGCAAACGTCACACAGACAGTGACCCAGAGCTGGGATCGAACCTGGATCCTCGGCTCCGTGAGGCAGCAGTGCTAATCACTGCGCCACTGTGCCGCCCCCCCATGCACTCTTTGAATGTTTGGCATTGCCTTTTCACCATCACCCCTTTAAATAACATTTCCCAATCCTTCGTAGTTAACTTGTGCCTCATACGATCATGGTTTCCTTTATGTAGATTCAGGGCTTTAGTCTCAGATTCAACTCCGTCACTCTCTATCTTGGTGAAGAATGATATCACATTATGGTTGCTCATCCCCAAGGGGTCTTGAACAACCAGATTGCCAATTTTTCCTTTATCGTTACAAATATCCAGTCTCGGGTGCCTGCTCTCTACTTAGAGTAGCACAACACTCAAATGTCTGACACCTGTGGTCGTAATGTGGGTGAAGTGATAGTGATGATCATGCCCAGATTTGCAAACTCGTGGGCACTCTCCATTTAGGAGAGTGGAAGAAAGCAGAGGCAGGTTCAGAGTACATCCAATTATACTTGTTACTGGTAGTGACAGCCCTGTGGTGCACCTTAGTTTCTAGCATCAATGCAGCAGATTACATGGTATATTGCTGCTTCACTACTGATTCAGCAAATGTGCTGTTAGAGCTGCTTTGAGTAATCTAAGTCGGTGTGCTCCTGATTGTAAACAAGGGTATGAGGATATGGTTAGAAAGGTCAATATGATCCTGGTGGAGCCTGACTTGCTTGGCATCCATTAGTTGCTCCTTTTCTTCCCCCTTGTTAAACAGATATGTACCGGGAGAGTCCCAGGTGGGAACTTATTGTGCTAATATTGTAAATGCTCCAAATAATTGGAATGCCAAAACACATGGCACAAAGCCTGCTGATCAACTAAATGTTGGCAGAGAAATAAAGAGAAAAGATCAACAAGGAAAACTGTAAAGACAATCTCAAAATAAAACCTTAATGTTTTAACTATCCCTAATTGGCAGGAGAAAAATATGTGAGAGCTGTTAAAATGGAACGATTCCAATTCCAGCTCCATTCTTGCTATGGATGGGCTACAGAGGAGCTTCACCAGAATGTTGCCTGGGATGGAGCATCTGAGCCATCAGGAGAGACTAGATAGGGTGGGATTGTTTTCTTTAGAGCAGAGAAGGTTGACGTGATATAATTGAGGTGTATAAGGTTATGAGGGGTTTGGACAGGGTAACTCAGAAGCAGCTATTCCCCTTGGTTGAGGGGTTAATCACAAGGACACAGTTTTAGAGTGAGGGCAGGACATTTGAGGGGATTTGAGAAATAAAATTCACTCAAGAGGGTAGTGAGAATCTGGAATACACTGGAAGGGAGTGGAGGCTGGAAACCTCACAACCTTTAAAAAGCACTTGGATGAGCACATAAAACACCATCACAACAAGGCTCTGGGACAAGTGCTGGTAAGTGGGATTAGCGCGAGATATGGTGTAGTATTGTCGGAGCAGACTCGATGGCCTGAAGGGCCTTTTTTGCACTGCATCATTCTATGACCCTCAGAGCTGTGTAAATAAACATCGGGGGTTAGAATTTACAGAAAATGTGGAAACAGTGGCAAGTATCAATTATTTATTGTAGCCTGTACGCAAATGCTTTATTTATTGTCAGCCATTAACTTCTGGGTGGGTGTATCCTATTTATACAATATAGGCGCTGAGCAATTAGATAAACTAATTTGTCCAAGTTTAAATTAATTTTTTTCTTTGTATTTTCTTATATTGCATGTTTGGCTGCACAGATTGACCAGTGACATGAAGCTAATGCCATAGCAAGCAGTCTGCAACTTTGCAAAACCATTACCATTCTACTTCTTCAGAATAGAAGTGAAAATGAGCATGAGACATATCAGAAGGAAATGAGTTGCAGAGAAAAAGAAACAGCTCTTTTCTCCAACAAAGTTCCAGTGAAGGAATAAGCCGCCAAGTAGAAATCATTGATGCAAGCCAAACATATGCTGCATAAACAAATTGTATAGTGGCTTGTTAATCACATACATTGTAAACGAGAAACTGATTAATGTCAAGTTGTTCTAGCCAATTAAATATATTAATTAACAGGTCATACCAATGTTTTTAGGAGCTTGCCCAAGATTAACTTTGAAGCAGTCCAGTATTCAGTTTTGATTTGTGCCCACTATTGGCTACTAACATGTGTGGGTTCAAAATAAAATGAGAGAATACCATTGAAATTACAAGGTGTTGCAGCTTTCCCCTTCATGGACAACACCTTGAATCCTCCAAAAGAATCTTCGGGGGGGGGGGGGGGGGGGCGTGCAAAGGGCTGCGGCATTTTATCTGCTATCGCAAACACCCTGCACTCTCTTCACGCCCATTCCAGATAAGAAGTGGCATTCAAGTTTAATCATGGCTTTCAGAAGGGAATTGGATAAGCACCTGAAAGGAAAGAAATGGAGGGCTAGGCAGACAAGACAGGGGCTGTGGAACTAGCAAAACTGCCCTTATAGACAGCCAGCGCAAACACAATGGGTTGAATGGCCTTCTGTGTTGTAATCATTCTATCATTCTAAATGAGACCTGGGAGCTAAATTAGTCCTGGCTTGAAATTTAGACCAGTGCATGCTTCATACTTGTCCACGTTTTCAGAAACTCATTTTACATTAAAATGCAGCCTTTCGGCTAAATTTTAAAGGGGAAGTCCCACCATCCGGAGCTGCCAGACAATCAGATTGGCCGGAAGCTCCATCAGCACCAACAGGGCCAGCGCTCAGTCGTGGGTGCAGCTGTGACTGCAGGAAGAAGCCTGAAGAGGATCATGGCTGCCCAGCATAGGTAAATCTTGGGCTTTTAGGACTAGGAGGGATCCCAGAGCACAGGGAAGGGGAGAGGGTGGTGAGGGGCTGGGTTTTGTTGGGCAGGCAGCGTGGAAGGGAAGGGTGACATCTTGAGGGTCCACATAAGACACAGCCCTGAATACGATGCCTCCCTTTTCCACTTTTTCTCATGAGCCTTAAAAAGCAGCCTGCCCATTTGCACCCAGTTGCCCATGTCAGCCATATTTTGACATGGACAGCATATTATTGTTAACAAGCCGAATGGACCTTCAATGATTCATTTCATTTTGGTGGGCAGGCAGCCACGATTGCCAATCTAGCACATTGTGGGGACTGATTGGGTCTGGATGAAAGAGTAGTGGGCTGGCCACGGAATTATTTTATGTGGCCCCCAACCCTGCTGAAAATCCATTTTTTTATGTCATGTGGAAATTATATGAGAATCAGTTATTGCGAACCATAAGTGTCCACGACCATCAAATGGACACTCAAGAGATTGAATTTTACGGGTCACTCGTAGGTGAGAAAGCAGCTGATTGGTCCTATAAATTAGGGTCCAGTGCTAACCAATATGCTACCGTGCTGCCTATATTACTTAAACAGCCATCACCTGAAAAATTTAAACGGGAGAAGCCAGCTAAGCAGAAGTGGTGGCGTTGTAGTACTGTCCCTGGTAATCCAGAGGTTCAGAAAAATCTCTTGGGACAAGGGTTCAAATCCCACCATGGCAACCGGTGGAGTTTAATGTCAATTAATAAATTTGGAAGGTAAGGTTAATCTCAGTAATGATGACCATCAATGGTTGCAAAAGCTCATCTGACACTAATGTCCTTTGGGAAGAAAAGCTGTCACCTACATTTGATTCCAGATCCACAGCAATGTTCTTGACTCTAAACTGCCCTATGAAATGGCCCAGCAAACCACTCAAGGGTAATTAAGGATGGGCAACAAATGCTGACCTTGCCAGTGACACCAACATCGCAGGAAACAAGAAAGGAAAACAAATGGGCTCTCCCCCGACATTTATCCTGGAATATCTTTAGCATATAATCCAGACCATGGCCAAAGTTACTAAACTTGTGAGAGAAAAAAACACTCCACTGTGCAGTAGAAGGAAGGGTCAGATGGTGCACATTGCAGGACGGAGAAATGTATTGGGGTCATATAGGAGAAAGGGAAGTAGGAAAATAGTAATGGTAAAGATGGAAGAAAAGAAGACTTTACGAAGGATAAAAGTTGCAGTGTTTACATGTGAATATGAAAAACATTAAAAATAATTTAATGAAGAGTTTACTAAGAATGGAAGAAAATAATGCCCTTGGTGAAAACTGACATTAACTGGGGCAAGATTGGGAACAAAATATTCTGACTAATAACATTTTCAGGAGAGATAAAGAAGGAAGAATAGTCTTATTGATACCAAAATGATTAATGATATAGAAAGGAAAGGATAATGTTTATTAATGGAGGCCGAGGTAGACAATATGAAGGTAGCTATTGTCATATTGGGAGAATGCAAATGAACAACCATGCACCTCTTCAAGGACAAGATTTGCAGGCAATTTAGGAAGGTTTGTTGTAGTTACAGGGTTGGATTATGATGCCTTTATAACTGAGTAGTCTGTGACGAGGCAAATATTTGTACTCAAGATTGGTAGGGTAACAACCTATTTCCTGGGATAAGTTTTCCGACGGCAGAGGCGGCTCACCGATTTGGCTGAGGTCTTCGGCTTTTTGTATGGTTCACCTGTCCCGCTGCCGGGGAACCCGCCATGGAGGGCTGTCTTTAGCAGGACCTGAAGATCCACTGGCGGGAAAGGACATAAATATCGCGCTCTTCGAAGATCGATAATGTAAAAGAAGAATCCTTGAAATGGTGTTGGAGTAGAAATGTTGGTTGCAGAAACATCAAATCAAGCAGTAGTCTGAAGAGTTGTTTAAGTAGCAGGTGGATATGGTTTAAATACAGTTTGACTTAAGGGCAGTGGCCCATTAGATAAATAAAAAGGTTAGAGACAAAATAAGATTTAAAAATGCATATCATAAATATACCTAAGATGTAATGTAGAAGAAAATTAGAAAATATAACATGTTTGGAAGGGAATAAGAAATGGCATTCTCATACTTTCATGCTTGTCTCTGTCTCTATACCATAGTTTCTGTCGCCATGCCCTAATTTGTCAATTGTACTCTTTATGGGCTTGAATTTACCGAATCAATAACTGAATTATCTCTGTGATTAACTGCCTCTGCTGGATGGTTCTCATCCATGAGTGTAAAGACATAATTACAGAAGTTTCAGTGCCATGTGTTAAGTCACAGATGAGTTGGCATTTTTTGTATTAGCAGAACTCATTGCAACATTTAGCTCATTATGTTAAGGGACTGTTCCAGCTATTCTGTGAACAACCAATAGAAATTAGCAACCAAAGCAAAGAAGTGAGGACGGTCATAATCCAGGAGATTGAAACATGAGCAATTGAGAAATGTGAACTACTTCTCTCTGGCACAGAAATACCATTTCACAGGTTAAATTCTAACGGCAGGATTTTCTCTTCTTTTGACAATGTGTCAAGTCAGGTGGAAAAAGTGGTAAACTGTGGCTTTAATCGACTTACAACTGAGCCTGCATGCAACCAGAAGAACTGAGGTCAGGCTTACAAGACCGCAGCTCTTTATACTTCTGGTAGTGGGAGGAGTCATGGGCGGAGCCAAGGGTGGAGCCCTGTACAAGCTCCTCATCTCCCCCTGTGGGAAGAGCTGCGCAACGGCTCACAGATGGAGCCCACAAGGACACAGTGATACACAGTGTGAATTATATGAATTATACATTCACCACATTCACCCCCTGTAAAAAAAATCAAGCCCGGCGGGGGTGACGGGTCTACAGATTGAGTCGGTCCGGTGGCCGAGTCGTCCGCTGGGATCGGTGGATCACCGGGGTTGCAGCCGCTTTCAGCCGCTGTGTGCTGATGGCCGGTGTGGATCTGGGTGTGGACTCCAGGGGTGGTTCGTTCAGAGCTTCGTTCCTGACCGGTGCGATGAGCGAAAGGGGGTGCAGGAAACCTGTAGGCGTGGGGCGCAGGGCGTGGGGCGCAGGGCGTGGGGGGTCGGGTGGGGTGTAGTGTGAGGGGTACCTCGGCGGTGGTGGTGGTGGATCCTGTAGGCGCCAGGTCCCGGAGGGAAACGGTGTCCTGTCGGCCATCGTGGTGTTCGATAAAGGCGAAGTGTGGGTTTGAGTGTAGTAGTAGTACCCTCTCTACCAGTGGGTCCGTTTTATGTGTCCGGACATGCTTCCGGAGGAGAACCGGGCCCGGTGTCCTCAACCAAGATGGAAGCGAGGCCCCCGTGGTAGTGCCCCTAGAGGAAAACAAATAATCGCTCGTGAGGAGTCTGATTAGTGGCCATGCTTAGGAGGGTCCTAATTGCATGGAGCACATCGGGGAGGACCTCCTGCCAGTGGGAGCTCAGGAGATTACTGGACCGTAGGGTCAGTAGGACAGTCTTTCAGACCGTCGCGTTCTCCGTCTCCACCTGCCCGTTCCCCTTGCGGTTATAGCTGATAGTCCTGCTCGAGGCGATGTCCTTGTCGAGCAGATACTGACGCAGCTCGTCGCTCATGAAGGACGAACCCCTGTCACTGTGGACGTAGCTGGGGAAACCGAACAGGGTGAAGACTCTGATGACTGTGTGGGAGGTCATATGGGGGCACGGGATAGCAAACGGGAAGCGAGAGAATTTGTCTGTGATGTTGAGGAAGTACACATTACGGTTGGTTGATGGGAGGGGTCCTTTGAAATCGATGCTCAGGGCTGTTCAAAGGGCCGGGAAGCCTTTACCAGGTGGGCCTTGTCTGGTCTATAGAAGTGCGGTTTGCACTCCGCACAGATCGGGCAATTCCTGGTGATAGCTTTTCCCTCCTCAGTGGAGAAAGGCACATTGCGGGCTTTGATGTAGTAGGTGAGCCGGGTGACCCCTGGGTGGCAGAGGTCATTGTGGATAGCCTGTAATCAGTCATCTTGCGCGCTGGCACATGTGCCGCGGTTCAGGGCATCTGGGGGCTTGTTGAGTTTCCCCAGCCGATATATGATATCGTAATTATAGGTGGAGAGTTCGATCCTCCACCTCAAGATTTTAAAGTTTTTTATTTTGCCCCGGTGCGAGTTGTCGAACATGAAGACGACCGATCTCTGGTCGGTGATGAGGGTAAACCTCCTAACTGCGAGGTAGTGCCTCCAGTGCCGTACGGCTTCCACAATGGCTTGAGTTTCTTTTTTGACTGAGGAGTGTCGAAGTTCTGAATCGGAGAGGGTTCAGGAGAAGAAAGCAACTTGCCTCCCTGCCTGGTTCAGAGTGGCGGCGAGAGTGACCTCTGAGGCGTCGCTCTCTACCTGGAAGGAAACGGATTCATCCACCGCCCGCATGGCGGCTTTGGTGATGTCCTCCTTAATGCAGTTGAAGGCCTGGCGGGCCTCAGCTGACAGTGGGAAGAGTGTGGTCTTAAATAGTGGACGGGCTTTGTCCGCATACTGGGGGACCCACTGGGCGTAATAGGAGAAGAATCCAAGGCGCCTCTTGAGGGCCCTGAAACAGTGAGGGAGGGGGAGTTGTAAGAGGGGGCACATACAGTCTGGGTCAGGCCCCAGAACCCCGTTTTCCATGACATAGTCGAGGATGGCTAGCCTGGTTGTGCGGAAAACGCATTTCTCCTTGTTGTATGTGAGGTTGAGTTTCTGGGCGGTTTGGAGAAATCGGTGGAAGTTGGCGTCGTGGTCCTGCTGATCATGGCCGCAGATGGTGACGTTATCCAAGTACGGAAGCGTGGCCCGCAGCCCGTACTGGTCCACCATTCGGTACATTGCTCATTGGAACACTGAGACACCATTCGTGACGCCAAAAGGGACCCGGAGGAAATGGAAGAGGCGACCATCTGCCTCGAACGCCGTGTAGTGGCGGTCCTCCGGGCGGATTGGGAGCTGGTGGTATGCAGACTTCAGATCCACCGTGGAGAAGATGTGGTACTGGGCGATCTGGTTCTCCATGTCTGCAATCTGGGGGAGGGGGTAAGCATCGAGGTGCGTGAACTGGTTAATGGTCTGGCTGTAATCAACCACCATCCGTAACTTTTCCCCGGTCTTGAAGACCACCACCTGAGCTCTCCAGGGGCTATTATTGGCCTCTATGACTCCCTCACGTAGGAGCCGCTGGACTTCGGCTCTAATAAATACCCTGTCTTGCAGACTATACCGCCTGCTGCGAGTGGCTATGTGTTTGCAGTTAGCGGTGAGATTAGCGAGGAGTGGTCGATTTTTAGAGTCGCTAAGCTGCATATAGTGAGAGGGGGTAGGGGTCTGCCGAAGCTGAGTGTTAGGCTTCTAAGATTGCATTGAAAATCGAGCCCGAGTAGGAGAGGGGCGCAGAGGTCTGGGAGTACATACAATTGGAAGTTGGAGTAGTTGGCGCCCTGTATCGTTAATGTCGCAACGGTGCGCCCTTGTATTTGGACCGAGTGCGACCCGAGACGAGGGAGATAGTTTGGCATGCTGGAAAGATAGGGAGCAAACAGCGTCTTACCGGGTCTGGATGAACAAAGCTCTCGGTGCTCCCGGAGTCGAAGAGGCACGGTGTCTTGTATCAGTTGACCTGAACGGACATCATTGAGCTTCTGAGGTGCTTTGGCCGCACGTGGTCCAAAGTGACTGCGTTGAGTTGCGGGTAGCCGATGGCTTGATCAGCGGTGCTGGAGTGGCCCCGTGATGACTGTCCGCGGAGGTCGTAGTCGTCGATATGAACATCGGGTGATGGCCAAGATGGTGGCCCCCGTTGATCGCACGTGGCGGGCGATGAGGAAGATGGCGTCCAAGATGGCTGCCCCCGTGGATCGCATGTGGTGGACGGCGAGGAAGATGGCGCCCAAGATGGCGGACCCCATGACTCGCACATGGCCGGCCGCGTGGGGGCGGATTGCCAATATGGCGGCCCCCATGAGTCGTGCGGAGGCAGAAGACACACTGCAACATTGCGGGGTCTGCGGGCCTGTGAGTTGGAGGAGCGATTGATCTGAATAGCAGTAGAGTTAGAGGGTTTAATTTTAGACAGGCATACCTTAGCAAAATGTCCTTTTCGACCGCAGCTGCTGCAGATCGCGTTGCGGGCGGACAGTGCTGTCGCGTGTGTTGGGGCTGACCGCAGAAATGGCCCGATGGCGCTCCGTGGTGGGCGGGTGGCCGCGCGGCGAAGACCTGTGGCACTCTCTGGTCGGGGGTCCACGATGGGGTCGCGTGGTCGGCGGAAAACAAGTTCAAACTTTGAAACGCGATCTCCAGCAAGGTTGCTAGCGTTACAGTGTCCACCAGGTTCTGGGCCCCGTTTTCGAGGAGACGCTGGTGCACGTAGTTGGACTGGACCCCTGCAACATACACATCACGGACAGCGAGTTTCATATGCTGGGAGGCAGTTACAGCCTGAAAGTTACATTCCCGTGCAAGAGCTTTTAGGTTGCGCAGGTTGTCCTCTAGCGACTCTGCGGGGCACTGGCGGCGGGTAGTGAAAATATGCCGCGCTTAAACTTCATTTACAGGCCGCACGTATAGGTGGTCGAGTATAGCGAGGGCTTCGGTGTCCGAGTCGGTACTATCGAGTTGAGTAGAGATGCGAAGGCTCACCCGTGCATGTAGGAGACTGGGTTTCTGCTCTTCAGTAACAGCGGAGGTAGTTGACGCAGCCAGGTAGGCCTTGAAGCACAGAAGCCAATGTAGAAAGATTTCCTTCGGTTCTGCAGCCTGCGGGTCGGGTTCCAGTTAATCAGGTTTGAGGGCTGATTCCATGGTGGTTTTTATGTCGATTAAATTGATGCGACTATCAATTCACTCAACACGAGTGGAAGTAAACTGTGGCTTTAATCAACTTACAACTGAGCCTGCCTGCGACCAGAAGAACTGAGGGCAGGCTCACAAGACCGCAGCACTTATACCTCCAGTAGTGGGAGGAGCCATTGGCGGAGCCAAGGGTGGAGCCCTGTACAAGCTCCTCATCTCCCCCTGTGGGCAGAGCCGCGCAACGGCTCACAGATGGAGCCCACAGGGACACAGTGATACACAGTGTGAATTATATGCATTATACATTCACCACAGTGTGTAGCCGCCAGTCACACTGCTGATTTTTCCCACCAAATTTTCTGATACATTGTCAAAAGAATATCGTGCCCCTGGGTCCCATGAAGCAACCTGTCCCTTTAGCAAATTGAGGGCACCCTGATCTGAAAACAACATAAATACAAAAGATACTCAAACATTCCCACCCCCCCCCCCCCCCCATGAACTCGGCAACTCCCCTCACCTGACATGGGACCCCTTTCTCCCAGGAAACCCCACCCCATCCCACCCTGAACCTCCCCAACAGATTACCCCTGGCATTGGCCCGTGGCAGTGCCCAGGCAGCAGGAACCATTCGCCAGGCCCTCATTTATCAGGATCTGTTGTAAACGCTGCTTATGTGTAGTCATGCCGGCGGGGGGAGGAAATCCTTATGTGGTGGATAATAAAGCGGGGATGCCTGCTAATGATATTTAAGTGAATGGTAATGGAGTTCCCGCTCTTTCATCACAGGGACTCCATTATCGCATTGGCAGGTGGGTGGGGAGGGGGGTAACAATTGAGTGGGGGAACCTCGCTGGCATGAAAATTGTTTTGGGACTCTCCATCGATTGTCCGTCCCCACCGCCATTCCTGCCTGCCAAAAACGGGGGTGGAAAATCCCCCATAATTGTCTGTGGAGCTAAGTAAATATATATGGCTAAATGTGTCTCATAGAAGTCTTGATGTTACAAGGTTATCTGATGTAACCATTCAATGATTCTACAAGAGAATTAGATCAACTCCTGAAGAGATAAAACCAAAGTAGGGCTTCAGAGAAAGAATGGGGGAGTGGGAATAGCTAATTTGATCTTGCAGAGAGCAAGCAAGAAGTCAAATAGTCCAAATGGCTTCCCGCTGTGCTATGAGCATTCCATGTGAAGGCAATTGCATATACAGGTTCTTGCATTCTGAAAAAGACTTCCTGTTCTTGGGTGGAGCATCCAGGAATTGATTCTTTCTTCACTGACTGCCCTCTTCCCTTTTATGCACTTATTAATTTTTTCGTTAATTTTCTAGTTCTGTTGAAAAAGGATTGTCTTGCCAGTCTTTTAGCCGTGAGCAAGGGGTTGGGGGGGGGGGGGGGGGGAAGGATGCCAACTGCCAGCTGCCCTCTGGCAGGAAACCACTGATGTGAGTGAGTTTCCTGCCCGCCTGCAGAGGTATGAAGCCATGCTAATTTTAACTCATCACCCCATTAATGTGAAAATGATTCTCTCCCTGCCTGGAATGGATGCTGTTTGCACCTGTGCAACAGCTTTTAATAAAATGTGCCTGGCATTCTAATCTGTAGGAAAAAGTACAGACTGCAACATTTATTTAATTGAACTCATTGCATTTCAGTGGCAGAATCCATATGACATAGTTGCAGGTGGTGTTTTGTGGGAGTAGAATTTCTCCAGGGTCTATAGAAGTTTAGAAGTGTACCAGCAGAAACCCTAGAGAAGCATGAAGAGTTAGAAGCTGCTGTTTCTCCAAGGTTTCTGTCCAAATGGCGGCTGTAGAGTGAGAGAAGCCCTGCAAAAGTGCTGCTCCTTGCTGTATCAAGCGCATATAACATAAGAACATAAGAACTAGGAGCAGGAGTAGGCCATCTGGCCCCTCGAGCCTGCTCCGCCATTCAATTAGATCATGGCTGATCTTTTGTGGACTCAGCTCCACTTTCCGGCCCGAACACCATAACCCTTAATCCCTTTATTCTTCAAAAAACTATCTATCTTTACCTTAAAAACATGTAATGAAGGAGCCTCAACTGCTTCACTGGGCAAGGAATTCCATAGATTCACAACCCTTTGGGTGAAGAAGTTCCTCCTAAACTCAGTCCTAAATCTACTTCCCCTTATTTTGAGGCTATGCCCCCTAGTTCTGCTGTCACCCGCCAGTGGAAACAACCTGCCCGTGTGTCAATCCATGTATCTTTAACTGCCCGTACTCTAGTCGCTGAATGCTGTTTTTTAACTGGATTTTCCAATTCTCAGATGCACTCCATGTCCCCCCTCATTCTGGATCTTAAGGTGACCTGAATCTAAGCATTATTCGGCTTGAGGGTATTTGTTCAAACAACTGACCAGTTGCATGGGATTCTTCAGGCACAGCAACTTTGATGTCGCTGTATCAATGCCAGGGGCACTTCATGCAGTAACTCCTGTGGGATTAGTTCTTTGGCTGCTTGCCCACCAGCCCTTGTGTGAGGTTACATGCTAGCATTAAATTGTCACGAATTGACATGAGAACCAGTTGACTCCTATGTTGCTGCATATATGTCACAGCTGGAACGCATGTCCTCACAACCCCCATAACCTCTGTGAGACTGGAGTATTGGGTAGCTGGGAGTTCTTTGACCTCCTCCCTTATGACTCCTCAGATGCTCTCAGCAAGTTGAAACTGGCCATGATTGCTTAGTACAAACCATCCATTATCCAAGCGCCAGGGGTATTAACTTCACAGAAGCTAAGGGCCACCGATCAATGTGCATGTGTAAAAACTTTGAGCACATCTTTTGCTAGGGCCAGTAGCACTCACTATTTATACATTAACACAGCAACTGGGTGCAGATGTGTGATTAAAAGTGGCAATCACAAAGTTGCTGTCAAGAGGTGCACTGCTCTGCTGTTAGCTTTGCATAAACAGAGGCTCACTGCCTGGCTCCCCAAGCAATCCACTGAGTGCCATGAAGTTCAGAATGCACAGTGGGTATGAAGCAAACCTGCTACAGAAAGTTGTCATTTCAAACATAAATGTACTTTTAGTAGAACCATGAATTCCTACAGTGCAGAAGGAGGCCATTTGGCCCATTGAGTCTGCACCGATCTTCTGAAAGAGTTCATCACACAGGCCCACTCCCCTACCTATCCCCATAACCCAACCTAACCTGCACATCTTTGGACAAGAAGGGTCAATTTAGCATGGCCAATCCACCTAACCTGCACATTTTTGGACTGTGGGAGGGAACTGGAGCACCCGAAGGAAACCCACGCAGACTAGGGGAGAACGTGCAAACTCTACAGTCACCCAGGGCCAAAATTGAACCCACGTCTCGGATACTGTGATGCAGCAGCGCTAATCACTGTGCCACCGTGCCAGTCCAATGTATGGATGTATTTAGTGTTAATTGTTGTTCATCAAGCTGTCTGGCACTAGAAGTTATTATATAATATATAAGATGATAAAAGGTATTGACAAAGACGTAGAGCAGATGCTTCCTCTGTGGGACAATCTAGAATGAGCGGTGATAGTTTTAGGATAAGGGGCAGCAGATTTAAAACAGAGATGAGGATAAATTACTTCTCTCAAAGGGTTGTGAAATTGTGGAGTTCAATACCCAGAGTGCAGTGTATGCTGGGACGTTGATTAAATTTAAGGAGCAGATGGACAGATTTTTAATTAGTAATGGGTTGAATGGTCATGGAGAACGGGCAGGAAAGTGGAGTTGAAGCCGAAAGGAGATCAGTCACAATCATATTGAATGGTGGCGTGGGCTCGAGAGACTGAAGTGCCTCCTCCTGCTCCTCGTTCTTATTCTTCAGGTTTTAATTGCTGGAGATTTTTTTAAATCCCTTCATATTTTCTCTTTTTCTCTGTCCCTTAATGCAATCTTTCTGCCCCCCTCTTTACTTTTCTTTCCGTACCTAATTTGACATTTAATTTACCCATTCTAAATTACATTTCCTTCACAACTCTTGCCCTGTTAATTACAGGATCGTTTAATCTGATTGATTAGGATACTTGCCCAGTTTATTTGGGTCCCAGATGCCCTGTAAAAGGCACCACGTCGGTTTTACCTCACATTTCCAGCAAATTGTCACAGAAAATATCAGAAAAGGGCAAATTAACTAATGGCGGGTGCTTTAAATAGATCAGTTATAACACATTCTGGGCTGTTCTGCCTGTGAAGGAAGTCCTAGTGTGCTTATGTACATGATAGATTTGATGGTCGTGGCTTAGATGGCACAGGCACCAGTGTTCGTAGTAAGGTGAGTGGAAATAATTATATAGTGTTGTAACACACTGGGAACTCTAAAAGAGCTCTCAAAAACAGACCCTTTAATATCACATATGCAGCCAATATGTTGGATATTTAGAGCGGAAATATCTCACTGATTCCCGAACCAGATTCTTCTGATGAGGAATTATGATCCCAGAGAATGCTGATCAGGAAATCACAGGCTCATATTTAAATGAGTCAATCAGAAACCTGGGGTGTGGGCTTTCGATTTCTTAGACTAGAGCTTTCTGTGAACACTTCTCACTGGGGTGTCCAATTAGGGAATTAGCTCCATAAATGCAGACAGTTGCCCACGCACGCAAAGAGCGAACACCAGACTTAACCATAGTCACTTATCTTAATTCTGAGTTTTCTCTCGTAATTGTACCAAAATTAAAATTCACTCATCCCTCATAGCTGCCATCAAATGAAAATCAATAAGCTCACATTGCCTCTCAATGTCCATGAGAGCTCTTCTCGTCACCATGGCAACAAGCTGCACATAGTCAAGCAACTCTTTATCTGTGTTAGCATTACAGTACAGCAAAGGGGTAACATCTTGTACAGGAATTGTTTGGGATAGGTCTTGTGTCATGGCTGAGTGCATAACTGCATCAGTATGCCATATTGACTCAGACGTACTTAAAGAATCATTGAATCGCTGGCCTTTGCTGAATTAGCTGATCATACTCAGTATAGGACTTGGAACACAATAGTTGATCTCAGGCTGTTTACACAGCCGATGCAGACCACGTACAGTAATTCAACTATTTCACTATTTAATCCACTTTCCAGCTTTTTACAAGAACCATCAGTGCCCCCCCCCCCCCCCCCGGGTTCGGTGGTTATTAATATGAAATATCAATTAAATGATTGATAACATTGGTCGATCAGACCCCACATTCTCTCGCTTTTGGGCAAAACATTGAGCCAATTATCTACTCAGATGAACAGTTCTGGCATTTCATTTGGTCTCTTTCTTGTTAAAACAGCTGACCTTTGTATCCTTGGGTCCTTCAAAGCTTTGACCATTATATTCGTTTACAGATTCGGATTATTTATTTGGTGTTTTCCATCAAAGAAAGTGGCCCTGAGATTTCATAAAGGTTCTTCAGTCTCCCACTGTAACTTTAGCAGAAATCAACCAAAAGTGCTACTCCCCGGGCGTTCAGCTGGATCTTCCGCTGGAGTTTCAGTGGAAAACTGGTAGAACTCCTGAGGAAATTTCAGCAGCATTATATAATATTAGCCATCTACTAAAATATGTTCATATTTTTTTCAAAGAAGCTTTCTGAAAGATGCCTGACAGTTTTATGAAGGTTTATGTTTTTTTTAGGATGCTTTTTTGAGACAAGGAGAATATATATAACTTTTTTAAATTTAGAATTGTCACAACAGTTCCAGAAGTGTCAAGGGTGTGGAAACATAATAGGGAGTAGGGTTAGAATGATGATGGATGTTACTTAATTTAAAACATCAGATCCCATATTTACAATTTTACTACTCTGTGCTTTTATGTTTAAACTGTTGACAGTTGTCCTGTTAGTGAGTGTCTGTGGTATAGAATTGAGCTATGTAACTTTTAAAATGATTTTCTCTTGGTTTATTTGTATGTTTTGGAGATTCCCATTATTACGGTCCAGTAACCAAGGAGAGAGCCCTTACCATATCTATGTTGAAGTAGTCAACATCACCAGGGAAACATGAGGAGTGGGATTAATAATCAATGAGGTTACAAAGGGTCCAGGTTGAAAAGACATAATTCAGAACCCCCACTCCCCACCCCACCTGTCTTGCAAAGCGTGTTTTTGTGCATTTTAGTTTTTAATGAATGATGTGTGTACTGTAGTAGGTTTAAATTCCAACACAAGAACATTTTTTTGACAGTCTGAAAACCAATATAGGCCAGAAATTAATTTAGAATATTATTGCAGATGAATGGTTAATATCTAACTTTCTTTGCTTGATATTTTCCAACTATCTAAATACATTGGACCCTGCAATCATTCATTAAAGTAACAGACCAAAGAATGTTGCACAACCATTTGAAGCATTCATCTGTTATTATCACCAACAGTAATTTCTGGGTCTGCATGGGTAGTTAGGTGGGGGGGGCACGAAGAGATGGGGCAGCTGGTCAAAATGGCGCCAGCAGGAAATCGACTAAACTCTCCGAGGCCCAAAAAACCGTTAAAGTGCTGATGAATAGCAAGGTAAATCTCAAAGCTGCAGCCACCGAGAAACAACCCTCCAAGAGCAGGCCTTTCTTTTTTACCGCTGAATCGTGCCCATGATCTCTGATGGTGCTGCTGCTCTGTCTGGTCTTCTTCGGAGCCCCAGCTGCACTTACCCTCAAGCTGTGCCAGAGGAAGTTTGTCCAGCAGCAGGAGGCCAACACACTGGGGGGGGGGGGGGGGGGGAGTCGGACGAGCCCCTTGCAGACTGAGAGCTGCTCCAGGAGATCAACTTGCAGCTGCTCAACATTTGCGATCTGGGGCACCACCCTCAGCCTGGCTTGGACCCTGTGATCCCGCACTGCATGGTGGACCTGTACCGGCTGCACTCGGTCGAGGAAGGCCAGGCTGGCTCGGTCCTGCCCTGGTTCCCCAAGAGGTCAACCAGCCAGCCACACCAACACAGCCAGGAGATGCCACCATGAATGTAAGGATTCAGGCTGAGTGTAGGCAGGTACAGACTTTTGAGATATCAAAACATCCCAACTACATTAATCCAGGTGTGAAAATCTAAATCCGTCAGACAAACATACCTCGACAGAGCCTGGCCACAGTTGCAACACACATGTTACACTAATTCCATGCATAACAGCCACACGCATAACATGTTTATATACAATGTTTGCTTTATTTATTTGATATGATCATTGAGTCTGTGGCTTAATTAAAGGGCACACACATTTCATTTCAGCAACATTTATTTATTTTCCAAGTTGCAATTCCTGTTGGTTTGTCTCTTGGTTCGTAACACAGTCAACCTCTAGGAGGTACAAGTCTCTCATTCTCTCTCTCTCTCTCTTTGTCTCTCACACACTGGGCGGAATTCTCCACAACGACGGCGTCGGAGGCCGCTCCTCGCCCCCTATTCCCCCCCGAGGGGCTAGGAGCAGTGTTCCGTAAATCTCGGCCGCCGGGCCTGAACGCTGGCGTCCAGGCGGCACGCCGAGAATGACGCGGCCAGCGGCGCCTACTGACGTTAGCCGCGCATGCGCAGGTTGGCCGACTCCAAACCGCGCATGCACGGTTGCCGTCTTCCCCTCCGCTGCCCTGCAAGACGTGGCAGCTTGATCTTGCAGGGCGGCGGAGGGGAAAGAGTGCGGGCCCTTGGAGACTCCAGCCCGACGATCGGGGCGCACCTTTTGCATACTCACCTTTTGCGCCATGTTCACGCCGGCAGCGACCAGGTGAGGTTGCCGCCGGCGTGAACA
The DNA here is from genome assembly GCF_902713615.1 of Scyliorhinus canicula. NCBI lineage: Eukaryota > Metazoa > Chordata > Chondrichthyes > Carcharhiniformes > Scyliorhinidae > Scyliorhinus > Scyliorhinus canicula. The sequence goes on from NC_052153.1 coordinate 123,442,242, forward strand.
GGTCAGGAACGGCAGGCCGCTCGGCCCATCCAGGCCGAGAATCGTGGGTCGCCGTGAAAAACGGCGATCCGCGATTCTCCGAGCAGCGTGTCGCAAAATGCAACACGCCATTTGGGGGGGAATTGCAGAGGGTGCCAGAGCGGCCCTCCGCGATTCTCCCACCCGGCCTGGGCAGCAGAGAATCGCTCCCACTCTCTCTCATTCTCTCTCTCTCATTCTCTCTCTCTCTCCACCCACTGACATTCTCCTGCAATTGCCAGCTGTCCCATGCTGATTTTCTATTCCAGAGACCATTGGGGAGGCGGTGGTTGAAAATAGGACTATTGCTGTGACAGTCAAAATACATCACGTTTGTTATTGCGCAGTGGCAATTTGGTCAATGATTTGCTAATCCTTTTACCATCCTTCTTTGTAATGTGAGGGGAGGGAACTCTGTCTAAATTCTCTATCTAAATTTGGTGACTACCCAAAACTACTGAACTGATTGCAGCAAGAGCGAGGTCCATGGTACAACTGGGATGAGTCTGACCTGCGAAGATCTGGAGTGAACCGATGCTTTGGGATTTTGACATGTTTATTTGCAATCATGTGGGCTTGACGTCATTGGGGACAGGCCACCACGTCACCAGAGGGAGGGCGTGACATAGGGCCCCGCAAAGACGGAGAGCGCAAGCCCTCAAACGTGTACACCCACCTCTGGTCCGGTCTTTCGCCCTCCTAGTTGGCAAATCGAAAGGTGATCAGGTTCTCCCAGGTTCGGCTGCCCTGAATGACTCATTCTGCGGTCTGTCGAGCCAGCTCTAGGTCCTTGCCTGGCTCATCCTGGACACTGTCCTTGTCCGACGAGGCCTGCCGTTCTTCGCCCTCCAGCATGTCGCTCTGCTGTTGTGCGATCTTGTGCAGGTTGCAGCAGGCCACCAGAATGCGCGAGAGGAGCCCCACCAGAGTGGTCCAGGCAACGGAAGCACATCTTTAGGATTCCAATGCACCATTTGATGACGCTCCTGGTTGCTGAGTCAGCGTCGATATAATGGTTCTCGGCCACCGTCTGGGGCCTCTGCAGAGGCTTCAGTTGGTAGCCTTTGTTGCACACTAACCAACACCTCACCCAAGGGAGCGCCTCAACAGTACCGAGAGCCGATGAGAGCACACTACCTGGGTATTGTGCAGAAACGTGCATGATATGTGTAACTGCACATTCAAGGAGTGGAATCTCTTCCTGTTAATGAAGGGTACCCCCGTTCGAGCCGGTGCTCTGATGGAGACATGCGTGCAATCAATAACCCTCTGGACCTGGGGCATACCAGCTTTGACAGCAAATTTGGTCGGTCTGGTCCAGGGTAAAGTGGATGTAGATAAATGCCAGGGCACATAGGGCACCCGTAACATCTTGGGCGCACCTATCCATGGGTGTTTCCAGCACCAGTTCCCCCTCGAGCCCTGAAGCGAGTCAGAAGCATAGAGCTTTAGGGCAGTCATCACCTTGACAGCCACCAAGAGAGGGTTTCCTTCTCCTAACCTTCGTGATGCCAGGGCTGTCACCATCTGACACTGCTGATGCATGGTCTCCTGGGTGATATGGAGTCAACAGCGGCACATGTGGTCTGGCAGCTCGTTGAAAGGCAAATGCCGATGGTATAAACGTGCCTTGATGCGGCGCCGCCTTCATGCCTCCTCCTTGGCATAGTGGATGGCCGGCACTTGAGAGCCTCACTGGCTTGACTCTGCTGTTCTTGGGCTGGCTCCTGTCGTGCAGGGTCCTTCCCGGGGGACCCTGGTGCTCTCGCCACCATGTATCCGTGACGGCAGCAACAGCCAAGTAGATATCTAGCCTGGCAGGCTGAGTTCCAAATTCAATTTCTGTGTGGGGAATGGGGGAGAGACAGAGACTGTCAGCAAGATGAGGCATCCTTAGACCATCCAACCCCCCCCACCCCTCCACCCCGCAAATTACATGGTCATCCTGAGTTTGACTGCTCAGCTACCCTCACCATCCCCCCCACCCAGTTTTGCCTCCTGGCTCCTGTTATGCGTCAGGGGTTTAGAAACTCCAAAGTATATTGTGAAGTTCACCTGGCCTACAACATTTATGTTGAATTTGGCTAGGATGAGCACAAGAGCCTTCCCTTCAGGCTGATTCAACAATCTTCCTCGACACTTTAATTAAAATAAGCTTTTTTCTAAGAACTTATTTAACATTTATATAAACAGACAGCAAGAATTTTTATCAATTACAAACATTAAGACACCATCCAGCTATAGTAATCCATGTACAACACTTAATGAATTCCCCCTTAACTGTTCCAATTCAAAAACAAATTCCCATAAACAAAAAACACCCTTTTCAAGGGCGTGGCCCAGCACTCTGCCTTCTCACTTGAATGAGACCGGCTTTCCCTGAAAATATATTTTAAGTTACCAAAGCAGATAGTCACAGCCTGTTTACTTCTGGAACAGGTATTTAAAATAAAAATAGACAAAGACAGGCCAAAACACTTACTTTCTCTGTCTGTAGTCCACAGCAGTCAAAACTGAAAGCGAAAGTAAAACAAACCTCACAACCACAGCTCAGCTCAGCTCCACCCACAAAATGACATCACTGAAGCCATGTGATAAGACAAAAACCTTTCTTAAAGGGACACCCCCATGAAACCCCTTCTAGATCATGTACTTCACACTGCAACCCTGTCCCCATCAGTGACTTCAACCCGGCCCTGGATGAGCAGAGCCTCTATCTTCACCACTCGTCCCTGCCAAATGGGGTTCTGGTGGCTGCCACAACAGGTGTTGACAATGGGATCTGAAGATTCTCTCATGGTTCTCCCAGTGGGGTCTACTGCGGGGGTCCTCATTGAGTGAACTTTTTGCCTTCCCGCCAGAATGTGGTAGCTGCTTGTGTTCTGGAGATGTTCATACTGTGCCACCAATGGCCGGCAGGGCAGGACCGGAGACTGGGGGTGGGTCTGCCGCCCAGCTCCAATCCCATTTTGGGCCGAAGGGGGATTCTCCGCCCAATGGGATTCCCGATCTCGGCAGCAGGAACAAAGAAGTCCTCCTAGGTTAATGAGAGGCATGCAATAAAGTTTAGCATTGCCATTGGCACTCATATCCCAAAATGAAATTAACAAAAATGTGCTGGTAGTGCATTTATAAATTCTTTATAATAATTTTGTAGCAAACAACAATTCAGTAATAGAGGTGGACAGAAGAAAATCACAACACCCACTTAGCATTCACAAGATTCTTGTCTGTATGCTAGTCTTCAGAACACTTGCCGCAATAGGAGATAGCAACGGTTAGCAAACAAGAACAAGCACTGTGTGCAATGTACAGTATGCCTTCTCATTGATAGTACCTGACCTTCGCTGTCAAAAAATCAGACTACAATTGGAGCCCCTGTGCTTGGTTACAATATTTAACCTTCAAAGCAAGAAACGTCATCCCCTATTCTCAGGAGCGATGCATTATACTTATAATCCTTCATTACTGTAAAATATGGCATTAATATTATATGGCTTTTGATACCGAGAATCAAATTTCTGGCTTCAGATGTCCCTTCATGTCGACAGGAGATAACCTGGTGGAAAAGGGACACAGGAAGAGGAGAATAATCTTGATTGACAGCACAGTAAACCCCTTTTATTAAATTTGAATTATCCATCTTGAATTAATCTCCATTTACAATGAACACATGTAAATGTCCCAAATTATGTACAGCTTGACTCTATGGTAATCCTGCTTGCATTTAATAATGGGTTCCCCATTACAATGTTCTACACCAACAATATTGCCATCCAATTTGTGACATTTAAATCTGTTTCAAATATCAACTTGTCAAGATTGAGCCTTGCTCCCTATTTATGGTGCTGAAGCTTAGTTCCTACTACGGCTGCAGACAACCCCCCCCCCCCCCCCCCCAAAATAAATAGTCTTGTGGTTGATACCTGTGCCTTTTTGTCCCTCCTGCTTACCATGGATTTGCACACAGTTGGATCACCCATGCTTTCTCGTTTCTCTGCAATAAATTTGGATGGCAGCAAGTTGCTGTATCTTAGCGAATATTTCACTCCACAGAAAAAATATTATTCACACTCTCATGAAATAGAGAATTAAACTTACTTAAAATTTATGTGTGATCTTCTTCCTTTTAGCAATTATTGATGTTGCTGTACAGGGAGGAAAGGAATTGTATACACTGCACTATTCTCTTCACACTGTTTTTCCTTTTGTGGAATAGTGGGGAAAGTAGTGCAAGGATTCCGGAGCTCGTGGATGTAGTAAAATTGAATCTTGTGGATGTAGTAAAATTGCAGTATGGCGAATAGGTATTTGTTATATGTGGGATTCACTGTACATCCAGAGATCAATTTTCTCAAAGGTAACCAACCAAATGCTGTTTTTAAAAACAAAGAAGATAAACTTGACATTGCCCATTTGTTTTCCACTTATTTACTCGAATTTCCCAATGACATTGAGTTATAAAATTGTATTAAAATTGTTGAAAAATTAAAATCCATACAAATTCACAACATTCTTTATTTTGTGGAGTTGCTCTCATGAAAGTCATTTTTGATTTTTGACGAGTGCCAGAAATGTTGTGTACACAAAAAGGAGAGATTATCCATGGAGATTAATCCCAATTAGCCTTCAAATCCCTATTGTGTGCATTGCTGATCCTTGTCTCCATTGCCAAACAGCCAGATGACACTGGGGAAGTCACTGTCCTCTGGTAATTCCTCATTCTATGAACCTGGGGAACATAAAAAAAGCTGAGGAATCTTTGCCAGTGTTTGAAACCAATTCATTCCACCTGCACACATTCCACACTAGGCCAACTGTACTGCCTATCCATACATGAATAAAAAATAAATAAGCTTTAGTGTCACAAGTAGGCTTACATTAACACTGCAATGAAGTTACTGTGAAAAGCCCCTCGTCACCACATTCCGGCACCTGTTTGGGTGCACAGATGGAGAATTCAGAATTCTCAGGAATTGAACCCACACTGTTGGCCTTGTTCTGCATTACAAACCAGTTGTCTAGTTCACTAAGCTAAACCAGCCACAACAATGAGTTGGAAGTGTTTTTATGGTGTACTTGGTTGCTGCCTCTGGGAGAAAATGGTGGTAAACGACCAAATAAACTAGTCAGTTGCGATTGGTAAAAGAGCTGGGGGAATCTTAAATCACTTTGGTTCGGGCACTTGTGTAAAGCGGAATCTAGGTGACTGGTATCCATGAGACAAACATCTCTGGCATTTGCACTACTAAATCTGGCTCCCTAATTCTCACAGTATGATTGTAGATTGGCTGTGTGATTCTGGCACCGGGATAAAGGAGAAGAAAATATTATTTTGAAGCCTGTGAAACGCTAAATATTAGGATTGAGCAAGATGCTTTTCTCGCAATGTAAACTTTTTTGCAGTTTGGTTGTTGTAAATAATGTAAAAGGCAAAGTTTATTTCTGTTATTGTATTCATATCTAACCAGAAAAATAGAAAATGTAGCTTTTCTTTTGCAATCTCTGACTTTTATGATATAATGAGCAACATTCTCCGTTTGGAGGCAATGTTCTCCAGCTGGAACTGATTGCACCTGATTTGAGCCTTCACTGCCATGCAAATTTATGCATGGTGAGCATTGCAGGGGCTTCCCGACGGAATTCCGGTATTGGGCCACCATTTTGAGTGGGCGGTCTGATAGTGAGGTCCTGCAGCTGGCCACCCCACCACCCTGCATCGCAATTCAGCTCCTCCCACTCTCGGATTTTCTGGGACCCCCGCCTCCCCTAGTGCGGGGATGACCCAACATGCCCCCCCATTCACAAAGGCTCCCTAAATAAAGGGACCCACGCAGAGACCCCCTAAATAAACAGTCCACCCACAGACACCCCCAGGGGAAGACCCCAGAAAACAGACCTCTGTCTGGAAGCTAGAGAGCAGTCCAGACGGAGGTAGTGAAAAAATTTACTGCTTTAACACTCACCTGGGCAATGCACCTGCTGTCTCAGACACAGGAAGCAGTACCTGTCAATTCCTGGAACGAGAAAAGAAATCAGCTATGTTTAAACAACCTCAGAGTTTTGAGCTGCAAGCCATTCATTCATTTTTCTTTGATATTGATTTCATGAGCCTGTGAGTGACAGCTTCCACGGACACAGAGCTGTCAGCATCGATCCATTCAACATTCTTCACACTTGAGGCACTCTGAAGTGCTCTAACTGAAATATTTATAAACATCAAGCTTTGATTGACAGTTCCTGGACCGCTTCAAACAAAATCAAGTGCTTTCAAATCATCTCCCTTCATGTGTGAGTGATTTTGAAGTGGTCAGCTGGAAATTGACAGCACCTAATTCTTATTTAGGGTGTCTCTAAGGGAGTCTACTTACTCAGGGGGTCTCCATGGGGCTTATTTTATTTAGGGGGTCTCTGGGGGTGTCCCTTTATTTACGGTGTCTCTGTTGGGAGGCAGTGTGGGGAGGCGGGTCTGGTGGCGGTGCAGTGGGCAGGTCTTGGATTGTGAGTGGGAAAGGCAGCCCTTGGAAGGAATTTGGGGGCAATGCCCTTAAAAGAGTTGCCTCCTTGGCCTGCCGCGAGTTCCAATACGTCAGGGCTATGCTTGTCAAGAGCAGTGGTAATTTTCGCCCATATGATTCCTGGCCTAGAGGTCCGGAGAATCATGCAGGCCGAGAGATTATGCTGTCCGGCCCACTAAATGGGTGCAAATGAGTCTTAATGATCCATTTGCAACTTCCCACTGTCGTGGGGTGCGAACCTCGATCCTGACGCCAGTGGTGGAGCTGATCTCGTTTTCTTCATGACTTCTGGATTCTCCACCTCACCCTGACAGGAACTCCGTTACTGGCGGGTCGAGGTGGAGAATTTCGCCCAATGCATAAAACCTCATAAGGAATATCATGGGATAATATGAAATTATGTGTTTTGCTGATAATCTTGGATAATATTCATTTGTCTGAAACATGTTTTCCTACTCACTTGTAGCTTTGTGCAGTGTGTTATGGCTGTGGGGAATGCCCGCGTGGAGAGGGTTGGTTTCATGCTGACATTGTTTCAGGGTGAGCTGCCCACCTCAGGACCCAGGAGCAGATTCTTCTTGAAAATCGATGGAGTCTTCTCTCCAGAAGCAGCGGCAGGGAGAAGGTTACACTGTGAGAAAGATCCTCAATTTTGTAGATGCCAGCAATGCTGGTGTAAGCTCCAGGGCCTCTGGTGAACACTGGATAAAAGCAAATTACTGCAGATGCTGGAATCTGAAACAAAAGGGAAAATGTTGGAAAATCTCAGCAAGTCTGGCAACATCTGTAGGGAGAGAAAACTTTAGCTCTTTTCTCTCCCTACAAATGCTGCCAGACTTGCTGAGATTTTCCAGCATTTTCCCTTTCACCTCTGGTGAACAACCCATTCAGAAGAAGCTGAAATCATGAACAAAGCAGTACAAAGACATTTTCATGAGATATGGGTTTATTAATTGTGTGAATGCAAATTAGGATGCAAAGCCCATTTCTGCTATATGCAGGGAAGTACTGGCAAATGAAAGATTAAAGTCCTCAAAACTGCAAAGGCATTTGAAGACTTAACACGACGAGTTTAAGGACAAACCTCTGGATTTCTTTCAAAGGATGCAGCGAGAACTTATATCATCAGCTAGAGTCCTTAGCAGAATTGTAACATTGAATGAAAAAACAAGTGATATTGTGAGGACTAAGCAGGCTCAGCTGTAAAATTAATGGGAAGCACAAATAGTGGATTGTGAAGTTCAGGCATTGTGTGTCACGAACCGGAGAATCGGTGGCGTGTGTTGCTCCTTAAGGCTAGTTTATCCTTCCTCTATACTTGCTTTGAAATGAAAGCAATACTCTAGGATGAGTTCTAACCAGGGGCGGGATTCTCCGACCCCCCGCCGGGTCGGAGAATCGCCTGGGGCCGGCGTCAATCCCGCACCCGCCGTGTCCCGAATTCTCCGCCCCCGGATATTCGGCGGGGGCGGGAATCACGCCGCGCCAGTCGGCGGGCCCCCCATGGCAGTCGGCGGGCCCACCGCGGCGATTATCCGGCCCGCGATGGGCCGAAGTCCGGCCGCTGACTAGCCTCTCCCGCCAGCGTGGATTAAACCACCTCTCTTACTGGCGGGATTGGCAGCGGGGCGGGCGTCGGGGTCCTGGGGAGGGGGCGCGGGGCGATCTGACCCCGGTGGGTGCCCCACGGTGGCCTGGCCCGCGATCGGGGCCCACCGATTGGCGGGCGGGCCTGTGCTGGGGGGCACTCTTTTTCTTCCACCTTCGCCATGGTGAAGACCATGGCGAAGGCGGAAGAGACCCCCTCCCCTGTGCATGCGCCGGTATGACGTCAGCAGCTGCTGACGCTCCGGCGCATGCGAGGACTAATGCCGGCCGGCGAAGTCCTTTCGGCCCTGGCTGGAATGGCGCCAAAGGCTGTTCACGCCAGCCGGCGGAGTGGGAACCATTCTGGCGCGGGCCTAGCCCCTCAATGTGATGGCTTGGCCCCTAAAGGTGCGGAGAATTCCGCACCTTTGGGGCGGCCCGACGCCGGAGTGGTTCACCTCACTCCAACCCGCCGGGACCCTCACCCCGCCGGGTAGGGGAGAATCCCGGCCCAGATCTTGCCATATTCATAACATAACTAGTACATTACTGCTTTTCAGCAATCTAGGATTTATAATTACTTTTGGTACAGATATAGGAGTCAATTCACCCACAAGATGACGAAGGGGTGGATTCTCTGCCACCTGCTGCCGGAAGCGGGGTTCCCAATCTGGCGGATAATCGAGTGGCACCGATCCATACTGATGCTCGGGTCCCTGTGGTGGCGGAAGGACTGCAAATAGGTCATTTCAACCCATTTACATTCGATTAAGTGGCTGGTAGCCTGATTCTCCAAGCTCCCATGATCCTCTGATTATCTGGTTTGAAGGGGGCAAGGGGGCTAGCAGGGCCCCGGAGTCCTCGCAGCTCTGGCTGCTGACACGGGACCTGCACTTCCGGCCGCGGGTCCGCCTGGGGCAGCGGCCCGCGCAACATGGCAGACCCACATAGCGGGCCGGCCCCGTAATATAGGCCCCCCCCCCCCCCCCAGAGCGCGTATGCCCACCGAGAGGTGGTGCCCAATCGCGAGCCTGGCTTTCTGGTGGCCCCCGCCGGTGATGGATCCCTCCGCCCCCCCACCAGGGCGGCCGTAGACTGGGTCCACAGCTGCCACTCTGAGCTCCTGCCTGGTGGAACCATGAGTGAGCCACGCCGGCGGGAACTCAGCCAGTTGTCGGCGGAGAATCGCCGCGGGGGCCTCTTTCAATGGCTCCCGACCGGCGCCGCATCAACTGCGTGCACGTGACTTGCGCGATTCTCCGGTCCGCGGAGAATCACAGGAAGGCATTGGACCCGATTGCGGGTCTGGCGCCCCATTTTCTACCCCTGCGCCGAGTGCGATTTCGGAGAATCCCGTCCCATGTTCACGTTAACACACAATCCTGATTTATTCAAACTGACCTTTCCTGTTTCATCCTTTGTATTTTAATGTAAGCGCTGTAAGGTCGGCACTTAAAAGGAAACTTCTTCATCTATATATACATTTTATATCTATATATATAAACTCTTGTTATATTCATGTCTAGCTATACACAATTTTTCCCTCCATTCCAGTCTATCGCTGTCTTCCTCACAGTTTCTTTCTGCTGATTGATGGATTCTGTGGAATTGACAATCTTCAGTTAATGGCTGACTTGTCAGATGGCGTGGCTCCCGATATAGGAGTGTAACCTCATCCTGTTGCGATCGCCTTCTGGAGTTGCTATCAGTATCACATTCCACAAAGGCTTCTTACGATTGCAAGCTGTGTGTTAATTAACAGTTCAGCAGCTCCATTTGAAAACCTATCAGGAAGAGAGTGTTAGATTTGCCCACAAGTTAATAATCTAAACACGAGGTTATAGTTTTGCTTTAGCAGTATATGTAAAAGTGTCATCAGCTCTATCACATGACATGTGTATCCAGTTTCAAGTCTTAAAGTAACCATGCTCCTCCTGTTGGAGGGTGAATAGGTCACCTGTCACTCATGTCAATTCCTTTCACCTAATAAAGGGAGGTAGCTTCGCATAAATAGGAACTTCCAAATGACAAATCAATGAGCCAACTTATGCTCATCTGATGTTTCAAAAACCTGTTGACAACTGGTTTCTTCAGCTTGATGCCTGGCAAGTCAGGAAGTGTTTAGACAATTGCCAACAAACAATCGTATGACTGATGAGCCTTTTCATTGAATCATAGATATGTTACAGCATCGGAGATGCCATTTGGCACATCTGATCCATGGCAGTTCTCTCAAGAGCAACTCAGCTAGTTTCATGCCACTGCCATTTCCCTGTAGCCCTGAAAATCTTTCCTTTTCATGTGCTTCAGGAATCCAATTGCTTTTCGGATGTCACGATTCCCTCCACCACACTCTTCGGAAGTGCATTTTAGATCCTAACCAATCACTGCATTAAAAAGTTTTCCTCATGTCTTTCTGTTTTGAAAGAAAGAGAAAATGAACTGAAGTCTTACAGATGACAATGACATTGTTTTATATTAATCAACACAGTGGTTGGCACTGTTACTTCACAGCGCCCTGGTCCCAGGTTTGATTCTCGGCTTGGGCCACTGTCTGCGGAGTCTGCACGTTCTCCTCTTATCTGTGTGGGTTTCCTCTGGGTGCTCCGGTTTCCTCCCACAAGTTCCAAACGACATGCTGTTAAGTGAATTGGACATCCTGAATTCTCCCTCTGTGTACCCGAACAGGCGCCGGAATGTGGCGACCAGGGGATTTTCACAGTAACTTCATTGCAGTGTTAATGTAAGCCTACTTGTGAGACTAATAAAGATTATTATTATTATTATAGCGTGTCTTTAATGTAATAAAATATTCCAAAGACTTTCGCAGAGGCATTACAAATCAAAAAATATAGCGGGAAGTTGTGCCAATGGTGTCAGGAGAGTGAGTTAGAGAGACAGAGAGTTAAATTCTCCTTTTGCGAGTCTTTATTCTTCCGCTGGAGATAAATTTCAACAGGTGTCAGGGCACAGGTGAGTTTTGAAACAATGACTTGTTTACGCTGTCTCTGATTGGACAGTTCTCTAGCTTCCAGGTAGCGGTCTCTTTAATGGTGGGGTCTCTACAATGAGGAATGCTGAGGGTCTCTGTGATGGTGGATTGCTGGTGGGAGTTTCTCTAATGGGAGGATCTCTGGTGGGTGTCTCTGTAATGGGAGGGTTTGTTGTGGGGGGGTTTCTGGTGGGGTCTCTTACGGGGGAGTTTCTGCTGGGGGTCTCTCTTATCGGTGTCTCTGGTGAGGGGTTGTTGAGGGGTTGGGTCACCCTTGTACAGTGTGGGTGGAGTCCAGTACACCCATGGTTGGGGGGTGGGGGGTGGGGAGTAGAGTTTTATTCTGGAGGCGAGGGGGAACAGCCGCTGGACCTTGCTATCGGGTCGTCCATTCAACCGCTCAAAATGGCGGCCCAATAGCAGAATTTGCAAGGGAATCCATCTCAATCCCCACCATGCATAAATTTGCATGGCAAGGAGAGTGAATCATAAAGCCATAGAATTCTTACAATGCAGAAGGAGGCCATTTGGCCCAATCCTCTGAAAGAGCGCCCTACCAAGGCCCACTCCCCTGCTCTATCACATAACCCCACCTAACCTGCATGCTTGAATGGATCTCAAGTACTCTGCTGATAAACTAACCACAAACTAAATAAACTATATTTAGTTTATAAACATCTAGCTATGAGTGACAGCTCTTGGCCCACAACAAAAGCAGTTAAGTGCTTTCTGCAGAGAAAATGTGGAAGTAAGAGTATTTAACTGCTACTCCGCCACCGGTACCGGACCTTAGGGGATCAGGTAATGGTGCAAATTGGGGTTGTATTGTTGGATTACAGAAATAGGGAGGAACCAGCCATCGAGGGATTTGAAAACAAGGATGAGAATCTTAAAATTAAGGTGTTGCTTAATTGGAGCTCAATGTAGATCAGCAAACACTGGAGTGATGGTTAATAGGATTTGGTGTAAATTAGAAGACAGGCAACAGAGTTTTGGAAGGCCTCACATTTACGGAGGATAAAATGTGGGCGATCAACCAGAAGTGCTTTGTTCAGATAAACGAGCCACTGGTTCACTATTGCCTTTTTCCTGCTTTGTCTAAAGACTAATTTCATTTCCACTGACTGCAGACCCAAATTTGTAACTTTTAAATTGAACCTTGTGGTTTGCATCAATTAATTCTGAATGTATGTTGACTGATGGGAAATTATAAACTATCAGCCAAGTGTAGTATCTCTGATATAGGGGGTTCTCTGTTATTGAGGGGGGGGGTCTCCAATATGGGAGAGATAGCTGATATAGGGCGGTCTCTGATGTGGGTGGGCAGGGGCTCTCTGATTTGGGTAGCTCTCTGATATGGGGGGGATTCTCCGATGGGAGGTCTGGTGGTGAGGGGTTTTGATGAGGGTCTCTGGTGGAGTTAAATGGGGGGGTGCTGGGAGGTGGGGTGCGCAGAATTTGAATTGTGGGGAGGAGGACCAGCAATGGACTTTAAGGGCACCTACCTTAAATAAATACCCGCTTGGCCCTCCGCGAGGTCCTCAGCGTTGGGGCCACACTGGCAAATGCTTGCACCAATGCACGCCCGTGTGAATCCTGGCCCAGAGGGCCAGAGAATAGAGGAGGCTAAGGGGAATCTGGTGTCCAGGGCGGTAATTGGTTGAAAATGGGTTCAAATGACCCATCTGCATTCTCCCACTGGTGCAGGGCACGAACCTCGACAGCGCCACCAGCGCCACTGATCCTGTTTTTTCCCCCAATACGAGACTCTTTGCTGCTTCAGAAACTCCAATAACGGTTGTGGGCAGCGGAGAATACCCCCTCCTGGCAATTATGGGCGAGCATAAATAATGAATGACCACAAAAGCTGGTTCCCTGATGTCCTACAGAGAAGGCAGACTTTGGCCTTGTGTTGTCTGGCTGACACACACGAGTGTCAGCTAGTGTGGGCTGGTTTAGCACAGTGAGCTAAACAGCTGGCTTGCAAAGCAGAACGAGGCCAGCAGCACGGGTTCAATTCCCATACCAGCCTCCCCGAATACATCCAGAGAATAAGTTTTTATTTAAAAGGCAAACATTACACACAGCCTGCATTCACCATGGACAAGTTGTTAGTCTCTTATTGTTGCACCAACATTCATTCCCATAACATAATTTAGTGTATTCTCCATGCCTAGTTAAGAAATACAGAGGTGATCAGAGCAAATGTGTTCATGTTTATAACATTCTTTGAATAAGTGTGACATATGACAACTCTGTTAGTGATTGTCTTCGTTGTGAGACCTGTGTACTCTCTCTCATCCTGTGTCAAAGTACCTGTGGAGATTTCATCTGTTCTCATTTGCCTTTGTTCCCCAGTGTCTGAGAAGCAAGATATTGCATTTAGTTTGTTACAAAAACAAAATCATTTTGAACTCCAAGGAGCTAAGAATACCTTATTATTTCGTTAAATAGTGCGATTGCCTGTTTTCTTTCAATGGAGACATCTCTAGTAGTCCCCTTTCGAAACAAACTAATAGATAACATACTGTAGTCAGTTCTAAAAGCTGAGGGGCTGGATTCTCCGATTTTGAGGCTACATTGGGAGGATGTGTCTGGTTTTACAATGGAAAAGCTGGTACCGTCCCCGCACCGATGCTCGTACAACATGGCGCCGGCTGTGCGTGGACCCGGCCTGCACGATATTTTCCTCCTGGACACCCCCTGGCCACCCCTCACCAGTCCCTCCAGCCCTCGCCGATACCCCCCGACCAACAGCATGGCTCTCCCCCCGCCCCCCACGACTGTGGCGGTGCTGGATACAGTCCGCAGCCGCCACGCCAGGTTCCTGAAAACTGAGAGCATACGTCCCTCATGCCATCAGGAACTCGGTCCATCGGGGGAAGAGCATCGGGGGAAGGCCTTCAGATAACGTCCTGAGACTGTTGAGACTGTCCTCAACAGCGTGCGGTGTACTCCTCGATGATGCCATTTTGGAAGGGGCGGAGCTTCTGAAAACAGGCACCGCCCCTGATTCACTCGTAAATACATTACGGTATTGCCGCGGGCAACGGGGAATTCCGCCAGAGATTTTTGAAATCCTGAAAGATGTGGAAGAATTTATAAGTAACCATTAAAAAACAAACCTTTACCTGGAATTATGCTGATGTCCAATGACTTGTATACATTGTCATCCTCAAGTTTATTTTGTTAAAATGTATAAAATCTGTTCTAGTCTGATGAGCTGCCTCGTGAGTTCTGACAGATGATCACAATTCTATGCTAATGGGAGCAATGGATCAGTTTGCCATGGTGCTGTCACACCATGTGAGATTTAGACTGGAATTGCAGGCTCTTGGCTCCATTCTTCAAATAAAATCTTTATTGTTTCTCTACATGAAAATGTATTACTTTTGGGAGGTGGGCTTGAAGAAAAACTAAAAGAAGTTAAATTTTGGAAATAAAGCAAATGTAGCTAAAATGTGCACTCGGTCTTCATTTGGGAAATTGTCACATTCTCATGGTAAATGTTAGGATTGATCATAAGTGAGAATATAGTTGGGGGAAAACATAATGGCAGCTGTGTAAGAAATCCGCAGCTCATCTGTGGTGTCAGTCCATGGCTGCGGGTCAAAACTTCACCTTCACCAATGCAAAATAAATCCCAATGATTAGTAATGAAAGAACATTAGGATTGAGCAAAGATTTGATAAGCCCTACATGTGCATTCACAGCATGTTGGACTTATCAAAACATGTCAAGATACTGCAACCCCACCTTCTGTGACACACTTTCACCGCATCCAACGCAGGAGCTTGACTTGCAAGCTAAAGACGGTTGGCATGGAAGATCTAGCAGTTAGCCCATCCTGCTTCATGCATGTGGGAAGCCTTTTCTGTTCTGGTTTGGCTGCTTCAACACAGCGTAGGGAGATATGGGGCTGGATTCTCCATTTCAGGGACTATGTCCCCACGCCGTCGTGAAAACTGTGGCCTTTACGCCAGAAAAGCTGGCGTCAAAAGGCCACATATTCACAGCCCTGCAGGGGCCTAACAGGGAGCCTTTGTGAAGCTTGCAGCTCCAGCTGCAGATACGCCCCCCCCCCCCCCCCCCCCCCCGTGGCTCCACTGTGCTCCATGGCGGACTCAGACTGCGGAGCTGGACTGCGGAAATAGCCAAATTAGAGGGAAATTCTTTCTCGAGTGCATTCGAGAAGAAAAGGGTGCCCTGAATGATAATGTAATTTGTTGTTGTGCAGAGCTGTTTACAACAAGAAGGATGGCAAGATAAAACAGAAGCTTGGGGTGTTCGTAACACCTCTGCCCAACATCTGTTTCTCAGTTAATTTCCAGTGGAGCAGGCCATTGAGCCATTGCCAGTGTGATCCTCTGCATTCTGCTTGTCTTCTGCTAGTGCTAATGTGTTAGGACATGCCAGACGACTGACATTAATTTGTATTCTGTTCCAGTAAAATAAATAAAATCTATCACCTTTCAATGGGCTATAAGGGCAACTTTTGATTCGAACGTATATCACTTTAGAAATCCCTATCATGACGGTTCACGGACAACTGGCTGGATTCTCCGTTGCCTGACGGCGATACCATAATCGGCGATTGGGCGGATAATCGACTTTGACACCCTTGCAACACATTGCAACAACATTGGCGTGACATCGGCCAGCACTTCCACGATGCTCCACCACACTCAGCTGGGAGCCATGCTGCTGGTCGGGGGGGGGGGGCTTCCACGAGGTGAACTGGTGGGGGATGGGCAGAGGGTGGGCTGTGGGGTTGCGGATGGCAGGTCATAGAATCAGAGAATCATACAATCACAGAATCTACAGTGCAGAAGGAGGCCATTCAGCCCATCGAGTCTGCACCAGCCCCTTGAAAAGAGCACCCTACTCAAGCCCACGCCTCCACCTTATCCAAAGAACCCAGTAACCTCCCTTAAACGTTTTGGACACTAAGGGCAATTTAGCATGGTCAAACCACCTAACCTCCACATCCTTGGACTGTGGTAGGAAACTGGAGAACCCGGAGGAAACCCACGCAGACACGGTGAGAATGTGCAGACACTGCACAGTGTCCCAAGTTGGGAATTGAATCTGGGACCCTGGAGCTATGAAGCAACTGTGCTAACCACTGTGCTACTGTGCTGCCCATGCATGGCCGCGCCATGTTGTACGGCGCAAACACTGTAGGCCGTCAGCCGTGTCAAGGCGCGGCCACAGTCTCCGGCCGTTTTCAGCATGGGAGCCGGGATTTTCACCCAGTGCTGCTGCTAGCTCCTCACTGGTCCTGGAATCGGGCAGGGGTCGGCACTGAATTTTTCATCGTACACCTCCCGCAAATTCTTAGTTCGAGCCGGCACTTAGCCGCTGAAACGGAGAATCCAGCCCAGGGTCTCTTACTTGTACCTCTTTGCAGCCTCAAGGTTTTGTTTTGATCAGCAATCTTAAATGCATCACTCATGGCCTCTTTGTCATAGCTGAGGCCCCTCCAATGATTTTTGCGGAACTCTGCTGGTTACAACCTTCCGATCTGGAAATGCCCCTTTTATCCGTATTCTCTGTCAACCAACCCTCTATTTACGCTTATATAAAAGCAAGATGGCGCCAGAGAGTGGCGTCTCTCTGCGAGCTCTCTCACACAGATCCTCTTCTTACATCTCCTATCTGTGTATTTTCTTTTCATGTACGGAATGATCTGTAAGCCGTACGCAGAACAATACTTTTCACTGTGCCTCGGTATTTGTGACAATAAACAAATCCAATTTTCTGCTCATGCTGCTGTGTGACTGATGAATAGGAGATAAGCAACAGCAAACTAGAAGGATTCTGACCTAATTTCATATATTTCCCTTCTTTCTTTACTGAGCTCTCTTGCTTCTTCTATCGTGGCAAAAACTGCAGTCTAGAACCACAATTAAGTGCAAACTAAAGCTTGAGGTTAGCTGACTGACTGCACTTTGACAATTCAGTGGATATAAAAGCTATCTTTCAATGTTGTGACAACATTTTTTTCAGTGATGTGGAATAGATAGTGAATACTTACATTACAGATGATATTAGTGAAAATGAACAGTGAAAGGAAGCGATTCCAGCCATTATATAGATTAAAGATGCTAGTTATTATGAGATAATGATCCTGAGTTTTACGTCTCGAAATAAGTAAATAAAGATCATATCAGTTGATTTCAATTTAAATCTAAACAATAAATCTTTGTGAGGAGTGGAAATTGAATCCTTAAAATGTTATGACTGTCTACTTGTTGTATGTATTCACATGGCCAAATTTGTTTGTATTTTTTGTCAGAGGATTTAATCCTGTGACTGCCACTGGTGACTTGTTTGGTGCCTTGTGGTACTGACCAGGGAGATCCCAGAGCTGATTTATATTGAATCAGCTGATCTTGGCTACAGATGCCAAGTGCCTTTGGACGAGAGAGGGGAGAGTCGTCAGCCAATTCCTGCTCTGATACTTTTACCCAGTAAACTCTGATTTTAAATAATCAGATGAAGACAGAATCAGGCTTGAATGAGATCATATGATCCAGCACACCAGCGTCCGCTATCTAGGTCCAAGCCAGGAGTGTGACGTAGTAGAAGCTGCCCCAGCACCCAGGGGACCAAGCAATTGTCACCACATGTATGAATCCAGAGGCTGATTCTGAGGACGAGGGAGGGTTAATTAAATTCAATAAAGTCAGAGGATATTCGCAATATTTTCATCTGTTTATAGTTTCTAACTTGCAAACTTTTGAAGTGATAATTCCTGATGTACTTAGATTACATTTACACCAGCTTGTGTATAAAGGTACAAAGAAAGCATCAAATAAGGCAGGAGTAGAGTTACACTGGAGGACCTTTGGCTTACATCACTTTTTTATTTGGAATAAGGCAATGACAGAATATGCTATCTTAGATTAAGTGTATCAATGTCAGTGTAACATGAGGCATTTAACAGGGGTTATAGAATGTTCCACATAGGATTATATCAATTAGACACCTTGCTCTGCTTCAGCAAACAACCAGTTTCAAATTGACATATCATTTAATTTTTATATGCGCTTAAAAAGCCACAGAAAGAATTTCACTTTATTTTGTTGAAACAGGGAGTCTGTTTTCATCGTGTAACATTTTCTGGAGAGTAAAAGGAAGTTTGCTGTGGAGTACTGCACGGATATATTCCTGTATTATTTTGTGCTTATCGAGGTGAACTATGCCACTAAAAAGTAATGTAATATTGGTTGCAATTCAACCACCCCGTTGCTCCCGGCGCGGCGCTGGGTGCAATGGGTGAATCCTGCGCGGCCCCAAATCGGGCTCCGGGTCAGGCCGATCGTGAGTCACCCGACTCGCTCCGCCTGGCGCGATGTGGATCAAGCCCTCGCTGGGTCTGATCCAGGTCAGCATATTTAAATGAACAATTACTTTCACTCGGCTCCCGGGAGTCAACGGCTGCGAGACCTCAACTGGGCGCCATTTAACACTGTTTCCACTAAAGTGGACCAAAAATGATGGCACCTCTGGGGTTCACGCAGGCCATCAGTACCTCCCGGGTGGTTGGGGAGTCCCCTGGAACTTCCCCAGGCACACAGACATCTTGTCACTGCCAGCCTGGCACCCTGGCAGTTCACCATTGATGCCCTGGCAGTGCCACACAGGTGCCCCAGGACGGCCTTGTCGTGAGGGGAGATGGTATGGGAGGTTCCTGAGGGGCCATGAGACAGCTGGAGGGGGTCTGAAAGGGGAGGTTGCAGAGATTAGGGCAGCTGGTCAAAATGACGCCTCGATCTGCGAGGAGCCGGTCCTGCTGGCAAGCTGAGCTCACCAGTGCAGGAAATCAACTACGGTGTGGGTCAGCCATGGAGAAGCTCCCTTTCACCTCCATAAGGTCACCTGTCTCCGCCCCACCTCAGTTCACCTGCTGTTGAAACGCTCATCCACTCCTTGTTAAGACCATAAGACATAGGTACAGAATTAGGCCATTCAGCCAATCGAGTCTGCTCCCACATTCAATCATTGCTGATATGTTTCTCATCCCCATTCTCCTGCTTTCTCCCCCTGGATTTGACAATTCCAATACTCTCTTGGTTGGCCATCCACCTTGCACTCTCTGTAAACTTGAGCTCATACAAAGCTCTGCTGCCCGTGTCCTAACTTATACCTGATGCATAGAACATAGAACATAGAACAGTACAGCACAGAACAGGCCCTTCGGCCCTCAATGTTGTGCCGAGCCATGATCACCCTACTCAAACCCACGTATCCACCCTATACCCGTAACCCAACAACCCCCCCTTAACCTTACTTTTATTAGGACACTACGGGCAATTTAGCATGGCCAATCCACCTAACCCGCACATCTTTGGACTGTGGGAGGAAACCGGAGCACCCGGAGGAAACCCACGCACACAGGGGGAGGACGTGCAGACTCCACACAGACAGTGACCCAGCCGGGAATCGAACCTGGGACCCTGGAGCTGTGAAGCATTTATGCTAATCACCATGCTACCCTGCTGCCCCTAGCATGTTCACCTATCACATCTGTACTTGCTGGCCTACATTGGTTCCTGGCCATCCTTGATACTAAAATTCTCATCCTTTTTTCCAAACCCATCCTAAATCGGCCTCACTGTGCCCTAACTCTGTTGTCTCTTCCAACCCTCCAAGACCACTGTATTAATCCATTTCAGAGCACTTGCGCATCCCCAGTTTCTGGTGCTGTACCATTGGCAATAGTGCCTTCAGCTGTCTAGATTCTAAGTTTTGTATTTCGCTCTGGAAACCTCTCTGTTTTTCTCTTCTTTATAATCTATCTCTTTCACCAAGCTTTTAGTTATCTTTCCTAATATCTCCTTAGGTGGCTTTACGTTGAAGTTCCTTCGGTAACTTTTCTATGATTTTCCTTTACATGATTTACTACATTAAAGGGAAAAATATATGTGAAAGTTGTTTTTGTTTTCAATGGCAAATTGGAAAAAGTGTGACAATTGCAGACTGATTTAAATGAGTAATTTCTATTACATTTTAGCATGTAACCTAGAGTGTTCTTTGAAATGTGGCACTGTCTGAGAGTCTTTGGAAATCTGCTGAAACTTATTCTGCATTTTAATTTGTGGGCCAGGGAGACTCTGAGCACACATCTCCCAAATCTAAATATATTCTTTGTGTGCTTTGACAGTGCGGAAACATTGGTTCTATCACTGGAGCATACTTGAAGTGGAGATGGTGGGAGGAAAAAGAGTGCAGACGGCATTGACTGCTATCCGGCTCGCCTTTTCAACTCAAGCTGTTCCGTGCCCTTTTCAATTACACAGTTACGATATCTGAAACATTTATCAGGCAAATGCGCAAACACATGGATAGCATTCAACTGAAGGTGTGCCAAATTAAGCAAAAAAGAAAGGACTAAAGCTTGACAATGAAAAATATACTACACAGATGTAATAGTGATTGGGCAATTCCCTCCTTGTAACCTGTAAGTGTAAAGTTGCCATAGTCCCAGATGACCGTAGGCTGCTTTCCACTTTGAGGGGGAGAGCCGACTGGTGGTGATTTAACCTGAGGATCACCACACCTCAGGCGAGGGGCAAGGTTGAGAAGGCGAAGGCTTCATGAAAAACCTGGCCGGGGGTCGGTTTAGCTCAGTTGGCTGGACAGCTGGTTTGTGGTGCAGAGCAAGGCCAGCAGCATGAGTTCAGTTCCCGTTATTCATGAAGGCCCCACCTTCTCAACCTTATCCCTCGCCTGAAGTGTGGTGACCCTTAGGTTAAAACACCACCAGCTAGCTCTCCCCCTCAAAGGGGAAAGCAGCCTATGGTAGATAGATAGAACAGTACAGCACAGAACAGGCCCTTCGGCCCTCGATGTTGTGCCGAGCAATGATCACCCCACTTAAACCCACGTAACCCGTATACCCGTAACCCAACAATCCCCCCATTAACCTTACACTACGGGCAATTTAGCATGGCCAATCCACCTAACCCGCACATCTTTGGACTGTGGGAGGAAACCGGAGCACCCGGAGGAAACCCACGCACACACGGGGAGGACGTGCAGACTCCACACAGACAGTGACCCAGCCGGGAATCGAACCTGGGACCCTGGAGCTGTGAAGCATTGATGCTAACCACCATGCTACCGTGAGGCCGGTCATCTGGGATTATGGCGAATTTACCTTTACCTTGTAACCTGATACACGCACACCAGCACACTGCCAGCACCTAAATTTGAACTCATTTTTATTTAAATATTTGTCATGACAAAGCAACTTGCTGCATGGTGGATTAAACTCTGAGGTAGTTCTGACTTTATGCAATAGTGTAGAACAGCTGATGGTGAGCTGAATGGCAATAAAATTTGGGAGAGAGATAAAACTGGCATTTGTTTCACGAGCACCTATTTTACCTTAGCATATGAAGCCAA
The DNA here is from genome assembly GCF_902713615.1 of Scyliorhinus canicula. NCBI lineage: Eukaryota > Metazoa > Chordata > Chondrichthyes > Carcharhiniformes > Scyliorhinidae > Scyliorhinus > Scyliorhinus canicula. The sequence continues at coordinate 123,463,770 of NC_052153.1, forward strand.
GCTTATCCTCATTATCTTTTCCGCTAGTCAACTACAAATAATTGTGTCTCTACCTCCCTTTAGACATAAGGCTACATATCCGGACTATAAAATCTCTTGAATTTCAACCAGCGCTTTATGCCATTAAATTTACTACAACACAGAGTATAATGCAACATATAAATAGTCATTCAATTAATGACAGATAAGAAGATTTTGACTCTAAGGTTGTTGACAGTTCATCACCCAGTCCTGCCATTGAAAAGTCTGGTCTATTTTTAGGGCCGAGTGAGTTCCCCACTGCAATTTACCAGCTCTGACCAAATCCCTGGGGCAGCTGAGTAGCATTTCTGGCCCCACAAAAATAATGTTAATCTAACCTCCCCCCCCCCCCCTTTTGCTGTACTATGTGATAAGACTGGGCAGATGTATGTTCTGTCCAGTCGTCCAGTAAAATTGCAGTTGAGCTACTCTGTATGTCACCAAATGGGAATTGGCATATTTAAAGAGCCACTTTCTTAAAACAGTGGATACTCCAGTCATCCAATGGAAGACCCCTTTTGTAATGGGAGCGTAGGGGGATGGAGTGGCAAAGCAAAGATAAAGCGTTGGATATTCATTTGGAGGAACAGGAGTTGGGAGGAATCTGTTTCAATACTGTGATAAATACTTCGCAGTAATTATTTGCTTAGCTTGGGGTTGGGTTGGTGGAACAGTATGAAATGTTCTGTAAACTCAGTGAATGACAATCGCCTCAGATCTCGCTCTTTGTCTTATTTTTCCCATTGCTCTCTGCCTCATTTACAATTTGGTGCTTTCCTGCTTTGAAGTTTGCTGTTGCAAAAGGCAATATTGTAAATTTCACAGCAATGATCAATAGGAATGGAGGTAAACTTGTAAGCTGGTGCAGCTTGCAGCCAGAAAGGAAGTGAAAAGTCTTTCGAGTAAGGAACAGTTATGATAATAAGGGTGAAGGACTTGGGGAGTGGTTGAGGAAGGAGCAGCAACCTTGTTACTCAGGTAAATATTCACATAAGTGTTCATGCAGATTGTAAATGGAGCCACCCATTGCAAATAAGCCTACAAGAACAGAACTACCTCTGTGTCTGGGATTTCCAGAAGGTAGCCAAAACGTGGCATTAACAGCTGGGTAGCGTTCCTCAAACATTCAGTACAGTGGGACTTTCATTGCAGGGAAGAAATTTACATTTTAATTTCTGAGGTACTTCACTTCAGGTTGAAGCACACACTCATATTAACTTTGATTACAAGCTCAGACATTCCTGTACTGTCACCCAGTGCCTCTACGGTGGAAGTACAGGCTGACTCTGATGACTAAAATAATGTTGGGTTACTGAAGCTAATGTTCATGGCAAGTGTTTTAAAATTGTAACAGCCGCATAGCGTGACCTACATGCCAATAGGTACTGTAGATTAAGATTGACCCGTAAAATATGCCTTCCCATGAACCAAAGTTCTCAGTCTATTTTACAATAACCAGGCTCTGTGTGGGTACGATAGTAACATTGAGCAACACTGAGTTTTAAATTTTTAATTTGTCACACGCATACTTATCTGTCGTTACCACGTTTCCCTGAGTTTGGGTGCTCTAGCCATTGTTATAATTGATCATACTGAGAAGGTCAACTCTTCCTCCTCGTGTGCGAGACTGAGCCTCATTCAATTTAAGGTGCTGCATAGAGCTCACATGACGGGGACAAGGATGAGCCGGTTCTTTGGGGGTGAGGACAGGTGTGTCAGATGTCTGGGAAGCCCAGCGAACCATGTGCATATGTTCTGGGCATGTCCGGTGCTGGAAGGGTTCTGGAAGGGGGTGGCAAGGACGGTGTCGAAGGTGGTGGGGTCCAGGGTCAAACCAGGATGGGGGCTTGCGATCTTTGGGGTCGGGGTAGAGCCGGGGGTACAGGAGGCTAGGGAGGCCGGAATACTGGCCTTTGCGTCCCTAGTGGCTCGACGAAGGATATTAATTCAATGGAAGGACGCGAGGCCTCCAAGTGTTGAAACTTGGATTAACGATATGGCTAGCTATATTCAGAGGGAGGGGGGGAGGGAGGGGGGGCAGCAAGGGTCGGGGGGGGACATGCACGACTGTAACGCGGGCAAGTCTGCTCGCTGCTCATGTCTGAAACTGTAGGCTGCCTTGTTTGTTAAGGTTGCCTGGGGGGGGGGGGGGGGGGAAGGACTGGTGCGCGCGAGAGGGCGGGCGAGGGAGGGACATTTGCCTAGAGGGATTGTGTTGTAAATAATTTAAAAATTAGTAGGGGTAAATGTTTGTATGGAAAAACTCTTTCAATAAAAATTATTTAAAAAAAAAAAAATAATTGATCATACTGAATGTCCAAATATGTCTGAAAGCCAATCAAGTACATTTGAAATGTAATAAAGGAAACACTGCAGCCAATTTGCCCACAGCACGGTCCACACACCATAATGTAATAATGACCAGACAAAATGGTCTTACTGCAGCTGGTTGAGGGGTAAATATTAAACAACAGGCCTTAGAAAATTCCGCTGCTCACCTTTTGAAAAATGCCATTTCATTGTAATTTCTTTAATATGAAACCTCGAATCAAATGCCGCCGGCAGCTCTTCATCTGAAAGTACACAGTTTTACTATACCCGTGTTCCTGCGCTCAGACGGGGACAGTTCATTCTTCCTCTCTAATCCTGGAACTAAGATCTCAATGGTACGGGTTTTTTTTTCAATCTTCCAACATTTTTTGAAGAAAAGGGAATATCAGAGAGCATCAATAAACTCAGCCCTAGGCAACATAATCATATAGTGCAGATGTACCAGGTGAAAGTAACTTTACCAACTCACAAAATTCTAGAGAATTCTCTGATACTGAAAACTTGCCTCGGCATATGTATCATAACATCAGCGTGCAGGATGAATGCAAAGGTGCCAGATTGCCAGCTACCCCATCAACTTGAGAATGAACAGTTTACCCTAACAATAAATATTTGATTGTGAAATATTACGATGCACTGTCAAGTCAGAAAGAATGCACCTAGCAGAATGGAGAACAGTTGAAACATGTTGTGCAAGATGATGATCTTAGGCAGCAACCTTATATAAATTCCATTATGTGCCTAACCAAATGTTGTCAAACATAAAAACACCTTTACTGCTCTGTGTGGGGATGGTGTGGGGTGATGTCAGCAAGACAGATACAGTAATAAGTTTTATCTTCCAGGTGAAAATATTTGCTGCAGTTCAGATTCCCTGAGGGAGAGTGTCAGAAAGATAAGCATAGGCACTGTGGCAGCACAATCATTCCCTTTCTGAAAATGCAAGCTCCCAATTTGTGGTTCTGTCGGGAGTTGAAGAAACTGCCAATGACGAGGAGTATTGGAATGTGGAGAGCTCAGATTTGCTCATGTAGTTATGGTGTGTATAATCTGTGAGCTTCCACACCGTGATGGAGGTAAAATTGGTCGAAGGTTAACCCTCAAGCACCTGGTTATACAACCGGGTTAAGAGCAGTCTCCAGTTTGTCTTTTTGGCTGGGGAAGATGCATGTCATCGGGAGACTTTTTGTCAACGAAACAGGAAATTCATACAGTCACATTTTAGAAATGCTGCCTCCAAGCAGAAACAAACCTTGCATTTGCAGGAACCGATTTTGCTCAGTCATGATCGTACACTTTCTCCAAATCCGTTTGCTTTCCAACCGTACCAAAATAAATTTGAAGGGGGTTCACAATACCTAAATGGATTTGGGAAGTGTAGTCAAGTCCAATCAGAATGTGTTAACTTCCACATGAAAGCGCTTATTCATTTATGTATCATCATTCCTAAATTAAATGGGCGCGATTCTCCGCTCCCACGCCGGGTGGGAGAATCGTGGGAGGGCCGCTCTGGCACCCCCCGCGATTCTCCTACCCCCCCCCCCCCCAAAATGGCGTGTTGCGTTTTGTGACACGCCGCTCGGAGAATCACGGGCCACCATTTTTCACGGCGACCTGGGTGGGCTGAGCGGTCTGCCGTTCCCAACCGGTTTATGCTGGCGGCAACCACACTTGGTCGCTGCCAGCATGAACATGGCGCCAGAAGCTGGTTTGTGGCTTGTGGGGGGCAGAGAGGGGAGTGAGCACCACGACCGTGCTCGGCAGGGGACTGGCCCACGATCGGTGCCCACCGATCGTCGGGCCGGTGTCTCGAAGGGATGCACAATTTCCCCTCCGCCGCCCCGCAAGTTCAAGCTGCCACATCTTGCGGGGCAGCGGAGGGGAAGACGGCAACCGCGCATGCGCGGCTGACGTCATTAGGCGCGCCGGCCGCGTCATTTTCGGCGCACCGGGCCTTGACGCCAGCGACAAGGCCCCGCGGCCGAGATTTACGGCACGGCCCTCCTAGCCCCCCGGGGGGGGGGGGGGGAATAGGGGGTGAGGAGTGGCCTCCAACGCCGTCGTGAACCACTCCGGGTTTCACGACGGTGACGGGCCTTGCGGAGAATTCCGCCCAATGTTCCTTGGGCGCGATTCTCCCAAAACGGGAGAAATCGTAAGGCTGGCATCAAACCCGGGCGGGTTTGAGGCCAGCGCGCCCCTTCCCGACCGGGAACCGATTCTGGTCCCCGGTCGGGGCTAGCAGCCAGACGCCGTAAGCTCCGGCATCACGGGCTTAACGAATTTCGTTAAGCCTGCTTGCCGGAGTTAGCGCCGGCTGACGCGTCATATGACGTCAGCCGCGCATGCGCGGATTGGAAGACTCCAACCCGCGCATGCGCGGATGACGTCATCGCGTATTTACGCGAAACCCGCGCATGCGCGGGCCGGGATGCCCCTCAGCCGCCCCGCGAATGGATACTGCGGGGCGGCGGAAGGAGAAATAGTGCGCGGGCATCGGGCCCGCTGCCCGCGATCGGTGCCCACCGATCGCGGGCCCATGGCACCCTTGGCACGGCCGTGGTACTGCCGTGCCAATCGGTGCCATGGTTATAAAAAGCGAGTTGTTCCCGCCGTTTTTACGAACGGCCAGACCAGGTGTGTTTGCCGTTCGTAAAAACAGCGTAAAGGGCTGGGACTTCGGCCCATCTATCAGCTGTGAATCGCTGCCGGCCGTAAAAAAACGGCGGCAGCGATTCGTGTCGGGAGTTGGGCGGGGGGGGGAGAATAGCGGGAGGGCGGGAAAAATGTCGGGAAGGCCCTCCCGCTATTCTCTGACCCGTCGTGGGGGGCGGAGAATCGCGCCCCTTGATTTTGTTGGTCTCTGGAGAGATTTTGAGTTCCAGCATCAATTAAGGTTACCTGTTTGATTTTACAACGGTACTTGTATTCTGCATATGACGTGTATAGAATTGGAGTATTATTTTTGTTTTGAATGGTATCTTGTGTATTGTTAACAAATGCTTGTTGTGATGTTAGATCACAATTCATTATCAAGCAGGGGTGTTTGCTTCGATATGTTTCGTTGTACTATATTAATTGGCTTTACATGATGGCTGAATGTATTTAGTACTCTGGATTGTTGAGTCAATTCATATTTTAACTTCATTGTCTGAGTAACTGAATCCGTTCTTTAATTAAACTCTCACCTCAGTAAATGCAGCCCTCTTTATAATATTCTGTAATGAGCAGTACCTTACATATCGCCTTCACTGTTCAGATTGAGATGGGAAACACGCAAAATATATTTACCCACCTCATCTGAATGCTTGTGGCACCAGCTGGTGCATCTCCAACACCGTTCTCTGTTTCTGAATGCTGCCAGTGAGCTCTGCACACAGCAGGAATCCTCGGGAGCATTGTTGAAGACCATGAAGGCCGGAAAGCCTGTTCTTTCTTCACGGACAGCAAATTGTCTGCATTATATATTCTTGCAAAATGGGCAGCAGGGCAGACAGAGGGATGAAAAATGAAAATGAAATGAATACTTAGAAGTGCATGATGAAATAGGACTGAGTCAGCACGGCTTCGTCAAGAAGAGGTCATATCTGACAAATCTGATAGAGTTCTTTGAGGAGGTAACGAAGAAGTCAGACAAAGGAGAACCAGTGAACGTGATTTATTTAGATTTCCAGAAGGCTTTGACAAGCTGCGGCATGAGACACTGTTAAACAAGTTAAGAGCCCATGCAGCGCCGGCCCTAGGGTTGCTGGCGCCCCGGGCAAGCTGAACTTCGGCGCCCTTACAAGTATAATTTTTTTAAATTTTCACAAGGAGAAAAACTGAAAATGTAGAATAAAGAGTTTCAAAATTCAGCAGTTACAATACAACTTGGCGGCGTTCACAGCTCAGCCACTCTGTACAGTAACGCGAACCTCTTCCCGGACCCACTGCTGGACACACGAGTCACCCCAGAGCCATTTGGCAAATAGTTCTCATTTAGCCTCACAACTTTTAATGGGTAGAAATTGTTTCGTTTCTATATTCTGTCCAGGACCGATCTTCAATTCACTGTGTACACAACTAACCTGTCTCTCATTTAAAAAACAAAAACTGTCTGCCCCTCAAAACATACCATGATGGTCAGGACAGGACCCGAACGCTGTCCAATTGATAACAAATGAAATGTTTCTGAATCACCCGAGCGACGATCCGCGAAACTTTCTCCCTCAGATGCATGTGCTGCACATTCAGTAACTTTAACCAGATGTCAGACTTTTCCCTTTTCGCGGCTGCAAAAGGACGTCTGAAGCGAACTCGTGATTGTTGGCCTCTACACCGACAAACGGTCTCAGGCGTGTGGTCAAGGGGGGGAAAAAAAGTTGGAGCAAAGTTTCGCAAGAGTTTTGAGACTTCAAAGGACAGACAGCTGAAGCGTCGTCGGCGCTCCGGTGAAGCTCTGGTTTCTCCGGCGAGTTAGGGAGCTGATTGGCAAACAGCAAGACCGGGGTAAGGTCAGTTGCCACTTGGTGGGAGTCGTTGCCCTGGACCTTGAAATGCCCGAAGTGCAGCAACGCCGCTCGTGTGAAATGGACATGGCTGTGGCATTTCAGGCTGGGCGCGTGGGACTGTGAGCCAGGGGCAGGTTAATCAATACCAACCCTGCAGTGATTCCGGGAAAAGTGTGGGAACGATTCATTTCACCCCCTCCCCGCGGTGAGAACAAGAGGAGTGAGATAGAGAGGGGTGGCTCGGAATGCGGAAGGAGCTTACCTGAAGAAGAGTTTGGAGAAGGCATTGGCTTTTTCAATGGGTGATCTCTGCATTGTTGTCCAGTGGAGAGTTTGGAGTACCTGAGGACAGACTCTGCCCGCACACCCCACCTTATTAACACTGCCTGATGATGTCACTACTGGGCACTGAGAAAGAGGAGAGAGAGAGAGAAGAGGAGAGAGAGAGGCTGAAAGTTGACAGCATTGTTACCTTCTCCCAATGACAAAACGGAATTCTCTGCCAGAACTCAGATTGCTACAAATTGGTGTCCATTTCTCTGTAATCATTAACGACAGTAAGAAAATGTGATTTATTAATGGTTAACACACCAAATACACTGGCAAACGCACCTGTGATTAATTCTTATTTTCCAATCATGGTGAATGATATTATTGATAGGTGTGGAGGTGGAGGGGGGCTTTTTTTCTCTATTTCTTCATTGGATGAGTACAGTAAGAAGTCTTACAACACCAGGTTAAAGTCCAGTAAGAAGTCTTACAACACCAGGTTAAAGTCCAACAGGTTTGTTTCAATCACTAGCTTTCGGAGCACTGCTCCTTCCTCGGGTGAATCTACTCATTGGGTGAGAGTGTATAATTCAGGGAATTATCCATCCCCCCCCCACCCCCAAACCTGTCTGCCCTGTCCAGAGAGGGAATCTCCGCTGACAGAATCACTTCACCTTGTTCTCTTGTCTGGTCAATATGTTTGTTGTTGTTGTAGATTTCTTACAACAGAATTAGTATTTCCCGAGCCAAGGCTGTTGATTCAGGCGACTGGAACTCTTAACCTTTTTTTTTTGGTGGGGGGTCACACGAAGTGGAGAGAGAACCTCGGAGCTAAGGTTTGGAGTCTGGATCATTCTTCATCCAGTGAACGGGAAGCAGAACTGCAAATACAAAGCTAATCCCATCTGCAGATCTCTGTCTCCACAGAGGCTGTCAGACCTGCTGAGATTGTTCTGTCTGTTCTGGGTGGGGTGGGGGGATGGGAGGGGAGATTGTCTCCGTCTCCGGCATCCTCAGTGATTTGCTTTGATCTAAGAGGTGGTGGAGTGCTGCAGGTATTTGATTCTAACAAGACGTTATTGACATTTATAGGCAGCGGGGCAGCCCTGTGGCCCCAGCAGCAGGCCCGCTGGTTGTGTTTAACAATGCCCCCCCCCCCCCCCCCCCCCCCCCACCAAAATATGTGAACCCAAATGTAGAACCGGGCTTGCTTCACTATCTCGGCAGACATCAAAGCAAATATGCGTCTTCCCTTCCCGTTGAGGACTTGATCAAAAGTCACTAAAGAAATCTCACTATACCAGCAATTCACAGCAATGACTGAACATTTGTAAAGGGTTCCTAGCGCCCCCTAGCACATGGCGCCCCGGGCGACTGCCCGAGTTGCCGGTACCTTGAGCCGGCCCTGAGCCCATGGTGTTAAGGGTAAGATCCTGGCATGGATATAGGATTGGCTGACTGGCAGAAGGCAGAGAGTGGGGATAAAGGGGTCTTTTTCAGGGTGGCAGCCGGTGACTAGTGGTGTGCTTCAGGGGTCTGTGCTAGGACCTTAACTTTTCACAATACACATTAATGATCTGGAAGAAGGAACTGAAGGCAATGTTGCTAAGTTTGCAAATGATTCAAAGATCTGTAGAGGGACAGGTAGTATTAAGGAAGCAGGCGGGCTGCAGAAGGACTTGGACAAGCTAGGAGAGTGGACAAAGAAGTGGCAGATGGAATACAATGTGGAAAAGTGTGAGTTTATGCACTTTGGAAGGAGCAATGGAGGCATAGACAATTTTTTAAATGGGGAAATGCTTAGGAAATCAGAAGCACAAAGGGACTTGGGAATCCTTGTTCAAGATACTCTTCGGGTTAACGTGCAGGTTCAGTCGGCAATTGGGAAGGTAAATGCAATTCATAGAATTTACAGGGCAGAAGGAGGCCATTCGGCCCATCAATGTCAACACCTCCACCCTATCCCCATAACCCAGTAACCTCACCCAACACTAAGGGCAATTTTTGACACAAAGGGCAACTTATCATGGCCAATCCACCTAACCTGCACACCTTTGGACTGTGGGAGGAAACTGGAGCACTCGGAGGAAACCCACGCACACACGGGGAGGATGTGCAGACTCCGCACAGACAGTGACCCAATCCGGAATCGAACCTGGGACCCTGGAGCTGTGAAGCAATTGTGCTATCCACAATGCTACCGTGCTGCCCTCTCATGTCGAGAGGGCTAGAATACAAGAGCAGGGATGTACTTCTGATGCTGAATAAGCCTCTGGTCAGACCCCATTTGGAGTCCTGTGAGCAGTTTTGGGCCCCGTATCTAAGGAAGAATGTGCTGGCCATGGAAATGGGACAGAGGAGATTCACAAGAATGATCTCTGGAATGCAAAGCTTGTTGTATGAGGAACGGTTGAGGACCCTGGGTCTGTACTCGTTGGTGTTTAGAAGGATGAGGGGGGAATCTTATTGAAACTTACAGGATCTGCGAGGCCTAGATTGAATGAACGTGGAGAGGATGTTTCCACTTAAAGGAAATCTAGAGCCAGAGGACACAATCTCAGACTGAAGGGACGATCCTTTAAAACAAAAGGTTGTGGAGGCCAAATCACTGAGTGTCTTCAAGACAGAGATAAATAGGTTCTGGATTAATAAGGGGATTAGGGGTTATGGGGAAAAGACAGAGGAATGGGGATGAGAAAAATATCAGCCATGATTGAATGGCGGAGCAGACTCGATGGGCCGAGTGGCCTAATTCTGCTCTGATGTCTTATGATTCAGAGGAACCGAAGCAGTATTTGAGACATTAAAGGTGTAAGTAGGAAGAAGGAGAGATGCCATGATTCTTCAGAGGCCATGAAACTCAGAGGACTGGTCTCAGAAGTGTGTGGAAGCAGGTGACTAGGAAAATCAACTCCTGAAGTCAGAGCTGAGAAGCTGAAAGCAATGATGCAAGAAGTCTAACTGACCTCGTGCAAGGGGTGACGGTCAGTGAGTGCAGCTTCGCAACATTTCCTTCTCACCCCTGCACCAGTTCTCATGCTACTCAATGAACCATGCCCCATTGCTGACACTTGGGACTCAGACCTCATGCAAGTCCAGATGCTCCACAAGGATGCCTGCAACTCCCTCCCTATGGGGACTCTCTATTTCATGATGCCAGCTGTCACAAAGGCTGTTGAGAACATTGAGGATGATGATATGTTCCTGCTTTTTCAACACCCAATTCACCCTTGTTCTGCTGTCTGCTGAAGGCATGACCATATAGTGTGGAAACAACGAAGTAGATACAATGTGCAGAACACAGCGGTGTTACAACCACAGCTTATTTTATTGCTGAACAAGTCAGACTTCCGAACAAAAAAAATTTTAAATTGTGAAAACGAGGAGGAAGAGATACAGACTCAAAAGCATAAGAACTCTAGTAAACATCATTAGAATACTAAACATTAACAGATTTATTAAAAATGGAAAAACAAAACTTCGGCATACAAGCATGTCGCTAAACACCTCTTTGAACTCATCTTCTCCAAACATAAAAATCTTTAATTTTTTTTATGTTGCTTCTACTTTTGGGTCAATAACATTTTATTAATATGGGTAGGAGTGAGGTATTTACGATTCAGGCACGGGGGCAGGAGAGGAGACTGAGTGAGTTAGCGTTCAAAGTGGTGGGTAGGAGTTTTAGGTATCTGGGGATTCAGGTGGCGAGGGACTGGGGTCAGCTCCATAAGTTAAATCTGGGCAGGGCGGTCGAGCATATGAAAAGAGACTTCCGCAGGTGAGTCCTGCTCGCGCTGTTATTGGTGGGGAGGGTGCAGACTGTGAAGATGACAGTCCTCCCGAGGTTGCTGTTCGATTTTCAATGTCTTCCAATTTTTATCACTAAGACTTTTGTCAGGTAGATGAACGTGGCGATCGCGGGTTTTGTATGGGCTGGTAAGACCCCGAGGGTGAAGAAGGTACTTTTGGAACGGGGGCGCGGAGGGGGAGGCTTAGCCCTTCCGAATTTTATGAACTATTACTGGGCGGTCAACATATCAATGGTTAGGAAGTGGGTAGTGGGGGAGGGGTCGGTGTGGGAGCGAGTGAAGGCGGCATCGTGTAAGGGTACGAGTTTGGAGGCTTTGCTAACGGCGCCCCTGCCGTTCTCACCGGTTCGGTACTCCACAGGCCCAGTGGTAGTGGCAGCCCTGAGGGTGTGGGGACAATGGAGACAGCACATGAGATTGAAGGGGGTGTCAGTGTGGTCACCGATCTGTGATAATCACTGGTTTGTTTTGGGGGTGGGGGGCTGGACGTGGGCTTTAGGAGGTGGCAGCGGGCAGGGATTGAGAGATTTGGGGATCGCTTCATTGAGGAGGACTTTCTGAGTCTGGAGGCATTAGAGGAGGAGTTTGCCGGGTGGGAATGGGTTTCGGTACCCACAGGTACGGGATTTTATCCAGAGGCAGATTCCAAACATTTGTCGCCTCCCCGTGAGGGGACTACAGGATAAGATAATGTCAAAAACGGGAGTTGGTGAGGGGCTTGGAGATATAAAAGGAATTGATGGAGTGGGAAGGGGAAGGGGAAGGGGGCTGGTTTAGCTCACTCAGCTAAATCGCTGGCTTTTAAAGCAGACCAAGCAGGCCAGCAGCACGGTTCGATTCCCGTACCAGCCTCACCGGACAGGCGCCGGAATGTGGCGACTAGGGGCTTTTCACAGTAACTTCATTGAAGCCTACTCGTGACAATAAGCGATTTTCATTTCAATCAGGGAGGTGAAGAGGAAGTGGGAGGAAGAGTTGGGAGGGGAGCTGGAAGTCGGACGATGGGAAAAGGCCTTGAAGAGAGTCAGTTCATCCTCGCTTAGCCGGATCCAGTTAAAGGTGGTTCATAGGGTCCACATGACAGTATCCCAGATGAGTAAGTTTCTCGAGGAAGTGGAGGACAGGTGCGGACGCTGAGCGGGAAGCCCGGCGAATCTTGTACATATGTTCTAGAAGTTGAGGGGATTCTCGCAGGGAGTTGTGGACGTCTTGACAGAGGTCCTGGAAGGGAGGGTGACTCCGAGTCAATATTTACGTTATTGGAATATCCGGGGGCCCAGGGGGGGGAGGGAGGCCGATACTCTGGCCTTCTCCTCCCTGGTGGCCCGGAGACGGATTTTGCTGGGATGGAGGGACTCGGAGGATCCGAAGTCAGGAGTATGGGTTAGAGACATGGCGGGGTTTCTCAGGCTGGAAAAGATTAAGTTCGCCTTGAGAGGTTCCACTCAGGGGTTTGCCCGGAGGTGGCAGCCGTTCATCGACTTCTTTGAGGAAAACTGAATGTCAGCAGTAAGCGGGGTTTGGGGGGGGGGGGGGGGGGGGGAGGAGAGGAAATGGTATGTATTGCAGTGTAAAAATCTAATATACGGATAGTTAGGAGCGAAGGGCGGGAGGGTAGTTAGGTATGTTATTGCAATGTGGTTGCCTGCGTCAGGCCGCAAGGTTGTTTTGAATGTTAATTTGTTAAATTTGCTAAACTGTGAAAATTACAAATGCTTCAATAAAATATTTTCTAAAAAAAAATAACATTTTATATACTTTCCCTATTTATTCATGCAACCCCTGTAAGATGTAAATGTTCTTTACCACCCCTTAACTCCCTTTTGAAATTCAAAACTGAAAAGAAAATCTCCCCATCTATCTCACAATTCAAATTTCAGATCCAACATATTTATTTGTAACTCAAGCCCGACATAACCTTTTACTACAAATGCACAAAGGTAACACCTTCAACAATTTACCACTTAGACCTCACAGACAACCTGGGCTGGATTCTCCACCGGCGGGATGCTCCGTATTGCCAGCAGCCTGGGCGTGGGGCTGCCCCAGAATGAGAAACCCCATTGACCAGCTGGCATAACAGAGCATCCCGCCGGTGGGATGAGACATAAATGTGGCGCGGCGGGCGGAGAATTCAGCCTCCTGTCTCTAGTTACCTTCCTCCTGATCAGTTAACCTTGGTCTTTCTCTCTCTCACACACACACAGAGTTTTCTTCATACACAGAAAATATCACAAAAGTAGAAAAATATACATATTTCATCACAACAGCGTCTGCTCCATCTCCCTGTAGTACTGCAGACCAATTGCCACTGACACTGTTGCAACCTGTGATGATATGGCAACACTCCATGACCAATGCAGGAGATCAACACAGTACCTTCATAAAACACTCTGGAGACCGTTATGACACTTTACATTAGCAGGAAGTCCAAAAAATTAATTTAACTGAATCAGGGTGCCTGGCCCTTTAATTAGCATGCTGCTTCATGCTTTTTTTTTAATGAATAGACAATGTAGACATTGCCTGCACATGCATTACCAAATTTGGATTCCAAATGTAATATAAGCTGGTGTGTCTGTGGGATTTCAGTATTGCACCAAATCAACATGTTCCAGACTTGGTCGTGCAGGAATGACAAGCGATTCAGTCTGACCTTGGGAATGTTCTGTGACGCACTGCAACTCAATTCCTTGCCCATCATTTTTAAATTAAGTAAGTGTCCTACTTTTAATTGAGATACCTAGTTGAAGATCCCACTTAGGGTAATATGAATAAGAGAACAAATGAGATGAATCAAGAAGTGAGGATAAAGTTGCTACCTTATAGTTCCAAGCATTAGTTTCATTTGTCTTAATTGATAGCATCCCTGCATTTGATGACAAGAATTAGAGTCCCAGCTGACTCATAATCATAGAATCACAGAATTAACAGTACAGAAGGAGGCCATTCGGCCCATCGAGTCTGCACCGGCCCTTGAAAAGAGCACCCTACATTAACCCCACGCCTCTACCCTATCCCCGTTATGTCCATAACCCAGGAAATACACTTAACCTTTTTGGACACTAAGGGCAATTTAGCCTGGCCAATTAACCTAACCTGCACTTGTTTGGACTGTGGGGGTAAACCGAAGCACCCGGAGGAAACCCATGCAGACACGGGGAAAACGTGCAGACTCCGCACAGACCGTGATCCAAGCCAGGAATCAAAGCTGAGACCCTGGAGCTGTGAAGCAACTGTGCTAATTACTGTGCTACCGTGGTGTAAATAAAATATAAATGAAAAAATATAAAAATAAACAAAAAGGATCAAATGGAGTTTTTAAAAATATTGAACACTGGTCATAAAATGACAATATACAAGATATTGATTCATCTCAGTTGAATATTGTATTCAGTTCAAGGCTGCCCAATTTAACAGAGATTGGTGTCACTGGGAGAATATCGTGAAGTTTCAATAACTTATTCAAGGTATCAGAGGTCATGGTTATGAAGAAAAGTTTGAAAATTCGGAAAGTCTTTCAATAGAACAAAGAAGAGTGATCAATTAAAGACTAAAAGTTTAGGAAGTTTTGAGAGGATATACAGATTGTTCAATTGCTTGGCCAATTGGTAACAAAGGGGGCAAAGATTAACATTTACCACTGAGGAAGAATTAAGGAGAAGCATGTAAAAAACCCTTTTGGAGAGTGGATTATTAGGAATTGCTTTACAATGCATGGGCCTACTGAGAAGGAGTTTATAATATGATTTAAAATTATTTGAAAAGAGTGAATAGAAAATCATATGAGGAAAGGACAGGGAAACAAGATTCAGTCGGAAGGTCTATTTCTAGGGGTAACATTGGTATCTCACAGTTACATTGGGCACAGTTGCTTCCTCCTTTGCTGTATTTTCTCTGATTCGCTGATCTGTCAAAACCAAACATCAGTAAATTGTTATGGTCCCCTTGGGAATACGTTGACCAAAAGAATAAAATTTGCCAAACTACCCTCAAGTGAAGAAATTTATTTAACTTTTTGTAACTTTATTATAACACAAATCAGAATCAATGTTAATTCAACATGAATTAACAGCTAAATCGTGCTTCAATAAAATTAATTTCACTTCAAATAGCTGATACAACAGAGACACCTCATGAAATTACAGGCACTGCCTTCACAAACACAGCACCATCTTTCCAACTCAGCCTCCAGTGAGTAGGATCTCTCACTTTTCCCATTCAATGGGCAGAATTTTCCCAAAATATGGCAAAGTGTCAGGGCCTGAGGACCATTGCTGAGGGGTTCAACACAATGGTCCAGAAAGTGTCAGGCCTTCTGGACTGGCAGCGACAGATGATGGTGAAGCTTCTGAAGCTCCCTTCAGTAACCCATGGAGTACCCAGGGGCCCATGAGCATCCAGAGAGAGGAGGGACCACTGGAGCACCTCCTGAAGCTTTTCACCCAGGAGAGCCTGGGAGTGACTAGCCCTTCTGAATCGCCCCTTCCTGATATTGGCACCTTGGGAGCAGCGGGCTGAGCAGAGTGATGCGGTAACACCAGTGCCACCAGAGAGTAGGCTGGGGCTCGCCAGGTGCTGACCCTCCATCGGTCACCTGCCAAGAGAATCTCAGCAACAGGGCATGAAAGACAGCAGGCCACTTTCACTTCTGATGTGCATCCTGGGAATACACCAAGATATGGTCGGATAATTCACAAGGCTAAGTAATTGTAGGGGCACAGAGTGGAAACTAGTGAAGTTAGGTACAGATAGCTGTGGTTTTTTTATCAAAAGTCACAAATTTACATGTTACCAGATTAAAAACTCTTGTTATTCACAACCTTAAGGTCTCACTGTCGTTAACTCTCCTTCCAGTGGGATAGTGCTTCACTCCATCTGGGCACAGCTTTTCTCAGAGGCTCTCAAAGTTAGGCAAACGGTTAGGCCCACTCAAAGTGAAAATAACAGAATTCCTGAAAGGACTCGGGCATTAACCAGCGAGCCCCAGGTGCATCACAGAACTTGCATCACTGTGAGTCGTCATCACCCTTCTGGATTTTCTGATCAGCAGGCCCAAGGACTGCCTAGGCCCAGCACCCTGTGATAAGTTTTACTGCGACCCTCCTTTCGTGGTTACGGAGGGGTTAGCACAGTCTTGGGGCAAGGTGGGGTGTGATCTTCTTGAGCTGTCGGACAACATGGTGTTCCTATGGTGTGAAGCGGGAAGCGATGAGGGCAACTCTTGTCCTTCCGTCTATGGGAACCTTTGCCCCCACTTGTCCGCCATCCACTGGCTCCTCTCTGGCATCTTCCTCCACTCCCTCCAAATCTTCCTCCTCACCTGAGTAGACATTCTTCTCCTCCAGGTCTTCATCAATAAGGTGGTCGCCTCGCTGCTGTGCCAAGTTATGTAGAACATCACAATGCGGGAGGCCCCCTGGGGAATCTACTATACTCTACTCCCCATAGGATCTGCCGAGGCAGTGGACGTGCATCTTAAGGAGCCTGATTCACCGCTCAATCACAGACCGGGTGGCACTGTGAGCCTGGTTGTAGCCCTCATGATATCACGCCTGGTGGATGGGAAGATTTAATGAGGTCTGCCGATTTGGCTTTAACCTCGCTAAGTACATTTATAATTCATGTATTCAAATTGATGCAAATCTGGTTTGCATCCTTCTTGGGCATGAACTTGAGCATGTCATCGGGAGGAGGGGGTGGAGGGACGGGGACAGGGGTGGGGAGCCTGGGAACATCGAAAATCTCCAAGGCACATTTGCTGGTAAAACTTTGCATTGGTTAGCTTAAACTGCATAGTTTATGATGTGGAGATGCCGGCGTTGGACTGGGGTGAGCACAGTAAGAAGTCTTACAACACCAGGTTAAATTCCAACAGGTTTGATTCAAACACGAGCTTTCGGAGCGCGGGAGGAAGGAACCTGCGGAAGGAGCTGCGCTCCGAAAGCTCGTGTTTGAATCAAACCTGTTGGACTTTAACCTGGTGTTGTAAGACTTCTTACTGTGCATAGTTTATGAATTGAAAGGGACACCACCACTACCTTGCTAGCTGTATTTAAGGCATAATACTAAGGCCCATGAGTCGCTGAAAAGAAATTTAAATACCTACTGCAAAGACAGCAGCATAGATATCCTAAATGTTTAATGAAAAGGGTTGAAATAAGTTTGACATACTACTGAAGAGCAATCATGTTACAAAAAAAAGCTGATGGTTAGAAGTAGTGCTCAAGTACTAAATTGGAGCACAAAGATTTGAGGGAATTCACTGTCTCTCATATATTTATCCACATCGTCTTTATTTCTGAATGATAGATTACCTTCCTGAGGAGTTATTTCCTGTTTGAATTCTGAATGATTAATTATCTGTAGAATTGAATTAGATATTAAACGGGTCTTGACTGTAGTAGGAAGGATTAGCAATTGTGACAGATGCCACAATGCCAATTATAAATTATACCATCATCTACAACCAATCCAAATGGTCCTTACACGTGCTGGGGACTTCATAAAACTGTTGATATTGCAAGTAGCAGTTGCTTGACTCATTACCTGGGCTAATAATTCAAATGAAGGTGGGCAAGAGTTCAAATCAGGAAATGCCTGTTAATTGGGGACTGCCCATCAACCTTTCACACAGGTGAGAAGAAAAGATTGGCAAAGCCATTCTCATCCAGCTTGCCATTTTAGTGATGTGATGATATTTGGACCTTAAGGGAAAATAGAAGAACTTTATTCTCATATAAGGGAAGGGATTCTCCGCGAACCGGCGGGTGTGCCACTTCGGCGCCGAGGTGTGGCGTGAACCACTCTGGCATCAGGCCGCCCCGGAGGTGCGGAATCCTCCCCACCTTCAGGGGCTAGGCCGATGCCGGAGTGTTTCGCGCCGCGCCAGTCGGCGCGGAAGGGCTTGCCACCATGCCAACCAGCGCCGAAGGGCCTCCGCTGGCCGGCACGAGTTGGCGCATGCGTGGGATCGCCAGCGTGTGCCAGCGTCATCCCAGCGCATGTGCAGGGGGGTTCTTCTCCGCTCCGGCCATGGCGGAGGTTGACAGCTGCCGGTGCGGAGGAAAAGAGTGTCCCCACGGCACAGGCATGCCCGCGAATCAGTGGACCCCGATCGTGGGCCAGGCCACTGTGGGGGCACCTCCCGAGGCCAGATCCCCCTGCGCCCCCCTGAGGACTCTGCAGGCCGCCCGTGGAGCCAGGTCCCACCGGTAAGGACCTGTTGTGATTTATGCCGGCAGGACCCGCTGAAAATGGGCGGGCACTCGTCCTTTGGTGGGCCGGAGAATCGCCAGGGGGGCCGCTGCCAGCAGTCATCGACTGGCGCGCCGCGATTCCCGCCCCCACCAAAACCCCGGCGCTGGAGAATTCGGCAGCCGGCGGGGGCGGTATTCACAGCACCCATCGGCGATTCTCCGACCCAGCGGGGGGTCGGAGAATCCCGCCCAAGGTGTGGGAAGAATTGCTTTTGTTTTTTCAATATTGAAATGCTGAATGCTGTGTATCTCATTCAAAGGTTTAGTTGAGAATTTTGATTATCAACTGTACAAGTTAATGTTTACGTTTTGTGCCAATTTGAGCTCCCTTATCTGTGCCTAATATTTGGACATGAATACTTAGAAGTGAGCCAAAATAGACCACGGAACCATCATCGTTCAGTGGCTGGTGATCACTGTACATAAAGCAGTTGTTTAGTATGTGATATAGGCTTAGCAGCTGCATAAAAGAAGATAAGCCACACATCTGATTCCACTCGAAGCTTGAGAGTTATTAAACATATGCAGATTTCTACATGCTAAATAGCATGAGTTACTTACAGTGGAGTGAGTTATGCACGATGCAAAGTTATGCACACATCTACTGAAATGTGTCTGTAACAAAGCAGCGTATGATAAGATGCTCCAGGTGTTGTCGGAAAAGTGCCACAAAATATTTACTTTTGCTTTCAGCAGAACAATGAGATATCAGGAAAAGAGCTAAACGTTCCTGCAGAAGATTGGAAATTGAGCATTGATAGATAAAAGCTACAACACAGAAGAAGGCCATTGGGCCCAACCACTCGGTGCTGGTTGTTGTGTTATGCTGCTTCGGATAACACAGGCTGCTACTTGATGCAGTCTTAATGCTCCAGACTCTGAAATCAGTTCAACGTGTTTATTGAACTATTAACACAGTTCTGAAATGACTCTCTGCTAATCTAATCTAGTAACTCAGTCTAACTGAGCTTGCTCTAAGCCACGTGCTGGGGTGTGATGCTGCTGATTAATCCTGTCTAACTGTCTAGATGTCTGTCTGTGAAAAGAGGCAGGCGTGTGTGCCTCATCCCTTTTATAGTGTTTATGTCATGCCCCCTTGTGGTGATGCCACCTCTGAGTGTCCTGACTGCCCATTCGTTCTGTCCTATTGCAGGCAGCAGGGTAGCATGGTGGTTAGCATAAATGCTTCACAGCTCCAGGGTCCCAGGTTCGATTCCCGGCTGGGTCACTGTCTGTGTGGAGTCTGCACGTCCTCCCCCTGTGTGCGTGGGTTTCCTCCGGGTGCTCCGGTTTCCTCCCACAGTCCAAAGATGTGCGGGTTAGGTGGATTGGCCATGCTAAATTGCCTGTAGTGTCCTAATAAAAGTAAGGTTAAAGGGGGGGGGGTTGTTGGGTTATGGGTATAGGGTGGATACGTGGGTTTGAGTGGGGTGATCATGGCTCGGCACAACATTGAGGGCCGAAGGGCCTGTTCTGTGCTGTACTGTTCTATGTTCTATGTTCTATTCTGAGTGTTCATTGGTTTGCATATCATGACACTGGTGTTTGCCTGGAAATTAGATGCAGCATCATTAAAATGTCCAGGCTACGATCTGCATTAAAGAAAACCATTGTTGTTACACCTCTGACCTTTTCTCTCTTCTTCCTCAGGGAGAGGGCAGAATTTAGCTCTCTGTGCACAGAGTGCTGCCCGAGGTGAGAAAATCGGCGTGTAGCTCTCCAGCTGCACAGTCGAGTTTTCCCTTCAGTTATTCTGGCACTCTGCACAAAAAGTCTGGAGGCATGGTTTTCACCATCACGCGGTGGGGCGGGGCCTGATAGTGCTGGCAATGCTGGTTCCACAGACATAAAGATGCCACTATTAAAGGGCACTGATCTGCGCTGAAAGAAACACGCCCCCATGGTCCCTCCCCATTAGAACCAGGGAAATCCACCCCTCCCCCCCCCCTTCCACACATACAATGAATCTCCCCTCCTACCAAGCATCTAGGCAATGCAACCCCCCCTCCCCATGGATAATGACCCCACATACACCTCAAGTAAAACCGCTCAAAGGAGCTCTCCAGCGGGGTGCCACTGCCAGGTTGATGCTGCCATGGTGGCATTGATGGGGCAGTGTGAGTGGGCGGTGCTGGGTCAGTACCAGGGTTCCTAGGGGCAGTGCCCCAAACATGGGAGTATGACATACTTGCCTGTGCGACCCCCACGTATTCCCCTCGACTGCTTCACGTTTTTCAACAGCAGTCACATTGGTGAGGGAGGAATACTAAATGTGGGAGGAACATTGACAGAGACGCCTGCTCATTATATTAATATTCAATTAAATTAAGGGTAGGAACCTCATTACATCAGCGGAAATGAACTGGAAAAATTGGAAAATGGGATCTCGCCATCAAGAATCTCGTTTTTGGTTTCTCACAAGATTTTGGCCCCATGTCACCATTTGCGCTAAATCATCCCCAGAGTGCGAAATGTTTTTTTTAAAGAAATTTAGAGTACCCAATTCATTTTTTCCAATTAAGGGGCAATTTAGCATGGCCAATCCACCTACCCTGCACATCCTTGAGTTGTGGGGGCGAAACCCACGCAAACACGTGGGGAGAATGTGCAAACTCTACACGGACAGTGACCAAGAGCCGGGATCGAACCTGGGACCTCAGCGCCGTGAGGAAACAGGGCTAACCCACTGCGCCACTGTGCTGCTCGAGTGCGGAATGTTTTTGACTGTAGTGAAATTATACCTACCTGAGAGATACCTGCCTGAGAAATACTGCATCAAGATGAGAGCACTTTCAGCTGTGCTATGCTTATCTGCAACATTTTGAACAGTGCCAAATGAGATTTTACAGCCATATAATTAAAGATTGATGAATGAGGAAAAGCATCATGGAAATACTAATGAGGAACAAATGACTGAGTGTTTACATTCTAATAACTAAGCCCATACTTAAAGTGAACCTCAATTACAGGCTTAACTGGTCAAGCCTACTGTGAGAAGCTGTTAGAATCAAATTTGTAAATGTATTTCCGGATTTGAAATTAGTGTCTGCTTGAAACAAAAAAGTATGTGATATAGCATAGTTTTTGAACGCAAGTGGCAACAATTCAAGCACAAACAACAATCTTAAGTGACAATGATTACTGTATATATAAAAATCGGGGTAATTAGTAGCGGGAATTTTAACCTCAGAGCTAATTTGAGAGGTTCTGCCACATGCTGTGCAGGGTTTTATGACAAGGTGAGACCCCTTGCAATTAGGCTCTTACTTATGTGAGAGGACTGTTTTGTTTCAGGTTTGAGTCTTGAATGAGGTAAATCGCACCAGATAATCCTCAAATCAACTGATGAATTTGGACCTAAATCATAATCTTTGTGTCGATGTTTGTGTTCTTTCCAACGTGCCTTTTTTTTCCCCAAAGATAGTGAACTATGTAATGGCAGAGAGCAATACTGCAGGGAAATCCACACAACATGAATATACAGGTACATACATATTATTCACACTGGAATGAGTATCACTAATTGGGTACCAAACACTCACAATTTCACGTCAGCAAAACTACAAGGCCCCACTGGCAGAATGGTACCCAAGGGCTCACATTGCACCTGCTCAAATGTATTTGTTCTGCATTATGTGTGGTAAATTATGAATACTGATTTATGGCTCTCTGCTACCTCTAATGACTTGCTACTCTTAATTTGTCCATTGAGGTTTGTCTGCCTCATTTAGATGCCTTTATTTCTTGTCTTATAACTTATCCTTCCCAATTTTGTAGCCCCCTCTGCTCATGTTGCTGATGAGAATCTCTGCTCACCAGCAGTGGATCTCAGCTGGGAACTGTTTACCCAAAAGGCCAACATTATGTAAAAATGCAGTTGTACCCCATGACACATGATGTCATTGAATCCTATTTACTCTCTGAAATTGATGGCTCCGATTAGTAAAATGGTAAATAATTGATCCTGCCTTTTGTGAGAGAATATTTGGATCTGTTTACAAGTGGATGATTTTATTATCAGCCTACTTTGAAACAATTTTTTAGTTCATATAAATAATATTCAGAGCAATTTTATGGAAAACTCCTACAGTACAGATTAGTCTCGGAAATACCTACATTTTTGTTTCGGCATGCTTCAACAACAACTTGTATTTACGTGACACCTTTAACTTAATCAACCACCCCAAGGCATTTCGCAAGAGCATTATAAAACAAAGTTTGACACCGAGCCACATAGGAGATATTCGGTCAGATGAATAAAAGCTTGCTCAAAGAGACATCTTTAAGGTGTGTCTTAAAGGAGGAGAGTGAGTAGAGAGGTGGAGAGGAATATGGGGGGAGGGGGGGGGGGGGGGGTTGTGGGGGGGTGGGGGGGGGGGGGGGGGGGGGGGGGGAGGTGGTATGCCAGAGCTTGGGCCTAGGCAACTGAAGGTACAGTCACCTATGGGGCAGCAATTAAAATTTTGGATGCACAAGATCAGAATTAGAGGAGTACAGGTACCTTGTATGGCTGTGGGGATGGAGGAGGTTACAGAGATAGGGAGGGACAGGGACATGGAGGGATATGAAAACAATTTTTAAATCAAAACATTTTTTGACCGGGAGCCCACGTAGTTCAACGAGCACAGAGGTGATAGGGAAACGAAACTTGCGACAAGTTAACACATAAGTTTTGGATGACCTCAACTTTACAGAATGTAAATGTGAGAGACCAGACAGGATTGGACTGGAATTGTGGAATCTAAGTTAAAAAAAGGCATGTGTGAGTGATTCAGCAACAAAAGGCTGAGTGGGGTGAAATCAGGTGATATTACCGAAGTGGAAATTGGTGGCATGTCCAAATATGAATACTCATTGTAGAATATCAGATCATAACCTTAAGTGTTACCAAACGATGCTTGAGTTTTATTAACATGAATGGTAAACTATTGAGCTTTTCACAATGCCAGGCTCAGAAATCAGCATAATGTCTGGTTGATATTTGGCTCTGTTCTGAGGAGCTGTTAATGGGATTTTACGGAAAATTCAAAATTCCCCAAACACAATTGTGGCGATATTTTTTTTTTAAAAAACTTCTGTAAATCCCCTGGAATAAATTTCTGTAGAATGCTGTGGAATACTGCTTCTAGATGGGTCGGAAATGGTGACTGAAATTAAACGTGTGGAAGGTAATATGTGATGATTACAGTGGTTGCAAAAGATGATGCAGCACTTAAAAGTCTGGAAGGAGCCTTCTTTTCTAAGGTCATTGACTTGTTATTGCACTGCTACTAAACCTGCCTCTGTCATTCAATATGCATTGTTCACCTTTTTGGAGTTGCAAATGAAAATCAGCTTTAGGAAAATCTTACCCTGTTGCTATTGTGAATAGAGAAAATGGTCCGATTATGACTCGGACTATACCCCTGCTACATCTGTATGCTAAATCTTGGCCTGGTTTGGAAAGACAGCAGCATTCATTTCCACGAATTCAAATGTGATGATATTCACATGATACTCCAGCAGTTCGTACTCATTTCAAATTCTGATTACATACAGTAGCTTGGGATTTGCAATTGGAATTTCCTAATGATGTAAGACACTATTTAGCACCTTGTATAGAAAAGCTTTTGCAGTTTAAATTAGAAAGCAAGAGTTATTACTCATAATCCTTTATTTAGTCACACTTCAGATGAATACTCAAAGCAGATTAACAGGACATGCCTTTAACTGTTGCCTGCAGACGGTTGAGTTTAATTGAGGTTATCTGTTCAATGTTCACTCTAATCTTCTGTGAGGAGCCTAAGAGTTGAAAGCCTGAGAGGCCTTGTTCCATTCCTTTGGTATTGTTGCTTCAAAGACCATGATTTATTAATCGAAAGATCAGACTTATTGAAGGATATCATGGTGACATGATAACACTGAAAATTCAAATATAAGCAATAGGCTAGAGGTTACATAGACCTAATTAGGAAAGTACTACAGAAAAGGACCCTACCTAAATTTGAACAGAATGCTGCAGATACTGGAAATCTGAAAATAAAACTAGAAATATTAAGCAGGCCAGGCAATATCTGTTGAAAAATAGGAGTCAGCCAATGTTTCAGTCCTTAAATACTTTCTTAGGAGGAGAGCCCCGAGGAAGAGTCGACTAAGTTGACTAAGCTCTTTTCGCTCTTAAGAAAGAGCTGGCACAAGCATGATGGGCCAATGACCTCCTTTATGCAGCATTTTTCTATGTATTCTGATTGCACTTACCTGTATAGGAGGTCTTGTGCTGCAGCCCCTACTGCTGGACCAGAAACTCCGGGTCTGAGTCCAACACCAGCAATTGTTGGCCATGGAAAGAGCATTCAACATGGTTCAATTGATAATCACTTTCCACCACTTGCTCCACGATTCCTCAAAGGGTAAAAAAAAACAGTATATGGGGGTGAAAATATGCTAACAACATTTACCTGATGTTATTGTGGGTGTGATATTTTAATAAATTCCCAAAGCCAACTTTGTCATCAGCTAGTTGCAATAGTGGATTTCCTCCAATAGAATAGATCAAAGGGAAGGTCTTTTTGAAGCAATCTGGCAAAAACCCATAGAGATGGGTTAAAGCTGAAGAACGAACTTCCCTCTTAGGGATTGGAGTTTGATATGAGGAGAATTGCGGGAATATAGAAAATGACAGCAACCTTGAAATTCCTCTGGAGTTCTCCTTAACTCCTCTTGTAAATTTGCCAACACATGAGTGGAATATGTAGCAAATTGACCTAAATAACAGTGTATGCGGTTTCTCTATGAGTTCACCAAAGTTGTGATGGGCTATGGGAACATTCCCGGAGATTTCGGTGCCAATAATTTTAAAGCATCATTGGATTACAAAGGATACATCCCGTCTATGTTGAAATTTTAGCTCCAATTGAGCTTCCTCCCATCTTACTCATCAAAGTCTATTATTGTAACCATGGCAGACTCATTTGCTTGTCCAACATTCCCTTAAATGGCTCCATGCTTTTTGCTTTAATCACTCCCTCGGGTAATTATTTCCACTTCCTTACCACATTTTGGGAAAAGAGGTTTCTTCTGAAGTCCCTGTTGTATTTCTTTCTTGGAAACTTTGGCTGGAATGTTAGAACCACCCTGTGACTGCCCCCCCCCCCCCCCCCCCCCCCCCCCCCCCCCCCCAATGCCACGGCAGTGCCAGCGAGTCATTGAAATCATTGTTCCCATCAGCGGGACTGGAATATCTCGGCGGCAAGAAGGGCTGGAAAGTTCCAGTCATTATCTCTGTAGCTACACAATCAAGAACTTTCATATGTGTAAAAAAAAAAGTGCATTAAGTCACCCCTCAGCCTTTTTTCAAGAAAAAGAATCCCAGCCTGTCAATCCTTTCTTGATATATACATCTTCACATTTCTGGTATTATCCTAGTAAATCTTTCTGCACTTTCCATGGGCACGATTCAACCACTGCTTTGCTCCTGGCTATGAATCACCTAGCGCGATCTAGATCCACCCTCACAGGGCATGATCCAGGTTAGCATATTTATAAGAGCCATTAGGTTTATTTAAATACCTGGACATGCTTTCGCCTGGCTCCCAGGAGTCAACGTCCATGCCTGCGAGACCTCAACCAGGCGCCGTTTAGCAGTGATTTCCATAAACGTGGGCCAGGCCTGATGGCACCTCGCAGGGTCCCGCAGGTCATTTGAGGCCTCTGGATGGTTGAGGACAGGGCAGTGTAGTATGCTGGCACCGGGCACTTTGGCAGTGCCAGCCAAGCACCCTGGCAGTGCCATATGGTCACTCTGGCAATGCCACCCTGGGTAGCACGGCCAGGTGTCGGGCCCAGTGGGGCCTTGGTCATGAGAGGGGGTGAGTGGGAGTTCCAGGGCCAAGAAGATGTTGGGGGGGAGGTGAAGGAATGTTTTGAAAGGGGGAGAGATCCTGTAAGAGCGGTGGTATAGAGATCAGGGCAGCCCCAGTCAAAATGGCACTCTGAGGAGCCGGTCTTGCTGGCGAGTTCAGCTCGCCAATGTAGGAAAGGTGTGGCCTGGACGGGGAGAAGTCCCAAAGGCCCAATAAACTGGAAAAGTGTCTGTGAATAGCGGGGTGAATCTCGGCCCGGCTGACACCAAGAAACACCCCGCCAAACACATTCAAGAACGGTCTTTGATTTATTTCTGCTGAATTGCGTCCTATATCTTTTTTATAAACATAGTGGCCAGAACTGCACACAATACATTAAGGGCACGGTCTGCCGGCCACATTACACCAGAAAAGCAGCGCAGTGTAGCTGGTAGATGCTGGGAGATCTCTCCTCCGAGATCCCTCCAGTCTCTGAAAAAATCTTTATGGAAAATCGGTGTGGCTTTCGACCAAATAATGAAACAATGGACATGATTTTCCCTGCTCGACAACTTTTAGAGAAATATCAGGAGCAACATCAACCAATCTATATGGCTTTCATTGATTCAACCAAGGCTTTTGACTCAGTTATTCGGGAAGTGCAATGGAAGATCCTGTCAAAGGCTGGCTGTCCAGAGATATTCAAAACATTCTCTGACTCCTCCATGACAAGTTGTTGACGACAGTCCGTATCGGTCAAGATTGGAATCAA
This sequence comes from Scyliorhinus canicula, assembly GCF_902713615.1. Classification (NCBI taxonomy): domain Eukaryota; kingdom Metazoa; phylum Chordata; class Chondrichthyes; order Carcharhiniformes; family Scyliorhinidae; genus Scyliorhinus; species Scyliorhinus canicula. Next base: position 123,490,542 of record NC_052153.1, read on the forward strand.
GCAGGTATGTGTTGTCACCCCCATCCTTTTCTCCATCTACATCATCACCATCTTTCACCTTGTCAAGAACAAGCTTCCTAGTGGAGTGGAAATCGTCCACAGGATGGAATGAAAATTTTCAACCTCAACCATTTGAAATCCAAGAAGAGAATGGCACTGATATCGCTCGTGGAACTTCAATATGTGGATGAAAACACCATCTCCGCGCTCTCAGAAGAGAATCTCCAAGCTATGCTTGACGTCTTTGCAGAAGCATTATAAAGAATCGGCCTCGGCCTCAACCTCAAGAAGACTCAAGTCCTTTACCAACTGCCTCAGGGCAAGATCCTGTCTCTCCCTCCATCAAGAACAATGGAGAAATCCTCCCAAATGTGGAACATTTCGCATACCTGGGGAGCCACCTCCCATTTAAGGATAACATCAATATGGAGATCCAACATCGTATCCAATCCGCGAGCAGCATCTTTGGATGCCTAACGCCGAGAGTCTTCAATGACTGTGGAGACCCACAGAATCCATAACCAGTGACTCACAGTTTTGACATGGACAATCATGCTCGGTAGCGAGTGATCGTCAAAGAACAAGACTATTTCAAGATTGAAAATATGCTGTTTCGTAAAGTGCACATTGATGATTGTTTCTGCATGTTTTACCTGCTGCACAAATTAATTGCGTAAATTAATAAGGTGATCCAACTGTCCAAATATTTGTGTGAAATACACATTTTTGTTCATTGGCAGTGTAAACTATTTCAAAATATTTAAAAGTTAACAACTTCAAGGTGTGAATGAATTGCGCATTTATCACTAGAACTGCTGAACACGTTCTTCTTCAGGACAGAATAAGAGATTGTTGAACATATTCTGTCCCTTGATGATCTCACTGGTCATCACAGTCACACTGTCATCTGCCTAAAGGTGTTCAATTCATCACATTAAGGAAGCACTCAATCAAGGTTTTTTGATAATCTGTGCAAAAGCCTGTGAACATGAAGTCACGGAAGGAAACCAATAGCTTACAAATCAATTGAGCATGAAGTTGAAAGTACAAAATAAAATTAATGTCCGTTCTTAATATGTAATTGTTTCTATAAACAGGAAGGCATTTGTTACAAAGGTGCAGAGGGTATGAGAGCAATTTGCTACTTGTGAAGTTAATTACACTTGTTATGTGCCTCCTCCAGCTGCACATTGAATAGTTAATAATAATAAACCCTTTATTGTTGTCACAAGTAGGCTTACATTATCACTGCAATGAAGTTACTGTGAAAATCCCCTCGTCGCCACATTCCGCCGCCTGTTTGGGTACACTGAGGGAGAATTCACCGAACAAGCATGTCTTTCGGGACTTGTGGGAGGAAACCAGAGCACCCGGAGGAAACCCATGCAGACACAGGGCAAATGTGAAGATCTACACAGACAGTGACCCAAGCGGTAATCGAACCTGGGACTCTGGCGCTGAGAAGCAACAGTGCTAACCACTGTATTTCGCTTGTTGTTTGGAGTTGTGCTTTAGGCTGCCTTTTGATTTTAGCAATATTGGTGGTGCTAACTGAATTCATATACTTTGCAGTTAATCATCCAAATTTGGTTAGATTTGAAAGGCAACCCATGTTTGAACTCTTGGGATTGTACGGAATGTCAAGCTGTTAGAAATTTATTTTTGTTTAAAGGTAGAAATCAAAACTCTGATGGAAGCTACATCCCATTTGGAATTGAGATGTGTAAGCAAATATGATGGGCCGAATGGCCTCCTTATGCATTGTAACAAGTCTGTGATTCTGCGAAAACCGGGAACAAAAAATACATTTGTGCTTCATGAGGCAAGGGAGACTCTTTAGTTCATATGAGACATAAACAACTCAGATGCAAAGCGGCTCAAATGCAGGGTTAAATGGCTTAGGAAGAGAATAGGTAAATAATTAATTTTTTGTTTCTATTAAACATACTTTTGTTCGCAGTGGTTAGCACTGCTGCCTACGACGCTGAGGACCTGGGTTCGATCCCGGCCCTGGGTCACTGACTGTGTGGAGTTTGCACATTCTCCCCATGTCTGCGTGGGTTTCACCCCAAAACCCAAAGATGTGGAGGATAGATGGATTGGCCACTCTAATTTACCCCCCAGAAAAAAACGTACCATTGTTATGGAATGTGTTAGCCTCTTGCATAATATTCACTGTGATGATCGAGCAAGTTGGAATATGATGTGCAGAATGATATGTTCAAAGGGATGTTTCATACCTCACTAATTGCAAGTGCGTGGTACCAGCTTAAGTTTTAAACAGGAACAGTAATGTAAAGGTAAGAGAAAATCTAATGATTGAGAAAGTGATGGATCTCTGTGTCTATTCGGAACCCTGGATATCTGTTATCCCTTCTCAGTTCCCAAATAACAGAAGTCTGTGCTTTTTGGCAAAGTCCACTTGTACTTTATTTGTCAGCTGTGCCACTGGTAAACTTATTTTTAATACAAAATTTAGAAAGTTTCCAACTAGCTCTGCAGCAAGCTAGTCAGATTGATTGTCTTTAGCGAATACAGTAGTTGAGTTTTCATTTAATTACAGATCGTAGTAATTCTTCAAATCTTAATACACCGGATAAAATAACTAAGTAATTTAAACAAAAGAAAGGTAGCGATTAGCAAAAGCAAGCAGCAAAGGTAATAGGTTTCAGAAATATAGATGGGGTGATCCCGGAATGAGTTTTTCGATCCCGGTAAGTGATTCTTAAGGTGATTATTATCTTAAGGTGTAGCCTTCTTTTTACTTCTGATTGGCTTTAACTAATTTATAATTTAGTCAATTCGGCCAAAATGTCTGTCCATCAATTTAAGAGATAAATGTATTTAAATGTATTGGTGCAAATTTCCCATTCCAGCGCTTGCCAATTTTCCAAATTATCCACACCTGTATCTAACATTAATTAGAAAAACACAGTTTTCTTCAACACATTTTCACCCTAGACTGGCTGTTACCATAGAAACGGGACTACCCTTATTGGGACAGCAGCATCAGTTCTTACAATACAATGGGGCTTTTTAGCTAGTTGAAGTCACTGACCTTGCAGCCTCAAGCAACTTGCAGAAGTGAAACCTAAGTTTAAGAAAGAAATTAAAGTGTATGATCTGGATTAGCCCTTAGTGGATTCCCAGCTATTGTTGCAGTCAAGTAATGCTTAATATGATTATAGTTAATTATTCTTCATGAGTTCTCATTTAACCCTTTTACCTCTATCATCTTCCCTTTTTCTCATGGTTATAGCTGACTAGAAAAGTCAATTTCTATCAGAAAGAAACCAATGAATGACAGAGAAGAAAGCAGGGTTAATTAGAGTCAATTAGATAGCAAAAATGAAATAATGGACTGGATTTTTATCCTTGTGATTGTTTGCAGGAGTCCCCAGAAATTTTCTATCTGACTCAGGAGAAAGTGGTCACAAAAATGTGATTTCCTTTATTGGGAGGCTGTGGGTGGTGGTGGTGGTGGGGGTAGTGGCGGGGGGGGGGGGGGGGGGGGGGGGGGGTTGCTTGTCCAGACCCAGTCCAGACCCAGAAAAAAGTTGGAGGCAGTCACAATAAATACACAATGTGAAAATGACAGCATAGATCAGAGACCAGAGCTGCCTACCAAGCAATGTTTTATCTGGAGCTCAGGTGTTTTAGCACTCTGATGGATGCCTAAGCTCTCAGCCAAGGATACATAATTAGTCTTGGCAGAGGGCCCAGAAATCCATTATTCTGTTGAAACACCCTCCCCCAGAGAAATAAATTGTTGATTAACAGCTCAGGCTCTCTGATCTATGCTGTTAATATGTATGTACTTACAGTTTCTGCTATTGATACTTCAATGGTTCCGGATGATTAACACTTTCCTTGGGCTGTATTAAAAATGATTTTTTAACAAAGGAGCATAATTAATGAATAACTTACTTTTACAGCTTTATAAAACATCCTACTATTATTGTAAGGTTCATTGCTTCTCTGTATGTGTGGTGGGTGAATGGGCATGAAATTGCCTTAGTTTGGCATGGGGATTATGAGGAGCCAGAAGGGATGTTTGAGGGGCAAAACTTAGTATGGCAGCATAAGAGTCCAAAAAGTTGGATGGGGGCATACCTTGGAATGGGGGACATGAGGAGGACCTTTTGAACTTACAGATCACGGTATTCAACACCTCTGAGATTCTGTGAACCATGACTCTTTGAAAAGCTGGCCCGACACCATGAAAATTGAGTGGAGTATGACATGTCTACCCCCGCCATGGAACCAGCCAGGTCGGGAGTACGGACTGTGGGTTTTAACTCAAACTTTCCTGCACCCTTAAAATGGACTCCTGAAAATCTGAAATCCTGGGAATGGGGTTGGGAATCCCAGAATCAGGCCTCCGTCACCATTTGTAAAGGATTTCTCAGTCATCCTGACCGAGTGGAAATCCAGAGGAAAGAGATGGAACAAAAGATTGGATTAATTAAGAGAAGAGAAAGGAAAAGTATTTATTTTTATTTCTAAGAACAATTAACTAAGTGATGGAATGAGAATCCAGCTCACCATATAAAGCTCATCATTAAAATGTTACTTACATTGTTCAGTACCAGCTCTGGCTTTCTGTGGTGAGTAAAGTGGAAATCCAGCAATTTCCTGAAACTCAAGGGAAGTTGAGGGTGACCTGTTATTTTTGTGAGGTTAATAATAGAATGGTGATAATTGTCCAGCAATTTGTGGCAATTCACAACTCTCTTTCTCCATACATGTTGCTGGATCGTTTAGACACAAATAATGGTGTGTGCATAAACCCTGTTGATATTTTCCCAGCAAATCCTGGGTTAATTGCATTTTAGCAACATTCAAATACACGGAGAAATAAATATTGAGAGTGGATAAAAAGTGATCTTCCACCAACACGCGAAAATGAATTAACTTACAATGACCACAGGAATTAATCATATTCCACATAGTTTCTATTTGTATGCTTGTCATTTATAGAAGTGAGCATCATTGGCACACCAACTGTTTGATGTCCATCCATAATTGCCCTTGAATGAAATGAAAATCGCTTATTGTCACAGGTAGGCTTCAAATGAAGTTACTGTGAAAAGCCCCTAGTCGCCACATTCCGGCGCCTGTTCGGGAAGGCTGGTACGGGAATTGAACCGTGCTGCTGGCCTACCTTGGTCTGCTTACAAAGCCAGTGATTTAGCCCAGGGTAATGGTGAGTTGCCTTTTTGAACCACTTCAGTTCCTGTGATGTATGAACACCGACAGTGCATTTAAATAGGCATTGATGATGAAGGAACAGTGATATATTTCTAAGATAGGATGGTGTGTAACTTGAAGAACTTACAGGTGATGATGTTCTAATATTCCTTCTGCATCTCTTACAAAGGATTTTGAAGTTTAAATGTTGAGAAGGCACACTCAGTGAATTGTAACAATTCTTTGCACAGTTGACGTTGCAAATCCCTCCACAACCTCACCCCGCCCCATTTTGCCTATCCTCGTTAACCTCTTGTTAGTCAAGAATCTATCGATCTTTGCCTTAAAAATATTTATTGACCCTGCCTCCGCGACTTTCTGGGGAAGATTCACAACCCTCTGAGAGAAAAACATAATTTTCATCTCCGTCTCATGGGATACCCCTTATTTTTCAACGGTGTCCTCTAGTTCTAGTCTCTCCCACAAAAGGAAACATCCTTTCGGCATCCACCCTTTTAAATCCCCTCAGGATCCCATACATTTCAATAAGATCACTTCACAACATTCTGAACTCCAATGGAAACAGGCCCAGCCTTTCCTCATAAGATAGCCCTTCATGAGCATGAAACTCTCCCCCCACCCCTCCCCCATAGACCCCAAATTTTGTAATCACCTCTCCATTGCTCTACTTTGCTTTCCTGCTTTAAGGCACTCCTTAAAACCTTTGCCGGAATCTTCTATTCTGGGGTCTAAATTCAGTGGTGGAAGTGGGAGTGATTTCCGCTGGGGGGTGGGTTACACTTGATCTTGTTTGTTCAGCTCATTGAATAAGTATACACAAGGAGTTAGTTGATTCTAGCAGTGGGGCCAGGCAGGAATTTGCCATCCCTAACATTCGTTCTTGAGGTTCAAGATCCGGGTGTCATATATAAAGGGCAGTTGGACAGCCTGCTCTATTCCTTCCACCTTTTCCTGTCCACTGGTCCACCCTTTCCCGTTAACCTTTACTCCTTTACTTGTTACTTGGTCATATGCTACACAACTTGCATTGCCACTGCCCAGTATCGAGCATAAGTTGGCGTTTACAGACACTGCCCCAAGAGGACAATGCAGCAGAAATTCACTGTTAATCATGGAAGGAGTCTATCTCGCAAAGTTCACATCACTTATGTGCAGCCATGAAAATTAACAGTCTGATTTCTCACTGATGGGGAACCTAATTTGACAGGGGAAATCAATTCTGTGCTGATGGCCATTTACATGCTAACACATACAAAAGAGCTTCCCCACATTGTCTATTGGAAGCTCCATCTGCATGTCCTGAGAACATAATTCTTAAAGTTCATCCCGTTGTCAGAAAACTGATTTTTGGCCTTACGCTAAGTTAAATTCCCTTGCCCACCAAGCTTGCCACTGCTGGTGGGACCGGAAGATTCCACCATACCTCTTTAGTCAAGCTGACCAAATATCTGCTTACGTGACACTGGTGCAGGTTTCCCAAAGTAAAAAGGCAAAATGGCTTTTTAGACAGAGGTCCTTTTTGGCCAGGCAGCAAGGTCTAGAACCGAGAACATAACATAGAACATACAGTGCTGAAGAAGGCCATTTGGTCCATCGAGTCTGCACCGACCCACTTAAGCCCTCACTTCCACCCTATTCCAGTAACCCAATAACCCCTCCTAATGTTTTTGGTCACTAAGGACAATTTATCATGGCCAATCCAGCTAACCTGCACATCTTTGGACAATGGGAGGAAACCGGAGCACCCGGAGGAAACCAGACATGGGGAGAACGTGCAGACTCCGCATAGACATTGACCCAGCGGGGAATCGCACCTGGGATACTGGTGCTGTGAAGCCACAGTGCTAGCCACTTGTGCTACTGTGCTGCCCATGCTGTCCACCGTGCTGTCTAAAATAATAATTTTTGTTTGGTCAGTTCCACTGATTAAAAAGACTTTCCTGAATGTGAACTCAAGGCCAGCGTGATTCAATTCAACAACCTCACCCAGGACCAGCTCTTGATCTGGTTAAATAGCGACACTATATTGATATTCCAAAAGATGGTCTAACAGCAGTGGCCTCTCCTCAGCCAACACACCCGGCTTTGAGGCGCTAACTGTTCAAAATCAACTCGGCTGGGCAGGGTATGTCGTTCATAGGCCTGATACCAGGCTCCCGAAACAGCTGTTCTCCCTGGCTTGTGCCGAACCAAAATGGGGAAGGTTTATTTTGAAAGGCACCAAACATATCGAGCAGCTTTGTCGGGAGCATGCAGAGGCAAAATCAAGGTGTTGGAGATACTGCACAAACCTCCAAACACCTCATCTGCCTAACCCTTCAAGTACCACTGTCCCAAATGTGGCAGACTCCACAGATAAGAACTTAGGAACAGGTGTAGGCCATCCAGCCCTCCTCGCCTGCTCAGCCATTTAACATGATCATTGCTGATTGGACAGTTCAATGTCTTTTACATCCACTATCCCCATAACCTCATAGATCACTCATCATAGATCACTCATTGTACTTACCAGTCACTTCAGAACCAATCGAAATGGAGTAAAAACAAGTAATCCTCGATCTTGAGGGTTTGTCAAAGAGAGAAGAGACATTCCAACCACTGTAGTACAGAATCCCTACAGTGCAGAAGGAGGTCATTCAGTCTATCGAGTCTGCACCGACCTCTGAAAGAACTCCTTGCCTATGCCCACTCCTCCGTCCCATCCCCATTAGCCCACCTAATCATTGGACTCTAAGGGGAAATTTAGCATGGCCAATCTGCCTAACCGGCACATCTTTGAACTATGGAAGGAAACCGGAGCACCCGGAGGAAACTCATGCAGACACAGAGAGAAAGTGCAAACTTCAGAAAGACAATCATCCAAGGCCAGAATCAAACCCGGGTCCCTGGCGCTGTGAGGTAGCAGTGCCACTGTGCCACCCTTGTATAATACTATTTGTGACAAAACATCCCAATCTCTCCCTAACATAATTATGATGAAGGGAAGAGCTTCCCTGAAGAGGACTGGTACCGCATATTCCACAACTGCTATCATTATCAGATAGAATATGGTGTGAGGGGATGGGGGTGGGGCTGAAGCAGCTTTCAATCAATCCCTGTACACAGATGATGCAGGACAGAACCAATTTGTTGCTTCATGTTGACTTACTATCTGGACTGAACTCTGGACAATTCTTGAAAATTGAGATGTCTTTCCAAATCTTCAAACCTTCTGTGGATACTGTTAGGTTAACTGGGATTTCCAAGCTTCCAGAAATTAGCCAGGAGTCTCCGGTAAATTGAAAATTAATCTCCAGGATACAACTGCCTGTAAGCCAGCAGAAAGTCCATGAGGCTATTAAATAAACTGTGTTTTATTTTTACTTTTTTTTTTAACACTTCTGTTCATTAGTTATATAAATATTGGCGATGGGGGGGGGGGGGGGGGGGGGGGGGGTGGGGGGGGATTGCTTGGCCGACAACCAAAAAGTGTTCAATTAGGTGATGAAGAGAGTCTGGGCACATTACTCCACCAATGGCGGGAGTGTGTGGGCAGGAGAGTTGGAGGTGGGAGGACATGTGATCAAAGCTTCCAGGAATACATCAAACTTGAATTGGCAATCCTACGGTTAAATATTCTGGTTCATGTCGGCGACTAACAATCTAAATTATCTAATTAATTATGGGCAGCATGGTAGCACAGTGATTAGCAGCGCCAGGGACCCGAGTTCGATTTCCCACTTGTCTGTGCGGAGCCTGCGCGTTCTCCCCATGTCTATGTGGATTTCCTCCGGGTGCTCCGGTTTCCTCCCACAAGTTCCTAAAGATGTGCTTGTTAGGTGAATTGGACATTCTAAATTCATCCTCAGTGTACCCGAACAGGTGTCAGAATGTGGCGACTAGGGGCTTTTCACAGTAACTTCATTGCAGTGTTAATGTAAGCCTACTCATGACACGAATAAAGATTATTGGATTCTTATTATTATTAAATTAAAATATGTGGATAAAACTTGAGCTGCAGCTGCGAATGGCTGGAAGACTGATGATAAACCAGATGCATTTTGCACTGACCCAGAATGTTTTGTTGTGTTGCTAAACATTTACTGGGAGGTTGACAACCTCTTAACACAGTAACTTATTTGTCCTCGTGCTTTATTCCCTGTTTTGCTTGGGGGCGGTCTATATTTTAATTTGTGCACCATAGCCACAAGCGCGTATTTACTCATTGTAAAACTATAATAAAGAAACCCCTCAAATTTGTATTCTGCTTTTTTTTGTGTGCCAGTTTCATTATACTTTGAAACAATGTTAATTTTGACTTTGCAAAACAAAGATTAAAAACGAAAATTACAGCTTCCCAGATTAATTCTTGCTACACGTGAGCATTCTGGAAAAATAAGTTATGCTTCGCAGTATCTGCTTGCAACTGCAATGTAGACATATTGACCAAAGTAGTGGAACATGCTGCATATTGCCGCAATCTGTTTTTGATGCTTAAATTGTATCTTGACTTGGAGATGTAATTTATCAGCCAGCCACATCCATGTATGACTGCTCTACATTGTGACACCAAACATAATGGCTTGTCATCAAGAATGACTGGAACAACATATTTGTGACTTGATAAATGCGTATTTAATCGGCAATTTCAGAGTAGATTCTTGTTCATATTCTACATGTTTGAACTGAGACGGATCTAGTCCAAAAGCTTGTTTCATTTATCAACAGAATTGTATAGCAAGACATGGAAGATTAACTCCTTGTTGAGCTTTGGTCTACCTTCTGATAGTATGGTTGCCCAACGGGAACAACTGCCATTCTTTATTACAATTCCATACAATAACAGTCAATCAGTGCTGGTTATATGTGTATTTTAGTGATAAACTGATGTTCAAAATGAACAAACTCCACTTGCAGAATTGCAAACTGAAGAATATACTCTTTATTGTTATAGAATGCCGTGCAATTTTATGTCAGATAACTCTTGCAATTAGTTAGGTGCTGTCATTTGATTCCATTTTAACAGAGAATCATTGTGATGGCTTCCCTTCCTGCACAGGCACACCTCTGGTGTTCCCCGAGGATTGATCCTTGGCAGTCTCCTATTTGTCATCTACATGCTGCTTCTCTCCAACATCATCTGAAGGCACAGCATTAGTTTTCACATGTATACTGGCTCCACCCAGCTCAACCTCACCACCTCCCTTGACTCCTCCACAGCTGCTAATTACCACACCGCTCTTCTGTACCCAGGAATGGATGAGCAGAAATTTCCTCCAATATAATTTTGCAAAGACTGCATGAAGCCATTGTTTTTGGTCCCTGCTGTAAACTGTGTTCCCTAGCTACTAACTTTATCCCTCTCCCTGGTAACAGCCTGAGATTAAGCCAGGCTGTTCACAGCCTAGGTGTCCCATTTGATTCTGAAATGAGCTTCTGACCACATACTCTTGCTGTCATTAAGGTTGCCTATACACACTTCCATGATATCACCTAACCTCACCCCTATCTTAATGTATCCACTGGCCTCATTTACTTCTTTGTTGCCTCTAGACTCGACAATTCTAATGCACTGCTGGCTGGTATCCCACATTAAAGCCTTTGTAAACTTGAGGTCATCCTAAGCTCCACTGCCTGTGCCTTAACTCGCATCAATTGCTGTTTCCTAATCATCCCTGTACTCACTGACCTATATTGGCTTCCGGCTAAGCAACATTTTGATCTTAACATTCTCATCATCCTTGCTTTCAAATCCCTCTAAGGCCTCACCCCTCCTATCTCTGTAATCTTCTCCAGCCGCACAGCCGTCCATGAAATCTGCATTCCTCTAATTCTGGCCTCTTGTGCATCCCTGATATTAATTGATGCACCACTGGTAGCCATGTTTTCAGTTGCCTAGGCCCGAAACTCTGGATTACCCACCTTCGACTGTTCATCTCTTAACTTGCTTGCCTCCGTTAAAACCTCACTCAACCTTTGGGCATCTGACTTAATATCGCCTGATGGAGTTCAATATCTCATACTTTGTTCCCTATTGCTCCTGTGAATTACCTTGAGAGGTTTCATTACATTAAATGCATTATATACATGTAAGTTGTTATTGTAGATCACTTAAAATTTTGAAGTCAAGCCCTAATATTAAGGTTGTTAGCAATGCTAAGAGATATAAAGTAATAATATTTAAGGCAGAACTGTCATCCAATAAAACTTCGAGTTTTTTTTCTAGGTTTGGCACATTGCAGTAAAATGCCGTAAAACTCAAGGGTTCTCGAGAATTATACTGACAACTTAGCTGAATTACAATTTCAGAAGAGTGCTAGTGTCAGCTCCTAAACTGCAATGCGATGAGTAACCAGTTAATCTGTTTTTGGTGGAGTTGATTGAGGGAGATATGTTGGCAAGAAAAGTGGAACACTTCTTGAAAGTCATGGAGCAGGTGAAAGAATGTCAGCGTGATAATTGATCTGGTTGCTAACACCACCGACCGTGCAACATTAGCTCTATTCTATGTAATAACAGGAATGAAACTCAAAAGCTTGAACCTTGCACTTGTTGGGTCCACTTGATCGACATGCCCGGAAGCGGACACGACATGCGCTTCTGGCTGTGATCCAACCACAACCCCAATTCCATGCTGGCTGGTCAAATAACTGGCAGCCAACAAAAAACACGCAGTGAAAAAGGCTCAACGTTGCCAAGCTTTTGGGGAGGGGGAGAGGAGGGGGGGGGGGGGGGGGGGGGGGGGTGCGGGTGCATGGAAGAGGGGCTTGTGCTGAGTGAATTGAAGGTGAAGGCGGCTGTGGATCTGCCTCAGGGAGCTACAGTACTGTATAAATAAAAAGATCTCAAAAGAAAATGCCGTAAACTGTGACTGTATAACAAATTCAAGCACCTGACAGCAGACCTCACAGCACCTCATCACTCAAGCATCTTGTTTTATTGTATTTAACCCTAACATTTTGTCCTGCCCGAGATCGAGTTTGTATTGAAAACATGAAGACAACCTGGCCGATTGGCCCATCTACCAAATCTACCAGCCACGTAAAATGGCTGACATTAGCTCCGCAATGAACTTAATTGCCTCTGCGTGTGCCCACCAACCGTAATGTTGCGCGCGAGTGTGATAATGTTGGGAAATCTTCTTACATGATTTCACGTGCATTCCAGGTCGGGCGCACGATTGATGTAAAATTCTGGCCGTAATCTTTGGTTGCAATGTAGTGTGGGATTCCTAAGGATGTGATTAGGCCCTGAAATGAAAGAATCATAGAGTAATACAACATATAAATTCAGCATTCAGCCCATCGGCGCAGTGGTTAGCATTGCTGCCTCACGGTGCCGAGGTCCCAGGTTCAATCGCGACTCTGGGTCACTGTCCGAGTGGAGTTTGCACATTCTCCCCGTTTTGCGTGGGTTTCACCCCCATAACCCAAAAAAGATGATGTGGAGATGCCGGCATTGGACTGGGGTGAGCACAGTAAGAAGTCTTACAACACCAGGTTAAAGTCCAACAGGTTTGATTCAAACACGAGCTTCAAACACGGAGCGAGCCGTGCTCCGAAAGCTCGTGTTTGAATCAAACCTGTTGGACTTTAACCTGGTGTTGTAAGACTTCTTACCAAAAAAGATGTACATGGTAGGTGGATTGGCCACGCTAAATTGCCCCTTAATTGGAAAAAATTAATTGGGTACTCTAAATGTTTTTTTTTTAATTTAGCGTACCCAATTATTTTTTTCAAATTAAGGAGCAATTTAGTGTGGCCAATCCACCTAACCTGCACATCTTTGAGTTGTGGGGGTGAAACCCACACAGGCACAGGGAGAACATGCAAACTTCACACGGACAGTGACCCAGGGCTGGGATTCAAACCCAGGTCCTCAGCGCCGTAGGGGTACTCTAAATTTTTTTTAAAAGAAAGATAAGTCTCCCTCTCCGGTCATTCCCCATAAACCCACAAACCTTACTCCTTGAAGTATTTATTTAGTTCCCTTTTGATAGTTATTTGTGAACCAGGTTCTGACATCAGGTTTGATTGTGTGCTAATGTAATATCAAACCCACATCTGTCTCTCGGAGGTGATCGTGCAGTCGGCTGATATGCAGGCAATTCGATTTTAATAAGAATATTTCTTCCTGTCATATCTTTTATAAAAGGTGTTTTATACTACTTTCATGTTTTGATATTCAAAACCGCAAGACATTATTGGTGGGGAAAATGCCTTTGTGATGAGTAACTCTTCATACAAAAGAAACTTGCAAAACAAAGCTTCCTAATTATATTGGGGGGGGGGTTCTGCCAGGGACGGGGGAATAGGAGGAGAGGCCAGGAGGTGGGCTGTGGGGTTGCGGTGGACGGACATGGAGCATCGTTGCCGCAGCCAGCAAGGCAGCCATGCAGCTGCATATGCCTCTGACAGCCCACTATGAACTTAGGCCAAGGGCTATATAGGTGTCCCCTCCTGACCTCTCCAATGGGTGCCCTCTGGTCCCAGCTGATCCAGCAACTGTATGGGCACACTCCAGCACAACCAGTGCCATCTTGTTGGCTGGGCTGAGTGTGTGTGGGGATTATAATGCGTATATGCGGCTGCAGCTTGTCAGCCTCCTGAGTGTCAATTGGAATCGATCATGTTTCACGTGGCGCCGGTGCTAGTGCATTTAACACTAGCAGAATCGGTCCAGGTGTGGCACCACTTTTTCTGTTGTGAAAGTCCACGAATTCCGCATTGGCGTCAACACTTTGGGTTGAATTCTCTACCATTGGGATTCTCCATTTTGCCGGCAGCCCGGGGGGTTTCCCGACGGCGTGAGGCTGCTGCACAATGGGAAACCCCATTGACCAGCCGGCAAGACTGAAAATCCCAACAGCGTGCCGCACCAGAAATCTGGTGCAGCGGGATGGAGAAAGCCGCCTCTATGTCTCAGAAACATGCCTTTGAGAAAACCTAAGGGACCAGTTTACAATCATTGTGCACATAGGTCAAAGCACGGTCCGTAGGACAGGTATACTTTGATTCTGGACAAAAGATTTCTGGTACCCCTAAGATTGTCTTATGATTGGCAGAGATTAAAATGGAAGTAGCACACTGTACATGTTGCAAAAAGCAGCTGGGTCACTGACAGAAGGGCTTGGTAAGGTTGCCAGGAAATACGCCTTACTTTGCCTAAACTTGACATTATGGGCTCATATTGTACACACACATTTTGAGTTGGAGCTTTGCCATGCTATTGACGGCTGATGCGTGGTTAATGTCCTTCAGTACAAAAGGCAAATGTCATTATGGTTAACACTGACTACAGAAATTGCACGCCTTTTTAATCCGAATGCGAAAATTATTTATTTCTTCCTGATGCTTCAAAAAATAGAATTTAACAAAGGCTTATAGAGGATCTCCGGTGGCTCAGACTGCCTAGAATATTTATGGGGCGCGATTCTCCGCTCCCCACGCCGGGTGGGAGAATCGCGGGAGGGCCAGGCGAATCACGACATGCTGCCCTGCCCCCCCCCGCGGCGATTCTCCCACTCGCCGATTCGCCGCTGGCCGTTTTTCACGGCGACCGGCAAGTTCCGGCCTGGATGGGCCCAGCGGCTTGCCGTTCCCGACCAGTTCATGACGGCGGCAACCACACCTGGTCACTGCCGTCGTGAACATGGGCACCAGATGCTCGTTTGTGGTTTGTGGGGGGCGGAGAGGGGAGTGAGCACCACGGCCGTGCTCGGGAGGGTACTGGCCCGCGATCGGTGCCCACCGATCGTCGGGCCGGCGTCTCAAAGGGACGCACTCTTTCCCCTCCGCCGCCCCGCAAGATCAAGCCGCCACATCTTGCGGGACAGCGGAGGGGAAGACGGCAACCGCGCATGCGCGGGTTGGAGCCGTCAGCCGTCGTGACGTCAGCCACTCATGCGCGGGTTGGAGCCGGCCAACCTGCGCATGTGTGGCTGACGTCACTTAGGCGCCACCGTCACGTCATTCTCGGCGCGCCGCCTTGACGCAAGGTGAATAAGGTGCGTGGAGCGGCCTCCGAGGCCGTCGTGAAACTCGGCCGAGTTCACGACGGCCTTCCTGATTCATCGTGGGAGCGGAGAATTCCGCCCATATTTTTGATTTCAGACTGAATAACAGTTGAGCATCATTTTGTTCACCCCCTGTTTGCAAGATTGACAGCACTAAGCAGAGACAGACATTATACTAACAGCAGAACCTTGACAGTCCAAAGTTTATTTTTCAAGTAATGCGATGATGGTAGAACAAGAGGATTTAATGGTCACAGACATTCTGTTCTCTGCATGGATTTAATAATTCTGATTTTTGATGACTAAAATATTAAAACCTTTAAGAATGGCCGGTTCAGTGGAAACACCCATTAATTTTAGACTTGAAGGATAGAGACCATTTACCAGATACAAACATATTCCAGCCAACATGGTGTTCGTTTTAAAGGGACATTTCCTCCACAATGGTGGAGTTCCTGTGCAAGTCAATTTCTTAAATGCCAAAGGAAATCTGCTTTGACAGTTTAGTTACAGCGCTGCCATGTTGTTAATTGCGGTCAGGTATTAGGCAGCCAATTTTGCTGACTGTTTCCACGTGGAATGCTCTTTCCCTGGGTACAAAGTCAGGGAAGAATGGGAGAAACCTATTTTGTTGGATTTTCATACCCTGGATGTTGCCCTCGACTTCTGTAACTTGAGAACCATCCAAAGCTCTGCTATCTGCGCCTTAACTCGCATCAACTCTTTCCCCTACTGCCCCTGTCCCCGTCGACTGACATTGGCTCCCAGTCAAGTCATACCATTCTAATAACTGTCTGGGGTCTCAGCCAAGTCTCATTGCGTATGGAAGATGTAACAGATTCCATGGCACTAGAACAAGGGAGTTATTCTCAGTGTCATCCCCAAATTCGTCCATCAACCAACATACCAAAAGAGATTATTTATCATTATTACATTGATGATTGTGGGACCAAATTGGTTGCCGTGTTTTGCACATTACAATAGCGGCTACACTTGAAAACATACTTAATTGGCTGTAAAGTCCAATGAAACATCCCAAGGTTATGAAAGGTCTTGTAAAATGCAAGCTTTCCTTATTTTGTGGCTTGTCTGGGGATCCGTGTGCCACCTTATTTTTGACTGAGTAGCTGAAAGACAGCGAGCTACAGAAGCTAAGGGCCAGAATCTTGTGAAGGCAACATGGGCCTCGCATGCCAGCTGGAGAACCAGCAGGAAGACCTGCCACATTTTGTTTTGCTCAGGTACTTGCCAGGCCAGGGGTGGGTCTTTTCTCAGGATCACAAACCCTCGAGGCTGCGGTTTTATTGAATGGCAGTACCGCCTGGAAGGGCAGTGGCTGCTGCCACTGCAACAGCCACCCGAAATCTCCAATCATCACTGCATGAATATCACTTCCTCCACCGGCTTTCTTCATGCTGGTGAGAGCTGAAACATGGACTGACAAATTTGAATGAATCTGCAGTACCATATAATTAAAAATAAATTTGAAAAACAGTCTGTATTCAGTGCTGGATTGTGGATCAAAGCTTTGCCATTAGCGGTGTCCAACAGAGATAAGAGTCATTCCTTCCGAGAAGTAGTGACAAAATCAGGGAACAGGTAATTCTGCATCTGACCTGCTTTGCTCTTCCATATGCTTCAGCAGTTGGTTCACACACAGAAATAATTAATAGATTAAGAAGAGTTTAGCTGGTAGATCTCTTGATCTGGGATTGAGGGCTGATACATGAGGCCGAAAGAAATGAAATACTGCAGCAAAACATGACACATGAAGACATGTGAAATGCAGAACACATGTTTCAGCTGCATTGTGTTTTGTTTATATGACATATTAAGTCATGAAAGTGTCCCTCAGGATGTGGAATTGGGGCTTGACATGCATGTATAACATTGGATTCAGGTAATATGCAGAAATCATTGAATCCCTACAGTGGAGAAGGAGGCCATTCAGGCCATCAAGTCTGCACCGACTCTTCGAGTTAGCACTCTACCCACTTCCACCCTGCCCTATCCCCATAACCCCAGAACCTAACCTGCACATCCCTGGACACTAAGGGAAAATTTAGCATGGCCAATCCACCTAATCTTTGAACTGTAGGAGGAAACCGGAGCAACCCACGCAGACATGGGGAGAAACTTCATCTCCACACAGACGGTGACCCAAGGCTGGAATTGAACCTGGGTCCTTGGCGCGGTGAGGCAGCAGTGCTAACCACTGTGCCACCATGCCGCCCCAAATCATGCAAGTGTAACAAGGGAATTGTGCGTCTGTAAATTTTAAAATATGAAACCACTTTTGTATCCAAATCATCGAATTTCAGATTTAAAATTTATTGGGATGAGCCAGTTAACACTAGATAGAATTATAGACTTCCACTTGTGACCATGGAGTGATTGGTCACATAAAGGGCTGTTCCTGTTCAAAGTGACAGAAAAGGGCTCTTTTTACTCAGGTTCGGTGGAATTTTGATGAAAAGGCGGAGGTGAATGTTAGAGGAGTAGTCTACCCCTGGAATGGTATGTCTTCTGATCACCGGACCCAGTAGAAAACAGTGACAGGTTTGGCTGGAAAGTTGAAACAGTCTTGTGCTTCACAGACAGTCTCTTCTAGCATGCAGGCGGGGGAGGGATCAAGCTGTAAGGCCCCAAATACAGGAACGGATGACTTTTATCAAGGAGGAATTCCATAAACAGAGGAAATAAATGCATGAGGATCATGCAAAGGCCATTGCAGAAGCTGTGGCACCCCTGAAGAGTACTTTGGAGCAGATGGAGAAGTGTTTGGAGGTTCAGGGGCCACAGATTTGGGAGATTGAAGGAGTGATCTCTGACCACAGCGATCGTGTGGTGGCTCTGGAGGCGGAGGTGGGGCTCCTAGGAGAACTTTGTAAAATGTTGAGGGCAAATGTGGAGGAGCAAGAGAATACCTCGAGAATGCAGAACCTGCGAATAGTGGGCCTGCCTGAAGGAGTGGAAGGTGTGAGAGCCACGAGGTACGTCTCGAGGATGTTGGCAGAACTGGTGGCAGAAGGGGTGCTAGTTAAGGCACCTGAAGTGGACCAAGCGCATAGGTCTCTGAGGCAAAAGCCTAGAGCTGGGGAGCCACCATGGGCGGTGATCATGAGACTCCATAAATTTGTGGAGAAAGAGAAAATTCAACGGTGGGCCAGGGAGCAGCGTAGCTGCGACTGGGACGGAAATAACGTCTGGATTTATCAGGACATCGGAGCTGAGTTGGCAAAACGGCAGCAGATCAGGTTTGGGATGCTGTACCCAGCGAAATTATGGGTGCCGTTCGGAAGCCGGGAGTATTATTTCGAGACCCCAGAAGCGGCCGCAGACTTCATTAAGGAGCATAAACTGGGGGAGAACTGAGTGGACATGCTTGGGAACCGGGGTGCTGGCACTTTGTAATGGGGTGGAGCATATTTGAAGTAGGTTTGGGGGATTTTCCACTTTTTTTGTGGGGGGAGGGATTTTCTGTTCAATGTTGAGATTATAAGGAGTTGTAGGGGTGAAAAGTTTATGTGGGGATGGATGTTCCCATCCCCCCTCCTGTTTTATGGCACTGTTTGTGTTTAACATCTGTTTGTTTGCATTTGGAGAAGGCTACCTGGAGTTCGGGAGAAGACCTTGTTTGGGTGGGGGAGGGTAAGGCCAGCAGGAGGCCTTCTTCTTTGAGGTGGGGGGTGGGGTGGGGGGGGGGGAGGGAGGGGGAGTTCATTAGGATGTGCCTTTGAGCAGGGGAGCCGCGCTGGCAGGTTATGCTGCTAAACGGAAGTGAGGTGGTGTGGGAGAAGGCCAAGAGGGGTGTGGCCGGGGGGAAAAGGGAAGTGGGGGGGGGGGGGGGGGAAGAAGGGAAAAAACTGGGGGGGGGGGGGGGTTTCTCCCACGCAGCAGGGGGTGAGAGATGACATGGTCACGGGCGAAGATAGGGGCCATCTGGGATGGGCTAGGTACGGAGTGGAATTAAAGGGGCAGGAGTTAAGCGGGGAAGATGACGGATGGCGATTGGAGGCGCAAGCCTCCGGTAAGGTTGGTAACATGGAACGTCCAGGGACTGAATGGGCTGGTTAAAAGGTCGCGGGTGTTCGTGCACCCCAGGAGCTTGAAAGCGGGGGTTGTCTTTTTACAGGAGACACACCTCCGTGTGAAGGACCAGGTTAGGTTAAGGAAGGGGTGGGTCGGGCAGGTTTTTCACTTGGGGTTTGATTTGAAATCGAGAGGTGTGGCAATTTTAATCAGCATAAAAATGGGATTCGTTAGTGTGAAGGAGCTGAGGGATCCAGGTGGGAGATATGTGATTGTGAGTGGGGTATTGGAAAGGGCACCAGTAGTGTTGGTAAATGTGTATGCCCCAAATTGGGATGATGTGGGTTTTATGCGGGGTTTGCTGACAGCAATCCCGGATTTGGCCACGTACCAGTTGATCATGGGAGGAGATTTTAACTGTGTCCTGGAGCTGAGGGTGGATAGATCGAGCCCCAGGTCAATGGGTAGGCTACGAATGGCAAGGGAGCTGGGGGGGTTTATGGAGAGGATGGGTATAGTGGATCCATGGCGCTTTCAGAACCCAGGGGGAAGGGTTTATTCCTTCTTTTCACACGTCTATGAGGTGTATTCGAGGATTGATTACTTTGTAGTGAGTCGGGAGATTTTGGTTGGGGTGGAGGGGGCAGAGTATGCGGGGATAGTTATCTCGGACCATGCACCCCACTGGCTGGATATTCGGTTCAGTACGGGACGGGAGCAGAGGCCAGGTTGGATGTTTAACTCGGGGGTTGTTGGCGGATGGAGGTTTTTGTGATAAGGTGCGGTTGGCGATTAGGGATTATGTGGAGTTCAATCAGAATGGGGAGGTGTCGACGGGCATTTTTTGGGAAGCACTGAAGGCAGTGGTCCGGGGAAAAATTATCTCATTTACGGTTTGTGCGAAGAAGGAAAGGAGGGCGGAACATGACCTTCTAATGAGCGAGATAGTGTAGGTGGACAGGGAATATTTGAGGGTGCCCACCGTGGAGGGATTGGCGAGGAGGAAAAAGTTTTAGGGGCAATTTGACAGGCTGACAACGGGGAGGACGGTAGGGCACCTACATAGGGCAAGAGGGGTGCAATATGAGTATGGGGAGAAGGCGAGCCGCATGCTGGCGCACAAGCTGCGGAGGCAGGCTGCATTCAGGGAAATATTGAAGATCCGGACTGGGGCTGGGGATGTGGTGTCAGAGCCAGGGAAGATAAATGAGGCATTTAGAGAATATTACCAGGGACTTTATGAGGCAGACCCAGGAGGAGAGGAGGGGGACATGGGGTGTTTCTGGACGAGCTGGAATTTCCCCAGGTGGAGGAAGCAAAGAGGCAGGCATTGGAGAAGCCCCTGGAGCTGAGGGAGGTGCTGGATAGTATCAGGGGTGTGAAGTCAGGGAAGGCCCATAGGGTGGATGGGTACCTGGCAGAATTTTATAAGGAATTTGCGGCGGACCTGGCACCACATCTGTTGGTGGCGTTTCATGAAGCACTGGAGAAGGGGGAGTTGCCAGAGATGATGAAGCAGGCAGCAATCACACTAATCCCAAAAAAAGGGAATGATCCGGTGGAATGTGGGTCGTATAGACCCATATCACTATTGAACACAGATATGAAAGTATTGGCTAAGTTGTTGGCGGGGAGGGTGGAGGATTGTGTCCCAGGGGTGGTTGCAGAAGATCAAACAGGCTTTGTGAAGGGCAGGAAGCTTGTGTGTAATATAAGACGGCTGTTGAATGTGGTGATGAAACCGTTGAGAGCTCTGGTACCGGAGGTGGTGGTGTTCATGGATGCGGAGAAAGCATTTGATCGGGTGGAGTGGCGGTACTTGTTCGAAGTTTTGGGAAGGTTTGGGTTTGAGCCAAGATTTGTGGCATGGGTGCGGTTGCTGTATGTGGTGCCAAGAGCGAGGGTGAGGATGAATTATATGAGCTCACGAAGCTCACACATGGGTACGAGGCAGGGGTGCCCACAGTCACCGCTGCTGTTTGCGCTGGCCATAGAGCTACTGGCGATGGCTCACAGGGGGTTGGCAGAGTGGCAGAGGATAATGAGGGGACAGAGGGAGCATCGGATGTCGCTCTATGCCAGTGACCTCTTGCTGTATGTTTCGGATGCATTGGAGACTATGGGAAGGATTATGGGCCTGTTGGGGAGGTTTGGGGTGTTCTCAGGATACAAGCTGAATGTAGTGAAAAGCGAGGTATTCCCGGTGAACGAGCTGGCACAGTGGGCTAATTTAGGGGGGATGCAATTTATGGTAGCGAGGGATAGGTTTAGGTACTTGGGGATTCAGGTAGCGAGGGAATGGACGGGGCTCCATAAGTGGAACTTAACGAAGCTGATGGAGGAGGCCAGGGAGGATCTTAAGAGGTGGGATACACTGCGCTTAACGTTGGTGGGGAGAGTCCAAGTGGTGAAAATGAATATTCTGCCGAGGTTCTTGTTTATCTTTCAGGCACTCCTGATCTTTATACCAAAGGCCTTTTTTCGGAAAGTGGACACAATCATCTCTGACTTTGTATGGGCGGGGAATGTGCCGATGGTGAGGAGGACCCTGCTACAGAGGCAGAGGCAGCAGGAGGGGTTGGCGTTGCCAAACCTGCTTCATTATTATTGGGCGGCGAATGTGGACAGGTTGCGGTGGTGGTGGGAAGGAGAAGGGGTAGAATGGGCGGCGAATGTGGACAAGTTCCGGCGGTGGTGGGAAGGAGAAGGGGTAGAGTGGGTTAGGATGGAGGAGGAATCTTGTAAGGGGTCTAGTTTGAGGGCTATGGTGACGGCAGCATTGCCAGTGGCTCTGAGTAGGTATTCAGGGAGCCCAGTGGTGCAGTCTATTGTGAAGATATGGAATCAGCTGATGAGGCATTTTAGGGTGGAAGGGATGCCGGTGCTAACGTCGCTGTGTGAGAATCATGGTTTTGAGCCGGGAGGATAGATAGTGTATACAGGAGGTGGAGGGAAGTGGGGCTGGTCAAGGTGAGGGATTTGTATTTGGAGGAAGGGTTTGCCAGTCTGGAGGAGCTAAGGGAGAGGGTAGAGCTGCCACGGTGTAGTGAGTTCAGGTATCTACAGGTTAGTGATTTTGCACGAAAGGTCTGGAAGGTGTTCCCTAGATTGCCGGGATACATCCTGCTGGAACGACTGCTGCTTCCGGGTGTGGAAGGGGAGGGAAGAAATGAAATGAAATGGAAATCGCTTATTGTCACAAGGAGGCTTCGAATGAAGTTACTGTGAAAATCATCTAGTCGCCACAATCTGGCGCCTGTTCGGGGAGGCTGGTACGGGAATTGAACCGTGCTGCTGGCCTGCCTTGGTCTACTTTAAAAGTCAGCTCTTTAGCCCTGTGCTAAACCTAGGGCTCAGCAGGGGAGTTTGGGGATATATATATAAGTGGCTGGGGGAGCAGGGAGGCGAGTGGGTGGTGAAGATCAAGGAGAAATGGGAAGTGGAGTTGGGAATGGAGATCAAATAGGGATTATGGAGTGAGGCGCTGCGAAGGGTAAACGGGACCTTCTCTTGTGCAAGTTTAAGGTGGTGCACAGGGTGCATATGACTCGGGCGAGAATGATTGGGTTCTTTCAGGGGTTGGCAGATGAATGTGAGAGGTGTGGGCGGGGGCCATCGAATCATGCGCACATGTTTTCGGGTTGTGAAAAATTGGGAAGATTCTGGGCGGGAGTGTTTGCGGTCTTAGCCAGGATAGTGGAGGAGGGAGTGGACCCGGACCCTTTGGTGGCGATATTTGGGGTTTCAGAGAAGCCGGAGCTCATGGAGAGGAGGAAGATCAATGTCTTGGCCTTCGCCTCACTGATTGCACAGCGACAAATTTTGCTGGAATGGCGGTCGGAAAATCGCCACCGGTCGTAGCAGCATGGATGGGTGATCTGGATGACTTCCTGTTTGCTGTAACCTACTTTGATGCAAGTTTGAATAAAATGCGTTTATAAAAAACAAAAAAAAAGATAGAATTATAGAGGCTGTAGAGCTCAGAAACAGTACATTCGATTCAACTGCTGGTGCTTGTACGCCACCTACACCTCCCATATTCCTCATCCGAATCTACCTTCATAACCATTTCTTTCTTTCTCTCTTGAATGCTTGTTTAATTTCCCCTTTAATGCATCTAAACAAGTTGCTTCAACCACTCCCTAAGGGAGTGAATTCCAAATTCTTAACACTCTTTGGCTAATAATGATTCTTTTGCATTCCACATTGGATTTCTTGCTGACTATCTTATATTGATAGCCTTTAGTTATGCTGATCCCCACAAGAGGAAATTCTTTCAGTATCTAATCTGTTAAAATCTTTCATATTTTTCAAAACCTCTTTAGATCACCCGTAGCCTTTTATTTTCAAGAAAATAGAGACCCAGTCTGTCAATCCTTTTCTGATATGGATGCCCATGAACCTTTGGTTTCATCCTTGTAAATCCTCTTTGCATCCTCTCCAATGCTTATATCTCCTTTTTATAACATGGCGACCAGAGCTTCACGCAGTGCTCCAGATGTGCTCCAACCAGGGTTTGATACTGGTTTAGCACAACCTCCTGACTTTTCAATGCTCTCCCTCAAGAAATAAAGATAAGGATTTGGTTTGCTGCTTTTATGGCCTTGAGCTACCTTCAGTGATCGATGTATTAATTCTCTGAGATCCCTTTGTTCCTTGACCCCACCTAGATTCACATTTTCCCAGTAATACCTGCCAAAATATATTATCTCATATTTATATGTATTGAACCTCATTAGCCGATAACGTGCCCATTCTGCAAGATTTATCAATGCCCTCCTGTAATTTGTTGCGATCCTCCTCGGCATTGGCTAGCTGCCCTCCCAATTTGGTGTCATTTACAAATTTAGAAATTGTGCTTTTGATTCCGAAGTCTAAATCGTTAATGTAAATTGTGAACAGCATTGAACCCAGCACTGATCCCTGTGAAACACAACTTTGCACTTTCTGCCACTCTGAATAATTGCCTTTTACTATCATACTCTGCTTTTTATCCAAGTACGCTTACACTAACACTGCAATGAAGTTACCGTGAAAAACCCCTAGATTACTTTCCCTTTAGTTTTCTCCTCTTTATCTCTTGCAGCATCAGAATTGGGAGTGTCAAGACCCTTCAAGGAAAGGTCCATAATGACATATTTGTCTCCTCAGTACTGTCACTCTGCCTCACAGGTTGTGCAGTTGATGGCCGGACATCTCTGTTTTATGACTTTTATTCCCATTGTGTGTAGGTAGCAGGGCAGAACCCAGTTCACTTCAGATCTTACAAGGCAGAATTTCTGATTAACAAATGCTCACAGGCGAATGCTTACGCCACTTGGATGTGTATATTATTTTAAGGTAGACATTAAATCCAGGTTTGTGAAAAAACAGCCCATGACTGTAAAAATAGTACGCACAGGAATGCGTCAGGAGTCTGTTCAGCACTTGTATAGGAAAGTCACAAAATGCAAGTTCTGGTATAAAGTGACAACAAGGGCTCAATTTTTTCAGGGGGAATGTGGGGGATGCATTTTACCGCAACTCTGCCTCTGTGAAGGGCAGCACGGTGGCCTAGTGGTTAGCACAACCACCTCACGGCGCTGAGGTCCCAGGTTCGATCCCGGCTCTGGGTCACTGTCCGTGTGGAGTTTGCACATTCTCCCCGTGTCTGCGTGGGTTTCGCCCCCACAACCCAAAAATGTGCAGAGTAGGTGGATTGGCCACACTAAATTGCCCCATAATTGGAAAAAATAATTGGGTAATCTAAATTTATAAAAAAAAACTCTGCCTCTGTGTGGTGGTTGGGCAGATGAACGATGGAAACAATGTAAACCTAAAACATTCTGTGCGACTGATGAATTCTTTCGACAGAGCATTGCCTTCCTTCGGCCTAAAAGGAGACAGATTTTATTTTCTAAAAATTCTCCCACTTTTGCATGGAGATTGGCTATATCGCTCTGCTATAATTTTCCACCCCCATTTCATCATGATTCCCCAGTGAGCCTGGGTATCCTACCATCAATATTTACATTGACTCACAAATGCCAGAGATTAGGCTAGGGTCGTTGTGGATTTTCTGTGGTGGGTTGATGTCCCGTTCCGTCAGATACGCATCCCAATCGCGGGGACTGCAAAGACCAGACTTGAAAAATAAGCCGTCCCCAACCATTACAAGATGCCATTTGTGCAGCTTGAGGTCGGTCCCAGAGGATCCCAGCTTCAGTAGTTAATGAAACAACAGATGTTGACAGAAGTGAATGAAACTGAAACAGCCAAAGTATGTCTTACAGTAATCACCAAAGCAGCGACAGTGTTTAGTTCAGCCAGAATGTGGGGTGACAGGTAAAACACTGCAAGTATTTACTCACTTTTGCCATGCTTTGTGGCTGTGGAAAATAATTGAATACATTGAAAGTGCATTATATGAGGTTGGGGGAAAGTGAAAACCTTTTGAGGCAGAGTGAGGCAGTGTAAGGGAAAGAGCGAGCACCAGGGGGAGAGGGAGTATAGAGGGAGAGGAATTGTATTGTTGTGGTAGATATTTTTGGCTGGGCTATGAATAGGAGGGGTGACTTGTCAAGTATTCCTGTGTCCATGTTATAACATAGATGTGTTCTCAACTCATTTAGTAATACCAAGAAGACTCAGAAGTGAATTGAACACATTGAAGTTTGCTTTTGATATACAGATAGACTCAAAAAGCAGCTATTGCAGTCCAATATCTTTTGACACTTGCCTGGTATTGTTCACTGAGTCAAATTGTCTGCCAGGCATAGACCTAGTGAACTAAGAATTTGAATTGGTGGATGAATCAAAGTAGCAAGTTGAAATTGATATCTTCATGTTATGAATGCCAGTGGGAAAACCACAAGCCTTGTACTGTGCCTTAAGAAGTTAACTAGTACACACCAGAATACCGTAAAAATTAAAATATGTCCAAATAACTACTGAGAGATAGCATCACAAATGCTGCCAGTATGGAAGAGTTGATTGACATGACTGGTGCTTATGATTGATTTTCCCCTTGAATGCATCTTTGGTTGACGTGGCAGGCTAAATCGCAGCACCTGTTCATTAATATGCATGCATGCATGATTTTTTTTTTGCTTTGTTTTTTTAAATTTAGAGTACCCAATTCATTTTTTCCAATTAAGGGGAAATTTAGCGTGGCCAATCCACCTACCCTGCACATCTTTGGGTTGTGGGGGCGAAACCCACACAAACACGGGGAGAATGTGCAAACTCCACACGGATAGTAACCCAAAATCGAACCTGGGACCTCGGCGCGGTGAGGCAGCAGGGCTAACCCACTGCGCCACCGTGCTGCCATGCAGGCATTATTAGCATTTTACCAGTATTTAACAACCTAAAAAAGCTCAAATGAGAATCTGTATTTAGCTGTTAAATGAAGAACATTGGAAAGAATCAATATCTATCACATTCTATGATAATCTGAGGACTCAGCAATGGTTCACATCAAACTTGTTGCTAAAACAAGCTTTTAAAAAAATCAAAATGTTCGTGTTTAGTAAGTGACCAGTACAACTGCTAAATTTATATATGGGTAATATGTAACATAGTGGGCCTTGGATATAATGGCCACCATATGTAGCTTTTAGCATGGGCATCCATGAATGAATCATTTTCTTCCCTCCTGAAAGCACTTACTCACGTTAGATATTCTTCCATCCGAGACAATAGCATTTCAGTATCTCACCCAATGGATACTAACAGGTTAACATGGGAGGATATCATGGCTTCATCTTGTCCTCATTGAACAACCACAAAAGCACTCGCATTTCAGTGACACTCTCCATATGCAGGATTCCCAAAGTGGATAAAAGACGCAGTGTCAAGCCGAAGGGAAATAAATCAAATATGAAAAGGGCTGAGAAATCCACCTTTGACGTGGAAAAGTATTTAAAAATGCTTCATAGAGCGGTAAGGAAAACTGAGGCAAATAGGAGAGATGCAAAGAGGCTCCAAAAGGAGGAGTGCTGCAAAAAGAGATGGAGGGACTTAAATTTTTTTATTTATTAATTTATGGGATGTGGGCATCGCTAGCTAGGCCAGCATTTATTGCCCATCCCCAGTTGCCCTTCAGAAGGTGGTGGTGAGTTGCCTTCCTGAACCGCTGCAGTCCCTGAGCTGTAGGTACACCCACTGTGATGTTCAGGAAGAATTCCAGGATTTTGATCCAGTGACAGTGAAAGAGTGGCGATATATTTCCAAGTCAGGATGGTGAGTGACTTGGAGGGGAACTTCCAAGTGGTGGTGTTCCCAGGTATCTGCTGTTCTTGGCCTTCTAGATGGTAGTGGTCATGGGTTTGGAAAGTGCTGCCGAAGGAACCATGGTGAATTCCTGTAGTACAGCTTGTAGATGGTACACACGGCTGACACTGTTCGTTGGTGCTGGAGGGATTGAATGTTTGTGAAAGTGGTAGCAATCAAGCAGGCTGCTTTGTCCTGGATGGTGTTGAGCTTCTTGAGTGTACTTGGAGCTGCACTGATCCGGGCAAGTGGAGAGTATTTCATTACACTCTTGACTTGTGCCTTGTAGATGGTGGACAGGCTTTGGGGGGTCAGGACGATGATGGTTGTCTGGCACTTGTGTGGCACGAATGTAACTTGCCACTTGTCAGCTCAAGCTTGGATATTGCCCAGGCCTTGCTATATTTGGACATGGACTGTTTCATTATCTGAGGAGTTACGAATGGTGCTGAGAATTGTGCCATCATTAGCAAACATCCCCACTTCTGACCTTATGATGGAAGGGAGGTCATTGATGAAGCAGCTGAAGATGGGTTGGCCGAGGACAGTACCCTAAGGAACTCCTCCAGTGATGTCCTGGAGCTGAGATTATGGAATTCCAAACACCACAGCAGTCTTCCTTTGTGCCAGGTATGACTCCAGCAGAGAGGTGTCCCCCTGGTTCCCATTGACTCCGGTTTTGACAATGCTTCTTGATGCCATACTCGATCAAATGCTGCCTTGATGTCAAGGCCAGTCACTCTTACCTTGCCTCTGGAAATCAACTCTTTTGTCCATGTTTGAACCAAGGCTGTAATGAGGTCAGGAGCTGAGTGTCGCTGGCAGAACCCAAACTGAGCATCCGTGGACAGGTTATTATAGAGTCATGGATGTTTACAACGTAGAAACAGGCCCTTCAGACCAGCTTGTCCAGCCGCCCAGTTTCTTTCACTAAGCTAGTCCTACTTGCCAGCATTTGGCCCATATCCCGCTATACCCACCCTACCCATGTAACTGCTTAACTGCATTTTAAATGAAAAAATTGTACCTGCGTTTACCACTGCCTATGGCAGCCTGTTCCAGATGCTCACCACCCTCTGTGTGAAATAAATTTCCCTCTCGTCTCTGTTTTCTCTCTTCCCTTCTCACCTTAAACCTATATGCCCTCTATTTCTAGAATCCTCTACCTTTGGGAAAAGATGTTGACTATCTGTCTTATCTATGCTCCTCATTATTTTATAGCCCTCTATAAAATCACCCCTAAGCCTCCTACGCTCCAGGGAAAAAGTCCTTATAACTCAAACCATCAAGTCCTGGTAGCATCCTCGTAAATCTCTTCTGCACACTTTCTAGTTTAACAATATCCTTCCTAAAAGGGTGACCAGAACTGAGCACAGTATTCCATGTGTGGTCTTACTATGTTGTTTTTTATTTAGTGTACCCAGTTCTTTTTTTTTCCCAATTAAGGGGCAATTTAGCATGGCCAATACACCTAACCTGCACATCTTTGGGTTGTGGGGGCGAAATCCATGCAAACACGGGGAGAATGTGCAAACTCCACACGGACAGTGACCCAGAGCCGGGATTGAACCTGGGACCTCAGTGCCGTGAGGCAACAGGGCTAACCCACTGTGCCACCGTGCTGCCCTATGTAGTCTTACTAATGCCTTGTACAACTTCAAAAAGACGTCCCAAATCCTGTATTCAATATTCTGACCAATAAAACCTAGCATGCTGAATGCCTTCTTCACCACCCTGTCCACCTGCAGTCCACCTTCAAGGAGCAATGAACCTGTACCCCTATTGCTGAGTAAGTGCCACTTGGTAGCACTGATGATGACTCCTTTCCATCACTTTGCTGATGATGGAAAGTAGATTGATAGAGCGGTAATTGGCTGGGTTGGATTTGCCCTATTTCTTGTGTACAGGGCATACCTGGACAATTTTCCACATTGCCGGGTAGATGCCAGTGTTGTAGCTGTACTGGAACAACTTGGCTAGGGGTGTGGCAAGTTTCAGAGCACAAGTCTTCAGTACTGTTGCCAAAATGTTGCCAGGGCCTTAGCAGTATCCAGTGCCTTCAGATGTTTCTTGATACCACGTGGAGTGAATCATTTTTGCTGAAGGCTAACATCTGTGCTGCGGAGTAGCTCCGGAGGAGACCCAGAGGGATCATCCCATGGCACTACTGGCTGAAAATTATTGCAAATGTTTCAGTCATGTGTTTTGCATAGATGTGCTGGCTCCTCCATCATTGAGGATGAGGATATTTGTGGAGCCTCCTTCTCCAGTGAACTGCTTAATTGTCCACCACCATTCACAGCTGGATGTGGCAGGACTGCAGAGCTTAGATCTGATGCATTCATTGTGGAATTACTTGGCTCTGTCTAAGGGCAGCACGGTAGCATTGTGGATAGCATAATCGCTTCACAGCTCCAGGGTCCCAGGTTCAATTCCGGCTTGGATCACTGTCGGTGCGGAGTCTGCACATCCTCCCCGTGTGTGCGTGGGTTTCCTCCGGGTGCTCCGGTTTCCTCCCACAGTCCAAAGGTGTGCAGGTTAGGTGGATTGGCCATGATAAATTGCCCTTAGTGTCCAAAATTGCCCTTAGTGTTGGGTGGAGTTACTGGGTTATGGGGATAGGGTGGAGGTGTTGACCTTGGGTCGGGTGCTCTTTCCAAGAGCCGGTGCAGACTCGATGGGCTGAATGGTCTCCTTCTGCACTGTACATTCTATTAATCTGTTATATTAACTGCAGCTTATGCTGTTGGAATGCAAGTACTCTTGTGTTGTAGTTTCACCAAGTTGACACCTCATGTTTAGATATGCCTGATGTTACTCCTGGCTTTGGATGAACTAATTTATGAAGAACGGGAAGTGATAAATAATGCATTAAAATATTTGATTAACATACAATTTATGTTAACCTTTACTCTCTTAATACATCCCCCAAAGGTCATTAATAAAACTAATTCTGTTTTGACTGAGAGACCATTTTTGTATCAAAACCAGCAGAATTCCCAGGATAGTACTATACTTTCCAGACTATCATAGAACTTTGATATATCAAGTCGCACTAGAATGGCAGGACTCAGGGCCCAGCCCAGCACTGAACTGTGAGCAGTTCGAGACTCCCAACACTTTTGCGGCTTCAAAGGATCAGATTATATTATAATAATGTAGCTACAAATATTAGTTTTCCATTCAGACAAGTGTGCAATACACACTATACATTCCCCCAATTCCATGAATCGCTACCTTGCCATGGTGGAGAGACTTGAGAGTTCTGTTGATCCCGAGAGTAATGGTGTCTGGAATCTTAAACTCTTGGCAGGGTCACACATGATAGTAAGGTCAGCTGGGAGGAACCATTCAAAGCATAATCCAAAACAATAAATTCTCCAAAATGATCTTGGACTCCCACCAAGCATGGACCAAGTCAAAGCCGCCAATACACACATGAAGAATGAGAAAGCCTTAGGAGTGGACCCGATTTCAGCAGAGATTTTCAAACTTGGAGGAGAAGAGATCATCTGTCATCTCCATCAGCTTTTGCTGAAAATCTGGAACAGAGAAGAAATCCCTGCCCACCTTCGGGATGCTGTCATTATCGCCATCTTCACAAAAGGAGACAAAGTGGACTGTGGGAATTACCGAGGAATTTCTCTACTTTCCATTGCCAGGAAGATGATCACCCGAATGCTTGCAAGCAGCCTTCTCCCAGTCTCTGAGGAAATCCTTCTGGAAAGCCAATGTGGCTTCCAATCAAACCGTGGAGCAATGGACATGATTTTCACTGCTCGACAACTTTTACAGAAATGCCAGGAGCAACATCAACCAGTCTACATGGCCTTCATCGATCTGACCCA
Organism: Scyliorhinus canicula; assembly: GCF_902713615.1. Lineage (NCBI taxonomy): Eukaryota > Metazoa > Chordata > Chondrichthyes > Carcharhiniformes > Scyliorhinidae > Scyliorhinus > Scyliorhinus canicula. Next base: position 123,521,880 of record NC_052153.1, read on the forward strand.
GGCTTTTGACTCAGTCATTCGGGAAGTGCTACGGAAGACTCTTGTCAAAGGCTGGTCAAAGAAATTCATCAACATCCTCCGACTCCTCCACGACAAGATGTCGGCAAACGTCCTTACTGACAGAAATAAGACGGAACACTTTGAGGTCAAGTAAGGAGTCAAGTAGGGATGTGACTTCACTCCCACCCTTTTCTCCATCTTCATCACCACCATCCTTGTCAAGAGCAAGCTCCCCAGTGGGATGGACCTCGTCCATAGGATGGAGAAAGGAATGCCAACGATCTTGAGGTCAAGGACCAATCCCACCTTCCGGAAACACCTGTCAAGTGTGCGGTGAGAGATGTGGCTCCTGGATTGACCTCATCAGCCACGTAAAGTACCTGCAGAACCCATGACCAATGACACAGAGTTTCTTAGGCGGGCAATCATACTCGCTGGAGAGTGATTGCCGAAGAAGATATTTTCCCAATGTAGCACATTATGTCAAGCAGCATGATTGACCTTATTATTGCCCATATTTTAGTTCCATTTCATTTCGAGTTCACTGTTCAGCAGGCAGCTTTGTGTAAGAACCTAAAGACCTCCTGGCATTAAAGTATGATCAGTATCGACCAGGAAAAGGTATTTCCACATGTGCATCCTGTTTTGACTATTAATCCACCATCTCCAACAGGTTGAAACTTTCAACTGCCAGTTTTTATTGAATCACCCTACTCCCATTTACATCAACTGTTCCCAGTAACCCCTACACAACCTCTTCTTCTTTTGGTTACTCATGTTGTATTGATAAATATATTGTGAAAATTATTACAAGGTTAAAGTTTTTGCTTCACTTGTGTTAGTCTATTGAAAGGATTATGAACATTGCAGGCTTACCGTATTTGCTTTTAACCCAACTGTGACGTTGTCTATGTTATCTTTATATTTGAAAGTTGATTTTCTAACGACAAGTTTGAATGATTGGAGTGTCCCACTATATGGTGTACAAATACCATGCTTACTTCTGTCATGTTACTGCTGTACATGGCTCAGTTTCAGAAGAATAAGGAAAATTGAATTCAATTTTCCCGAGGCATTTTCTTCAACTGTAGGATGAATTATAAAAGTAAAATGTACATCAGACACTTTTTTCACGGAAATTGACACAAGGGTTCTTGTTCTGGTGAATAAATATTTTAAATATTGGCGTACAGCCAAAGAAGCATATGGCATGCGGTGAAGGGTTAGGCACCACACAGTGCAATGCAGCTGGTAGAGACTTGACTGTACCTTCAGCATGCGATGTTCCCGGCTCAAAGATAAAACCAAAAACTCATTAAGGCTTTATTTGACTGATAATTATTAATTGAATGGTCGAAGTTGCTCCCTTTTCCTCAGTTGGGTAAAAAAAAAGAACCGAATGGCACATTTGCAGAAGTTCTCCCAGTGTCCCGGCTAATATTTATCCTTCAACCAACATTACTAAAAACAGATCATATGTGTTGGGCACGATTTAACGGGGAGAATAAAGAGTCCCGTTTTGGACGCGTTTAGTGGGGTGTTTCTCGGCACCTGCAGCGTTTATCAAATGGGACTTTTCTTTTGGCCTCAGCGAGGAACACCCTACCGAGTCCGCACTTTTCGGCAATGCAGTGAGAGATGGGGGTGGCATTTCTAAATGCCTCCCCGATCTCCGGACCCCTCTCAGACTCCCCGCTGCAGCCTCCATGCACCCAGCTTACTTATTAGGAGGTCCTCGAGCCACCCCCCCACCTCATAAGGGCAGGGCACCCTCGTGCCTGCTCCTTGGCAGTGCCAAGCTGACACCTGCGTACTGCCAGCCTGTCACCCTGGCAGTGCCCTTTCCAGCCTGATAGTGCCTCCCAGGCATACTGGCAGTGTCAGGGTGCCACTGCCAGGGTGTCTGAGTGGCAATGTCATGGTGCCAGGCTGGTAGTGCCAAGGTGCATGGGTGGCAGCAGGTGTGCCTGGCTAGAGCCTGACCACCCGGAGGTCTCCGATGGCTTGGGAAATCCCTCCGCTGCTGGTATGCCTGGTCCACGTTTGTGTGGACCATGCTAAACAGCGCCATGGCGAGGTCTCCCAGGCCAGGGTGTTCATTCCTGGTCTTGGGAGAATCCGGTGCAGACATATTTAATGAGCCTAACTGTTCACTTAAATATCTAAATCTGGATCCTGCTCAGTGAGGACAAGATTCAGATCACGCCGAATCGTTAGATCCCACGAGGCGTCCCGAGGGTCTCAAATCTCACGAGAGCCCTGTTGCGAGATGTAACGGCCTCATCATGTCACGAGTCAGGTGCGACAAGGCAGTTTGCTTGGGCCCGTTTTCTGTCTTTATTTCCTTTTCTGATACCTTCTAATGTGCAAATTGGTAGTTCTGTTTCCCAATGTTACATCACTTCAAAAGTACTTTGGAATGTCCTGAGTTCATGAAAAGTGTTATATAAATGCTTTCGTTTTGCCACATTTCTGACCATGTTGTAGTTAGGAAATGGGAGCTGCTCTGGGGAAATTCCAAGCCTATGAGCTCTGTCTCAGTAGTTACTTGCGGCAAAACATTCCAGATTTTTAATAATAATAACAGAAAAAGGTTGAAATACTGAGCAGGCCAGGCCACATTGTCATTATTTCAGATTTCCAGTGTCCACGATTTATATTGCTTTCATGCTCTCAGTACATTTCTGTGTGAAAACAATTCCTCTGCACCCTGTGCTTCCTGTCACCATCTTTCATTTCTTATCCTTTGAAAACTATCATAATCTTCAGCACTTCAATTAGTTTCTTTTGACTGTCAGCATTCTATTAAAGGAAATGTCTGTACAGATGTCTGTATGAGCTATTGCAACATTAATTCCCCATTTTTAATAGTAATCAAGCTCTCCTTAACTTGTGTTGTGGAATATAAAGAGAAAAACAACAAATACTGGAAATCTGAGATAAAAGATGAAAATTCACACAGGACAATCAGCATTAAGTGATAGCTTGGAGAATTGAAAATTCCATTTTGTGCAACTAGAGAAACCATCTTCTGGACAGCTGCATTGCGAATGTGGGTGCCATGTGATGATTGACCTCAAAGTCAGAAGTGTCAGTTTTTACATCCCATCATCCCGAACTTCACTAAGATTAAAATAATCAATCTTCTACAGTAATACCAAAAGTATAAATATTTACTGCCCATCAGAATACAGAAGGACTTAATTACATTTTTCCATCAGTTTTCCTGAAGTGATACACAGTGAAAACTCTATTTGACAGAAAGGAGTGGCCTTTTTTAATAAAACATTGTCTGTCCTGTTCTGATGGATTTCTGCTGAGCACTTTGCGGAGTGGTTTTAATTACTTCACAAATATCATGAAAGCTGACTGAATGTAAGCAACAGAGCTGGGCAACTGCATTGGTTATTAAAAGATTTTAATAATTGCAGTTATTCGTAGAAATGCTAACAGATGTAATTTGAGATTTCAAGTGGTGATAACATCTCAACTTGTCCTTCACAGATTGGCTTCAACTAGCCCCATGCTTCACACATGTAGTTCATATTGTTCAATGGTAAATTAGATACTAACTCTATCCTAAATGACATCTGCCAACAAATGCAGTGTTATGTAAAGCTTGAAAATTAACATTGATATATATGTAAATAAATGCACTAGTGGAGCTTCAACTTTGGTTGAGTACAATGAATCTAATGAGCAAATTAAGTGCTTCAAGTTAAAGATTCAGCAATATGTTTTTACTAATTTCAGTGGAAGAACTGGATACAAGTAAAATGTAGTTCACAGTCGACAGAGAGCACTAGAAAATTGAGGGGCTTAGAATGATTGTAGGATCTGATGGGATAGCTGGGGGGAAACTATTTTCCCTGGTAGAGGAGCCCAGAGTAAGGGGGAAACATTAAAATTAGAGTGAGGCAGCACAGTGTTGATGTCAGGACGCACGCCTTCACACAACGAGAGTAAAAATCTAGAACTCTCTAAAAAAAACAGTTGTAGCTCGGTCCATTGAAAATTTCAGATTCGAGATCAAAAGATTTTGTTAGCTAAATGATATTAAGGTGTAATGCACCAAGATGAGTAAATGGAGTTAAGGTACAGATCTGGAACTGAATAAAAGAATCATGTCTGGCTTCACAAGTCGTCCATTGCAAGTCTATTGTTTTTGAAAAGGTAGGAAGGCTTGTATTTACTTGTATGTTTCACAATGGCAGGCCACCCCAAAGCCAATGAAGTACTTTTGAAATGTAGTTACTGTTGTAATGTGAGAAATGCGGCAGCATAGCAAGCTCCCACAGACACCAATGTGGTGAGATTAAAGGACAGAAATATATTTGTGTGTTCTGACTAGGACAAATTCCTGGGGCAAAGAACCCCACACAGCATTACCTGTATGCTGTTGTCTGCTCTCCATCACATGCAGTGTAAATGGTGGTGATCATGGCTAAGAAGGGTGCTGATACTGTCATATTAAGAGTTCAAACTGTGTTAATAGCAGAACAAAAGTAAGCAGTGTATTAAAGGACAAACTGGAACAGATGGCTCGAGTGGGGTGGGAGGAAGGGAGTCGGTGGGAAGGGAAAAACAAGATGGAATGCGGAGTGAAAAGGTGATGGAAAAAAGAATCAATGGAAGATATTAAAATAAATTGATAGAAATAAGAATGGGGTGAAGGTGGAGGAGAGAGTTCACAGTCTGAAGTTGTTGAACTCAGTGATAAGGAATGGCAATACATTTCTAAGTCAGAATACTGAGTGACTGGATGAGAACTTGCAGGCGGTGGTGTTCCCATATGCCTGCTATCCTTCTAGATAGGTGTGGTCATGGGTTTGGAAGGTACTGTCTAAAGAGTCTTGGTGAGTTCCTGCCAGCTGGTGAGCCCTGCATTACCCACTTTGAGGAAAGCCCATTGGCAATAAGTACCTCTTAGGTGGCCAGTGGCAGGCCTTCTCTGGGACACAGGAGCACAGGTGTGGAAATTACGCCCCCACTGATAGTTGCCAGCCAATCAGAGGCTTGCAGGTGCCCATTGCAGGGATCATTGAAAAGAATGGTAGCAGCTGCTGGTATTAAGCGTATGTTATCAAAAATGGTATCAACCAAACCTCGTATCATCAAGGGATCTAGGCTGCTGAAGTAGGGTGGAAGGGTGTCATAGGGTTGAGGTTGAGTGAAAAAGGGGAGTGGGGTGTTGGCAGCAAATGCAGGTGGAGGCTCTTATCATTTCCCAACGTCTCGATGCCAGGTTCCTTGGTGAGGCACTGAATGTTTTTGACCAAGGAACCCCACCGGTTGAATACCAATGACTGCTGGATAAGGCCAATATGAGCATTAATTTCCCACTTGAGGGTCTCAGTTGGCAGCCTGGTGGGAAGACAGTCAATGAGCCTTCCTTCCCAGATGTAATAGGGACAGAGGCGGGTTCTTGGCAGGGATCCCCAAAGCATTTCCATGCCCAATTAAATGCCTCCCCATCATTAAACTTGCCACAGGACGGACATTTAATTCCACCCACAGTTCCAGATGTTTAGTCAGAATTGGGATAGAATTTGAAGGTTTATATTTGAAAATGAGGGCTTCAATATCATATTGAGACCTCTCTCAGAATCTGAACTGGCTGTGTCACTGGTTGCTGTGTTCCTTGGTAACTTTGTTATTTTTCATCTTGTACAGGTGTCTTGTTTACAACCATGCTGTTTGGTCCGGCATTTGGTTTCATGCTGGGTTCCTTGTTTACAACGATTTATGTGGACGCTATCTTCATTGACACAGGTTAGTTTTTAATTTATGTAAATATGCCAAATGAAGCATTATGAATTGTGAGGTTAATAATAACTCACTCTGGTGTGTAAATTTTGTACTGCCAATTGAAAGCAACAGAAATTAGACCTGCATTAGTTGAGTTTCAGGATGCCCTCTTTCCTGAATTTACATAAAACATAGGGACACCTCAGCCAGGATTCTCCGTTTGGGAGACCTATGTGCTCCTGCCGTAGCTGAATTACACTAGTTTTACGATCCCCTTGTGTTCGTGAAACAGGATGCAATTCCGTATTTTGTGCCATGTAAATATATGCGTGGTGTGGAATATGAGCGATTCCCGGGGGGATCCTGATATCGGGCTGCCATCTTGAGCGGGGGACCCAATGGCGAGGTCCCGCGGCCCCCACACCGCATACCGGCTCTGACACCCCCCCGCCACCACAACTCAGCCCAAATACCGCCCATTCCACCAGCCGGTTTAGCTCACTGGAGGCTGGTTTCGCTCACTCAGCTAAAATGCTGGCTTTTAAAGCAGACCAAGCAGGCCAGCAGCACGGTTCGATTCCCGTACCAGCCTCCCCGGACAGGCGCCGGAATGTGGTGACTAGGGGCTTTTCACAGTAACTTCATTGAAGCCTACTCGTGACAATAAGCGATTTTCATTTTTCATTTCATTTCATTTCATTCATTTTCAAATACCCACCCCACCAAAAACTGTCCCCCCGCATCGCAAACCGGCTCTGACCCCCCACCGCCAATCCGCCCAACTACCCCCCCCCCCCCCACTGAAAACCGACCCCGTCCCCCGCACTGCAAATCCCCCGACCCCTGCCATCCACATCTGCTGACCGCATGGCAGTCCCTCACCACCGGATTGTCTGGGCACCCCCCCGACCTTACCTCCAAGTACGAAGGTAATCTAACAGCACCCCCCTCCCCTCGGACCCATTTAATGGGGTACCCACCACAGGAACCGCTGTAATAGGGGATCACCCTCATAGAGACCATTGTAATAGGAGGACCCACTCATGGGGACCATCTGCGTAAAGGAACCCCCTCCACAGACCAGACACCCCCACCCCACCCGCCCCAGAAAAGAGACCTCTGTCTGGAAGCTAGAGAGCAGTCCAGTCAGGGGCTGTGGGAAGCATTATAGCTGTAATACCTACCCTGCAGCTCCACGTGTCCATTCCTCGAACATGAGCAGCTGTGTTGAGTCTGGTTCTCACAGATTCACATTCTGCAATCCATTCACGGCTTTCGAGTTGTGGTTTGTGATTGACAGCTCGTAAAAACCATCTGCCCCTTTGATACATTCATAACTCTTCACATCTCAGTGGCCTAAATGGTGAATCCTGCACTTTACAGGTCTTTGTGAGGTGGTCTGTGTGCGTGGGGGGGTCTGTGGAATGGTTCCTTTGGCATGGGGTCACTGTGGGGGTCCCCTATTACACAGGTCCCTGTGGGGAATCCTCCTATTACAATGATCCCTGGCGGGTCCCAATATTACAGGGGTCCCTGAAGGGGCGGTTTGGGTCACCGACATATTTGGGGTGGGGTGTGCCGAGACAATCCAGGGGCTGGGAGCTGCTGTGCAGTGTGGGGTGGGGGGGGGGGGGGGGGGGGGCAGAGATGGCCTTCGATTGTCTCTACTATCATGACCCTGGAGTGGTGGAGCTCGCAGTGAGCCAAGGGGGAAATGGCTGCCCCCTTGGCCCACCACTAGGTCCACCACGTTACGGTCATGATAGCAGAGACCACAAGTGAACCTTGTCTACGTGATTCCCAGCCGCGGGGAGCAGACAATCGGGAGGACGGAGTATAGGTCACCGGGGCCCGCTAAATAAGTGCAAATGGGTCATTACCACCCAATTGCATTTATTTCCATGCTCCCACTGGTATGTGGCATTAACCTCATTTAGACCACCAGCAAGGGGTTGGAGCATGCCTTTTGGGTCAGTGCCCACGCTTATCCTGATAATGCCCCAATGCCCGATTCTCTGTCCCATCGGGGTACGCGTTCTGGGCATCCCGGGAATGGAGAATCATGCCCCTCATCTTTCAGCAGAATATTCTGAATACATTGTATCCACAAAAATATGGTCCCGGCATAAAAATCACAAGTAATACTCTGTAAATTCCATGACATTTTGTTGATATGATGAGGTGATATATAAATAAAGTCAAATTTTCCTCCCTTCTCTCCTATCTTCCTCCTTAACTTCCTTTCTCCCTCCCTCAATCCCTCTCTCACTTTCTTTCTTTATTCCACACTTTATTTATTTCTTCCTCACTTTCTTTCTAGTGGAGGCCTTGTGGCACAGTGGTAGTGTCCCTATTGCTGGACCAGGAGCTCTGGGTGCAAGTCCAATGCCAAAACGTGTTGTCCGTGGAAGGATTGTTCATACGTGGTTCAACGGATTGATAATCAGCTTGGGAATCCTTCCACCACTTACCTCACTATTGCCCAAAGGACATAAAACAGTGTGGGTGTGAAGATATGCTAAAAAAGATCTTTCTTCCTCACTTTAAACAAGAAGTTATTGTATGGTGGTAGGATGGAATTTCACAATGGTAAGCTCCAACTGTTAGTGGATATGTAAGGAGACAGAACAATCTTTGGCTGTTAAGTCAATCCTTTCTTGTAAACCTCCGAGCAACCAGTTCAAGAGCAGCGTTATTAGGTTCCTGAGAGAAAACCACTGACATGCCTGACAGTGTGTGGGGCATCTCAGGGTCAGGGTGGAATGGTAAAGTAAATAACTTGCATTTATACATCACCCACCACAACGTCAGGATGCGGCTAAGCACTTTACAACCAATTAAGTTTTTATCAAAGTGTTGTCACGATGATAATGTGGGAAATTCAGTCGCCAGTTTGTACTTAACAAGGTCTCACAAAACAGCAAAGTAATAAATAAGCAGATCATCTTCTTTGTTGGTGTTGGCTGAGCGATATCTTCAGCCAGGACATGAGGAGAGAATTGTGTTGTTCTCTTTTGGAAGGCTTTCTTCGATCTTTTACTTCCATCTGAGAGTGAAGACACAATTTCACACCTCATCTGGAAAGCCCCTCAATACTGCACTGGAGTGCCAGTCTTATGTGCTCAATTCTCTGGAACAGGGCTTGACTCCATGACCTTCATGACTTAGAGGTGAAATGGGCTTCCATTGACCCAAGGCTGACACCTACAGAGGAAAAAAAAAAGAAGAAATGGAGATAAATAATAAGTAAGAAAAAAAAGGTGGTATTACAGAACCACATTGTAGATCTGCCAAGTTGACACGTAAATCTTTTTTTTTAACTGTTTATTTAATCTTAAAAAAGATCACTGCACTTTCTGTAGCAACATAAAACCATATTGTGTCAGATCTTATGAATAAATCACCATTGTGTCCATTTAATTCTAAAAATGGCAGAATAACATTTACATACCCCAGTGAGATTTATAACATGGTTTACGGAGTAAATGAAATTTGTTGTGGCAGAGCCAACGTTAATTTTCACCACAATCCCTTGTTAAGCTGCTTCTGCCAAGGATTTAATTGATACATGGTTTAGCAAAATGAAAAGCTGTAAAGTACATCGGCAAGTAATTGTAGTGACCCCGGAACAGTCCTGTGCTGTCACTTGCCTGAATCTGGGCCTTGATAATAATCGCATATCAAGAGTGATTGATGGAATAGTCCTGACCTAGTTGTAGCAGCTGGAGGTTTGATGTTTTTCATCCCTTTTCATTACGGTCCTCAAACGACCTGCTGACTTTATCCATTACCTGTACAACAGCCATGTTTTTGAAATGATGCTAATTGGCAGAAGCAATCTCTTGGTCTTTTGTAATTCTTCCTCTTTCTTTCAGCAAAATTGGACATCACCCCAGACGATCCTCGGTGGATAGGTGCTTGGTGGGCTGGCTTCCTCCTCTGTGCTGGACTTCTGTTCTTCTCGTCTCTGTTTATGTTTGGCTTTCCTCAGGCCATGCCAAAGAAACACCACACATTGAGCAAAAGTTCACAGCAGCCCATGCTCCCGGGTAAAGGCAACAAAGACCAGTCAAAGTTAACTACAGAGGAAAACAAGAAAGAATGTAAACAAACCAGTGAGGCAACATGCACGGAATATTTGAAAGGTGAACATATTTATGAACATATTTCTTCCTGTAACAGAATAGTGCTTTACAGAGGCATGGTAAGAAGCCGAACAGTGGTAACAGGTTAAGATAACTAATGTAAATTTTATACATAATAATACTACAGTTGTCAATTAATCACAGTTAACTTGTGCAAGTGATGTTTTGAATATTTTTGGAGGTTATTTTTTAGCTCACCTTAATTGCAGGAGTTATTTTGGAGGAGGCATGATAATTGGCACCAACCTCACCGATGTTAGCCTGAGGGGCTGGTGGAATGGGCGGAGATAGGCCAAGATTGTGAGGAAAGGGAAATAGGGGTGCATGTTCGTGTCTGTCCACCACAGAGTGAGCAGTGATTGAATGCCACACCGGGAGCAGGATGCTGTTTTTACAGCTGTAGGGGCCCTGTTAGAAAATGTCAATGTCTGCTGTAAATGAGATAGGAGCAGCAGCCCTCTGATCAGAGTGCTTGTGTGCACAGTGGGAGGGGAGGAAGGGTGGGTCTGGGCCTGGGAGAGCAGCAAGGCCGTGAAAGAAACCTCCCACTGATCCCACAACTGTATCCCTGTTAAGTCCCATGAACTTAAAAGCCCCAAACTGTACCCACCTAAGTACATGATCGTCCCTGGTCGCAGATATTTCCTGGATAAATTTCATTTATTATTATGTTGCTGTTTGACATCACCCTAAACCCTCGGGGCAGGGTGCATTTCAATAAGGCGGGAAACAGCTGCACTTACAGGATTTTGAATGTTTTCCTTGCATGACCGCAGGTCACCCCTGTGGACACTTGCCCAGGTGTTGGTAGCAGCTTCTTGCTTTGCCCCATCTGAGGGTTGAAGATTGAAGTCCAAGCGACTGTGCAATTGATTGAATTGTGAATCTGCCTGGATGTGATTCTGCCTTGCATTTAAGGATGTAAGGATTCAAAGGAAATGGGTCCAATGGGTGACATTTGACCATGCATGATAAAATGTAAAGGCAAAGTTCATTGCATGGGGCAGGAATTAAAGCAAATCAAAGTGTCAGGAAATGTTCTGTGAAATACAAACTTTATCCATCAATTTGGAACAAGGCATGGGGAGTAAGCAGACTGACCATAGTTGACCTCTTTTCACCCTGAAAAATCTCTGAATGTGACCTCTCTGTCTCTGGGCGGTGAAAACTGCAATAATACAGTAAACTTTGTGATATCTGGCACTCCAGCACCCTACCAACCGGAATTCTCCACAAACCGGAATCTCCACCAATGTTCCCCGAATATGAATCATCACTGTTCAAACCAGAAGCAATTACAAAGTTATCCGGAACATAAAAACGGAACTATTTTATACTTTATGCTTTCGTATATTGTTGAAGAATAGAAGTGAAAAGAATACTGTTTTTAAAAATTTGTTCTTGTGATGCGGGCATCGCTGGCTGCTCCAGCAGTTATTGTCCACCTGTGGCCAAATAGTGGGTCCGTAAATGGGCCAAATGCTTGCTGGGAGAGGGCGGGTGTCAGGATGGTGGGGTGGGGGTGGGGGGGAGTGGTGGAGGTGACCCTCTCAGGGGCGATTGGGTTTGGTTTGGGGGCTGTAGGTTGGACGTCCAGGTTGGACGTCTTCCCTGGGCCATTAAGTCGTGCCCTCGATGCGATAAAAATGTTTTAGTATAAGTGATTCAGGTCTGGAATGCACTATCCCAGCATTCAATAGGGCATCAGATGATCACCTGAATAGAAACAATGTACAGGGAAAAGACAGAAGAATGGCACTAAGACATGATGCTTGTTTGGAGACCGATGCTGACACAATGGGTCAAATGGCCTCCTTCTGCGCTGTAACAATTCGGTGAAGATGTTTTGACTACCTTACATATTCTGACAGTTCAATGTGGCTCTTGTACCGATCTTCACTTTCTAATTTCATGTGGAAGCTAGCCAGTTAAATTTTAATCCTGCAAGGATATATAAACAGAACGCGCTGTATCAGAGGCCATCTTTGGAATGACTCCAATCAAACACCCATTGTGCAAACAATTCCACACCTGTTTGCAGACATAAATGGGCGGGTTCTTCACCAGGATGGTTGGTAGACGGGAGTTTTATTACCACGAGCTACAAGCTATCTGATGTCTGACAGCTGTAGTCAAAAAACACTGAATGCCAGAAGATTGATCTTTTGAGCATCAGTGATGCGAATCCCTGTCTTCCAGGATCTATCGCAAAAATAATTGAGAACTGAAAGTTTTGCAGGAGGAGAAGGGAAGCAAATACCACATTGACTCCTTTGAAAACCTGTTCAAGCATTGCATTGATAATACTTCCTCAGCTGATGGTTAAAGCTCACTCTGCTCAGTTTACTTCCACAGTCAACAGACAGCTGTAACTGTATGGGGGTTGAAAAGATTAAATTGTGAAGACAGATTACATAAACCTGGGGTGCGATTCAACCAAAACATTTCTCAGTGTCATTTTGGGCAAGTTTGGCATGGTGGTTCCTGCCTTCTTTTTGGGTGAGATCCAGACCTGTATTCACCCACATTTAGTCATTTTTTTGGGGCCTTGGGGAGTTTCTCCCGGTGCAGCCCACACTTAGAAATGTTTTCAGCAGTGGGGAGCTGAACCCATTGGTGAGACTGGCTCCTCAGAGATCAGGGCGTCATTTTGAATGGGTTCCCCGATCTCCTTGAGCGACTCCCATAACCCCACCCATGGGCAATGCCATCCCCCACAGACACGGGCATACCTTCCCCAAGTGAGAACACCCAGCTAAGGCAGCAGAATTTGGCGACTAGGGGCTTTTCACAGTAACTTCATTTGAAGCCTACTTGTGACAATAAGCGATTTTCATTATGGGGTAGCAGAGGACCCCAGCCCAACTTTCAGGAACCCTCATCATCCCCCCCAACCTTTATGAAGCCCATTCATACACCTCTCCTCCCCATTTCATGGGCATGGGCCCCCCTCAGAGCCTGACCCTTGGCAATAGCAACTGAGCACCCTGGACACACTGGCACTGCCAGCCTGGCACCTGGGAAGTGCCCATGGCACCTGGCAGTGCCAATTGGGCACCATGTCCATGCCAAGTTGGCACTGCCAGGGTGCCCAGTTGGTACTGCCACAGTACCCAGGTGCCAGGGGGAGTGCCAGAGTCCTGCCCTGTCCCCGAACACCTTGGGGGTTCAAATGGCCTCCAAGATCCCCGAGTGGCCATCACAACTGGTCTCCGCTGTGGAGACCAATATTAATTGGCCCAGTTGAGGCCCTGTTCGTGTGGCTAATGCCTAATTTAAATATCATAATCTGGATCATGTCCAGTGAGCACGTGATCCAGATTGCGCCAGCTGTCACAAGTCATGTGACTCGCGATTGGCTCGGTGCCTGGCGCAAAGCCCGATTTGGGGTTCTCCCAGGATACCCTGTCGCACTTGGCTCTGTGTCGGGTGCAACGCGGTGCTTGAATCGCGCCCTGGTTGGCAATCCCTTGAGTTTAGATGCTTGAAGGCTTATCTAATTGAGATGTTGAATATGATAAGGGGATTCAATGAGGTAAATACAAAGGAACTATTTTCTCTGATGAGAGAATCCAGAACAAGGGAGCATAATCTAAATTAAGAGCTAAACTATTCAGGAGTGACATCAGGGAGCACAAAGTGTGGTGGAAATCTTTTACTCTCCTGCAAAAAGGCCATGGATGCTTGCTCAATTGAAATTTTCCAGCCTGAGAATCGTCTTAGGAAAGGGCATCAAGGGATTGTGAAGCACACATTATTGAGAGCTGAGGTACAAATATAACTGAATTAGGGGCTGAATGACCTACTGCTGTTCCTGTGAGGCAAATCAATTCAATATTGAAATATCCTTTCAATATAAATGGCCTCCAAGACCCACATAGAACATAGAACAGTACAGCACAGAACAGGCCCTTCGGCCCTCGATGTTGTGCCGAGCCATGATCACCCTACTCAAACCCACGTATCCATCCTATACCCATAACCCAACAACCCCCCCCCCCCCCCCCCCCTTAAACTTACTTTTTTTTAGGACACTACGGGCAATTTAGCATGGCCAATCCACCTAACCCGCACATCTTTGGACTGTGGGAGGAAACCGGAGCACCCGGAGGAAACCCACGCACACACGGGGAGGACGTGCAGACTCCGCACAGACAGTGACCCAGCCGGGAATCGAACCTGGGACCCTGGAGCTGTGAAGCATTTATGCTAACCACCATGCTACCGTGCTGCCCCTAATTCCCGGTGCCCCTAATGCTCACTCACATATTGAGTGAAAGCCAAGAATAGGCTAGTTAACCTCCAGCCCCTTAGAAATGGATCATGTCCTGCTTCCATGTTTCAAGCAAAATAAGAAATATATTGCCATTAAAGCTAAATATGAGTGGTAAGCAATCCAGAGATGGATTCTTGACCTTTTAAGTGCATACTGCTTCAGCTAGCAAACCACTTCAAGAATGCTGGGCTACGCATGAAACCTTCCTGGAACTCCAACGCTGAAACATTCAGCGTGTGTCCGCCTTCCAACTAAATCAGCATATTGTGACGTTTCACTTTCCAATAACAACATTGATGAGTAACTATTGGCTGACATTTTTTGATATGGACCATAACGCAGGGTATGAATCTTATATCTAAATAAATATATTTGTTTAAATATGTGGTATGCATGAAAAGATCTGATAACATTAAGCTTTTTCGTGCGTAAAATATGAGCAAATATGTATTCAATAAATGGAGGATAGGTCCAAACCTGATTGAATTGTTTGGATTTTGCTATGAAGAAAAGCAACTCAATCTGCCCTTTTTAAGTATTGCAAGCATTTTTCATAAATGGAGGATTTACATTGTGACAAAGTCATCATAGCGGGAAATTTCCCTTTTTAGCTCAGAGTAATAGAATGTTCTTTTGCAATGTGTACGTGGGTTTTATTGGTACAATATACTGAGGAAGTCTTCCCTTTAGGGTGTCTTCACGTGAGGATAGTTGAATCGCTTGTGAACAAGTATGGATGTAATGAAACCTGCAAACTCTCCAGATAACTCTGGCAGCTTCAGACCTTGCCCTCAAATCTCTAAAGCTCAAGAATCAGGTTAATATTATCAGATCTTTCCATGTACAATTTTACATGTGCGACTGCTTCCGTGAACCACAGATGTGCAAAATGCCCCCAGGAAAATCAGGGCTCCCACAACATTTTGGCTAAGGCATGGATCCCTTTTGACTCCACAAACATTCAGGCCAATAAACACGAATAAACTCAGATTGTTTTCGTTGGAATGACGGAGGCTGAGGGGAGTCCTGATTGAGGTCTACAAAATTGCGAGAGGTATAGGCAGAATGAATAGCCAGAAGCCCTTTCCCAGGGTGGAAGACTCAATTACAGGGGGACTCAGGTTCAAGGTGAGAGGGGAAAAGTTTAGGGGTAAGTTTTTCACAAAGAGGGTGGTGTGTGCTTGGAACGCTTGCCAATGGAGGTGGTGGAGGCAGGCACGATAGCAGGGTCGGGGAATCGCCCAGGGCTGGCTTAAATCCCGCCCCCGCCGTGGCCGGAATTCTCCACCACCTGGGAATCGGTGGGGGTGGGAATCATGCCCCGCCGGTCGGCGGGCCCCCCGCGCCAATAGGCGGGCCCCCGCAGCGATTCTCCGGCCCGTGATGGGCTGCAGACCCGCCGCTGTCAGGCCTCTCCCGACGGCGTGGTTTAAACCACCTCTGTGCCGGCGGGAGCAGGCGGCGCGAGCGGGCCCCGGGGTCCTGGGGTGGGCGCGGGGAGATCGGACCCCGGGAGGTGCCCCCACGGTGGCCTGGCCCGCGACCGGGGCCCACCAATCGGCGGGCGGGCCTGTGCCGTGGGGGCACTCTTTTTCTTCCGCCGCCACCACGGCTTCCACCATGGCGGAGGCGGAAGAAGCCGGTGGTGACGTCAGCGGCTGCTGACGCTCTGGTGCATGCACGGACTCATGCCGACCGGCGAAGGCCTTTCGGCCAGCCCCGACGCCGACTGGCGTGGCGCCAAAGGCCGTTCGCGCCGGCCGGCGGAGCGATAGCCACTCCGGTACGCCGGGACCCCCCACCCCGCCGGGTAGGGGAGAATTTCGCCCCTTGTTCTTGCGCAGGCATGGTGGGTCGAAGAGCCTGTTCCTGTGCTGTAATGTTCTTTGTTCATCGTTTGATGTTTCTGGTCAAGGACCTGGCTTCAGAATAGTGTTTCTCTCTCCATAGACACTGCCAGACCTGCTGAGAATTTCCAGTTTTTTCTGTTTTAATTCAGTAAATGATATTCTTATCATGGGCTGCAGTTATGAAATATACTGATTAGCGTGACAATAAAAAATATCTGCGTTGCTTAGATTTAAATTAGCATGATTAGAAATCTTCTGAACTATTTAGCAGAGTTGAAATAATGCCTGTCAGCTTTTAATAAAAAATGTCTAATGGAGAGTAGTTTCATTCTTTTCATGTTGAATAACGAACAAACATTTTTTTTACTACCACAGAGCCTGACAAGTCAAAACGTAAACCAGCAGAGCTCCTACCGACAGGAGAACTGACTTTGATCGTAGGGTTGCTATTCCGTGAGATGCATAGACTTTGGAGAGTTTACACAGCTGGCTCTGATGGCAACACAAATGTTGCTGTCAACAACAGAGGCTACTATCTTTTGTGGCCACGAGTATACTGACTCCCTTAGCCCACTGCACATGCCACAAGCTTAACAGAAGCATTATAAAAGAAAATCTAACACCAAACTACATTAGGAAATATTAGGGTCAGATGAACGAAAGCTTGGTCAAAGAGGTGGATTCAAAGAAGTGCCTCAAAAGAGAAAAGTGAGATGCAAAGAGGCATATGGCGAGAATTCCAAAGCCTGGGGCCTAGGGAACTGAAGACACGATTACCAATGATGAAGCAATTATGATTGTGAGTGTACAAGAGGACAGAATTAGAGGAGTGCAGATACCTCAGAGGGTTGTGGGGTTGGAGGAAATTGCAATGACAGGGAGGGGAAAGGCCATGTAGGGAATTGAAAACAAGGATGTGTGGTGAGCCATGTATGGCTGTTGTATATATTATTGTATTTACTCACTGTTACTGCTGTTGTGTTGATGTTGCTGTTGGCTCCGCCTCTGGCTCCGCCCCTCTGGGAAGGTATATAACCCATCGATCCGGGACAGCCTCTCAATGCGGGAGGAGCTACTGATGAGCACAGTCTAGCTGACTTAAACCACAGTTCTTGTTAACTACCGTTTCGACTGGATTGATTGGTATCAATTTAATCAGCTAGATTTATTTTTACGATGGAAGCCGTCTTAAAACCAGAACGTCGGAGGCTATGGCAATATTTGAGCATTGGCTCAGTTGCTTTGAGTCCTACCTCAGCTCCTTCGTCGCCAACGTCTCCCTGGAAATTAAACAACGTATCCTCAACGCCCAGGTGAGCCACAGGATTTTCCAGCTCATCAGAGACGCGGCCTCATACACAGAGTCAGTGGAGCTGCTCAAACTACAGTTAGTGAGGCCAGTGAACGAGGTACTCGTTAGACACCTCCTGACCAAGCGGCGTCAGCACCAGGATGAGTCACTGGCTGAATATCTGCGTGAGCTGAGAGTACTCGTCCGCAGTTGTAACTACAGGGCTGTCACAGCGGTCAAGCACGCGGAGCTGATGGTCCGGACACCAATGTGGCAGGTGCCGGTCCAGCTACATC
The DNA here is from genome assembly GCF_902713615.1 of Scyliorhinus canicula. Taxonomy (NCBI): domain Eukaryota; kingdom Metazoa; phylum Chordata; class Chondrichthyes; order Carcharhiniformes; family Scyliorhinidae; genus Scyliorhinus; species Scyliorhinus canicula. The sequence goes on from NC_052153.1 coordinate 123,539,486, forward strand.
CGGCTGCGGCTTCCAGAAAAGGGGGCCCTCGACCTCGAGGAGACTGTGAAGCTGGCTACCTCGCTGGAAATGGCCTTCCAGAGCCTGGATGCCTTCCCATCCGACCACGCGGCATCCTTGGGGACGTCGGAGGTGCAGCCATCACCTGACCCAGGCGTGCCTCATTCCTGCGCCACGCGGCAGCCGTCCAGCTCCGGAGGATCATGCTGTTACTTCTGCGGTCAGGGCCAGCACCCCAGGCAGCATTAACCAGCTCGCAACTCCACGTGTAATGAGTGTGGCAAGAAGGGGCACTATGCTAAGGTATGCCTAGCTAAGCCGAAAAATCAAAATCAAAAACCAAATGCCTGTCAAGCCCAGTCTGAGACTCACAGACCCCGCAGCGTGGCATCGTGCCTGCCCGGAGCGCCCACTGCTGACGCTTCACTCGCCACGTGCGATCCATGGGGGCCGCCATTTTGTCCGACTTCATCGACGTCGCCATTTTACGACCAGCACGACACTCATCGCCATCAACTCAGCTCCATTCAACTTGACCAGTCCCGGCCTGGCCAGCTTCAAAGCTCGATGATGCCATCAGCCTCAACGGGCAGGAGACGTCCTACCTCTTCGACTCTGGGAGCATAGATAGCTTTGTCCACCCGGAGATGGTAAGCGCTGTTCCCTCTGATGCACCATTAATTGGACTCGAGTCGAGAAGTAGTTCCAAACAACAGGCTTTAATACACTAGATGTGTGCCCGGCAGTAGACGTACAGAGAAAGGCCGACTGCTAGCCGGTACGGGTTCTTATACCCTGCCTCGTAGGCGGAGCTACCAACCTCTCACCCAATCGGTGGGTAGTCACATGACTAGCCTCAGCCAATTGGCAGAGTGGCACATGACTTGCCTGGGCCAATGGGCAGCGAGTCTTCTGCACCAATGGCAGCATGGTTCTAAGGTACCGTAATCTCCCTAGTCATACTACCACACCCTCCGAGTCCTCCCTGTCTCACAAGTCATATCCGTAGCTTCCGGATCACACTACGTGCAGACCCAGGGGGTACTGCACCGCCAACCTGGCAATACAGGGCATCGAATACGCCAATTTCAAACTCTACGTCCTCCCCCATCTCTGCGACCCGCTCCTACTGGGTTTAGACTTTCAGTGCAACTTCCGTAGTCTAACCCTGAGGTTCCGGGGACCCCTGCTGCCTCTCACCGTCTGTAGTCTCGCGACCCTGGGAAGCTCAATGAGCCCCCAGATGCCCTGTCCCATGGTACCTGTGGCAACGCGCAGGTAGATCGGTTACGGGCTATCCATAATGACCTCTGTGTCATCCAGGGGTCACCCGGCTTCTCCACTTTGTCAAGGCCCACAGCCTGCCCTACTCCACAGAGGAGGTCAAGGCCATGACCAGGGACTGCCAAGTCTGTGCGAAGTGCAAGCCACACTTCTATCGGCCAGACAAGGCCTCCCGCCCTTTTGAACGCCTCAGTATGGATTTCAAAGGACCACTCCCCTCCACTGATCGTAACATGTACTTTCACAACGTTGTTGATGAGTACTCACGTTTTCCTTTCGCCATCCCATGCTCTGACATGACCTCTGCCACAGTCATCAAGGCCCTGCGCAGCATCTTCATCCTGTTCGGTTTCCCCACTTATGTTCACAGTGATCGGGGATCCTCATTCGTGAGCGATGAGCTGCGTCAGTACCTGCTCAGTAAGGGCATCGCCTCGAGCAGGACTACCAGCTACAACCCCAGGGGAAACGGGCAGGTGGACAGGGAGAATGCTATGGTCTGGAAGGCCGTCCTTCTGGCCCTACGGTCTAGAAGTCTCCTAGTCGCCCGCTGGCAGGAGGTCCTCCCTGACGTGCTCCACTCCATCCGGCCACTATTGTATACTGGCAGTAACGAGACTCCTCACGACCGTCTCTTTGACTTTCCCAGGACGTCGATCTCCGGGGTCTCACTTCCTACCTGGTTCACGACTCCTGGGCCAGTACTCCTCCAGAAGCACGTGAGGAGCCATAAGGCCGACCCCTTGGTCGAGAAGGTTCACCTCCTCCATGTGAACCCTCAGTACGCATACGTGACACACCGTGACGGACGGCAGGACAGTCTCCCTCAAGAACCTGGCCCCCGCAGGTACCCCTGCACCCACCATCACCTCACCGCTTCTTTCTACTTCCCCATCTACCCCATCAACTCATCCGGGGTCCATTAGCACCACCCCTGCGCCGTCACCCTGTCTGGGTCCCTGTTGTGAGGACGACGTGCTCCCGGAGTCGAAGGCCTCGACACCAGCACCTACACTGCGATGTTCACAGCGGACAATATACCCTCCTGTGAGACTGAACCTGTAAGTCCACTTCACCCCCGCCGAACTTTTTTTAAACAGGGAATGAATGTGGTGATCCACGTATGGCTGTTGTATATATTATTGTATTTACTCACTGTTACTGTTGTTGTGTTGATGTTGTTGTTGGCTTCGCCTGTGGCTCCGCCCCTCTGGGACGGCATATAACCCATCGATCATATAACCCATCGATCCGGGACAGCCTCTCAATGCGGGAGGAGCTACTGGTGGGCACTTTCTAGTTGATTAAAACCACAGTATTGGTTAACTACCGTTTCGACTGAATTGATTGGTATCAGGATGAAAATTTTTAAATCAATATGTTGGTTGACCTGGAGCCAATAGAGGTCAGTGAGCACAGGAATAATAGGGGAATGGAACTTGCAAGTTAAGACATGGGCAGCAGAATGTTGGATTACCTCAACTCTACAGAGGGTAGAATGTGGGAGAGCAGTCAGGAGTGCATTATAATATAGTCGAATCTAGAGGCACTGAAGGCATGGATGAGGTTTTCAGCTGCAAATGTTTGAGAAGGGGTGATGTTGAGTGACGTCACAGAGTTGGGAAAAGGCGATCGCAGAGTTGATATGAATATGAAGTCAGGAGTTCAACTCTGGAACATTTGCGTCAGCAAGACTGTAATCAGGCTGGCTTAGTCTCAGACCATTACCAGGGAAAGGGGTGGGGTCGCTCACTAGAGAACAGAGTTTAGAGCAGGGACCAAAAATAATGGCCTGAGTCTTCCCAATATTTAATTGAAGGAAATATATGCTCATTGAGCATTGGATAAGCAGTCTGATTCTAAGTAGCAGGAGTTAAAAGAGATGACGGTTAGAGAGAGCTGGGTATCATCAGTGCACAAGTGTAAACAAATGTCATGTCTTCAGATGGTGTCACCAAGGAACAGCAAGTAGATGTGAAATGGAAGGGGGCCAGGGATAGATCAACAGTGCATACACTGGGACGTTCAAATAAAAGCTTAGTTAGGGTGTTAGGTTTCAAGGAGTGTTTTAAAGAAGGAGAGAGAGTTAGAGAGAAAGAATAGTATTCCAGAGCTTAGGTGGCTGGTGAGTGAGTGAGGCAGCACAAGAAGTCAGAATTAATTGGAGGAATGCAGAGCTTTAGGAGGGATATAGGGGGCAGGATTTTCTGATCCTGAGGCTAAGTGTTGATGCCGTCGGAAACGCCTATAGGGGGCCAGCAGCTGTTGATCCCAGCGTCACATGAGCGCTGCGGGGTAGGTGCATGTGCAGTGGCACCGGCGCCAACGCGGGCATGCACAGTGGCTCCCTTCTCCACCCCGACCCCGATGCAACATGGCGTAGGGCTAAAGGGGCCGGCGTGGAAGAAAGGAGGCCCCCAGCCTGAGAGGCTGGCCTGCCGATTGAAGGGCCCTGATCGTGGGCCAGGCTACAATGGAGGCCCCTCCACCCCTGGGGTCGATCCCCACCATGCCCCCCACAGGCCACCCCCAGAATCTTCCACACCGAGGTCCCACCGGCTGAGAGCAGATTAGAATGGCGCCGACGGGACTCGGGCTTTTTGTAATGGCCGCTCGGCCCATCTCGGGCCGAGAATCAGCGGGGGAGTCACGTAGAGCGGCCCCGAACCGGCGCCGTGCCAACCACGATTGCCGCCGATTCTCCGCAGTGTCCTGGCGTCGGGGCGGCGCGGCCCGATTCGTGCCGGTCACAGGGATTTTCCAGCCCGGCCCCGGGCTGAGAGAATGCCGCCCAGGACGGAGGTTGAAGAGTTGGTGAGCTGTGAGGCCATGGAGGGATCTGAACATGAGATTGAGAATTTTAAAATTGATACCTTGGTGGATCGGAAGCCAGCGTTGGTCAGCGAGTACACTGGTGATGGCTGAACAAACTTGATGCAAGTTAGGATGTGGTCAGTAGAGTTTGGAAGATCTGAAATGTATAACAAAACAGATGATTTCAAGTGATTTTGATGTTGTGAAATCGGTGATGTATATTCAACACTACTCGGAATTGTGGTATCAGAAATCTGGGCCGGGATTCTCCCCTGCCAGGCGGGGCAGGGGGTTCCGGCGGGATGGAGAGGCGTGAACCACTCCGGTGAAGGGCCGCCCCAAAGGTGCGGATTTCTCCACATCTTTAGGGGCCAAGACCTAACCTTGAGGGGCTAGGCCCGTGCCGGAGTGGTTGGCGCCCCGCCGGCCGGCGGGAAAGGCCTTTGGCACCACGCCAGCCGGGGCCGAAGGGACTTCGCCGGCCAGCGGATGTCCGCGCATGCGCTGGAGCGTCAGTGGCTGCTGACGTCAACCCCACGCATACGCAGTGGAGGGGGGTCACTTCCGCATCTGCCATCGTGAAGGCTATGGCGAACATGGAAGGAAAAGAGTGCCCCCACGACACAGGCCTGCCCGCCAATCGGTGGGCCCTGATTGCAGGCCAGGCCACCATGGGGGCACCACCCGGGGCCAGATCGCCCCGTGCCCCCCCCAGGACCCCGGGGCCCGCCCGCGCCACCTGGTCCCGCCGGTAAGGTATGTGGTTTGATTCACGCCAGCGGGACCGGCATGACAGCAGCGGGACTTTGGCCCATTGCGGGCCGGAGAATCACCGGGGGGGGGGGGGGGGGGGGGCGCTGACAGGCGCGGCGCGATTCCCACCCCTGCCGAATCTCTGGTGCCGGAGACTTCGGGAGACGCCGGGGGCGGGATTCACGCCGGACCCCGGCGATTCTCCGACCCGGCGGGGGGGTCAGAGAATCCCGCCCTAGGTTCTAATTACATATGGCTAGTAATAATTGAAGAATTAACAAAATTCTCTTTATCTCTCACATTGATTACTTTCCCACACTCTGACAAAGCTCTCTATGAATCATAACTGAGGTTAATGAATGCAAGAACAGCCAAGGAAAAGAAAAAGGCATTTATGCATCTCAACTTCTCTCTCCCTCAACCCTCGAGGGAGGTATTTTATGTCTAAATTTGTGTCTTCACAGTCTCTCAGCTGTGCTATTTGCATAAGACAATGGACTCAGGGCAGGAAATAATTAAAGTGTATTATTGCTTGACCGGTGGAGTCTTTGGACAGGGTCATCTCCTGGCAACAGCCTCTACCTAAACAAGGCAGCAGCTGTGCCACCATGTCAGTCATGGTGGAATATTAACATGGCAGCTGGTGCTGTACCTGCTTAAGATTAAAGCGTTTCAAATCGTTTTACTTTCATTGTTAAAGCAACAACCATTAAATGAGCACCAGTCACAATAAGCACTGCACTGATACCAACATCTCACTCATTTTACTTTGTGAATGAAGTAAATATTCTTGCCCTTAATTGCCGATTATTTTACTTTGGCGAGCTGTCTCTTTATACTTACCACAAATACACCTGTTTCTTTGGACTTTACTGTTCTGAATTTGGATATTAACCAGAAGATAAAAGATGTATTTTTACTGAAAAAAAATTGAGTGTTGAGCAAAATCAGGATGGGGCACCAACTGTCACACAAAGCAAAAAAGCAGAGTAAAATAGAATAAGGCAGTGATCGACACTGATGATGCCTGAGGACTACTGGGTGTTGTTTATTCTGCCTTTGATGGCAGTTATGTTGTTGAAGTGACCCTGTAGTAGCATTGACTGCTTTTGGCAGCAATACCATAAGGTAATTGAGGGGACTGTGGTGCATCCAAACCCACAAGAATAGACTGACTCCCCCAAGCCTCTCTGGACGTGCGTAGCACATGAGTACCAGTGTAAATGGCTGGGTCACTCTGATAGTGTTGGTCATCAGTATTTTTAGGCTGGGGGGAGGCTCAGTAATGCATTCTACCCAAAACAAGCCAGCATCGTTCTTCCAGAGCATCAGCAGTGCCACAAATTGGACATGCTGATTCTCTGCACCTGAACCTCTGACCTTCAGTCCATCCAATGAGACTATTAACTAGAGTTGAAATGTATGAGATGAGATCTGATTGAAATGTAAGTTGCAACAGGTCTGGACCGTCGAGCTGCAGGGAGGATGTTTTCCCTGGCTGGGGAATCTATAATGAGGGGACACAGTCTCAGGGCATGGGGCAAACCATTTAGCAATCAGATGAGGATGGTGAACCTGGGAAATTCTCTACCACAGATGGCTGCGGAAGGCCAAGTCACTGAATGTATTCGCGAAGGAGATAGAGGGCGGGATTCTCCGGCCTCGCATGCCCGCCGACCAGAAATTCCCATTTCAGGTCAGTGGGCCTTTACATGGTCCGCTTTCCACCCCTTGCGTCGGGTGCAGCCGAAGAATCCAGCCCTGATATTTTACAGAGTTGAATGGCATCAAGGGGTATGGGGAGAAAGCGAGAATATGGCATTGAGATTGGGGATCAATGTTGGGAAGCATATTTCCCGGGGTGTTTGTCGGCTGTAACCTGTTTTGATACATGTTAGTTATAAAATACATTGGAAAATAAAAGAGATGGGGGATCAGCCTTGATCATATTGAATGGCAGAGTTGGCTCGAAGGGCTGAATGGCCTAATCCTGCTCCTTGTTTCTATGTTTCGACGTTCAACGTATTTAGCATGGATGTATTCTCTGAAAACAAACTCCACAGTCTGGAGTGAGGTTTCAATTGCAGGCAGTAAGTATTAATTTACAAGTAGCATTCTGGAGTAGGTTTCTAGATTACACCTGCCATTAATTTTTTGGTTGTAGATAATTGGGGTGGAAGATTCAACAGCATGCGGTCAGGGTGAAGCATTAATGTTTGTATAACATGCTTACTGTGTGACTCCATTTCCTTGGCTTTTCCTTATAGCAGGCTGGTAGTGTGGTTTCCAACTGCAAGTTTTAAATTCAATAATTTAGCCCGAAGCAAACTTTAATGACAATACCCAGTATAACCATAGCCTGTCCATAACAAAGCTTATAAAATAATTTCTAAACTGCAGAGAGGAATTGTAACCACAGGGAGCCAGGACTTACCAGACTTGTTATCATTACCGGTAAGTCTAGATTTTGAAACTTCAAGAATGCTACTCTCCCACAGGGATCAATCAAATTAAAGGCATATTTGACTTTAAATAGTGAATGAGTAATGCGCCAGGAATGTTTCTGAAAATTTGATGGGCTGTCATTGAAGTTATAATACAGTTTTTGCTTTATTTCCAAGGCAGTGATGTGAGCACTTTGAGGTTGCAGTGTGTTCCCTAAAGTCACCGCTTATAGAATTAAATGCATTCAATTCCTTTCCATTGTAGTGGAATTTCCTGATCACAGGGGAAATTATTTCTTGGATTGGAGTAAGAAAACCCTCTTGTGACTCTCAGTGGAAATTCTTTGTGTTCTGGCGCCATCTGCTGTTCACAGTTTTACAGTGTAACTTAACTGTGAAACAATATTTTTCTTTTTAAAAAATAAATGTTGCTAACTTTTCTCATGTACCTTTTTCAGCAATCCCACAAGTAACTAAGCAGCTCCTGATGAATCCGGTATTTACCTGCGTCGTGTTGGCGGCCTGCATGGAAGTTGCAGCTATCAGTGGGTTTGCTGCTTTTCTGGGAAAGTATCTGGAAAGCCAGTTTGGTCTCAGTGCTTCGTATGCCAACCAATTCATAGGTAAGATCATTAATGTCATATTTTTAATCTCATTGTCTGCAGGCTACAATTATTTTTGGTATAAAGACAGCAGTGTAGCACATACAGAGATATCTGAAATTGCTTTAGTGAGTACAAGTTTAGCTCAGTTGTCTGGACAGCTGGGGTTTGTGCTGCAGAGTGAGGTCAGCAGCTTGGGTTCAATTCCTGTACCGGCCGAGGTTATTCATGAAGGCCCCGCCTTCTCAATCTTGCCCCTCACCTGCAATGTGGTGACTCTCGCATGAGATGTGGTGATGCTCAGGTTAAATCACCACCAGTCAGCTCTCCTTCTCAAAGGGGAAAACAGCTTATGGTCATCTGGACCGATGGTTATTATAACAATGTTATAATACATTGCACATATACATTGCACATATATCCCCATGCAGCATATTAATACGTCTTGTACAGTGCACTTATAATCAAATGTATTTTATGGCAGGGCGGCATGGAGTGGATGCGCACTCTTCATTACTCATGGAATTCACTTAGGAATGGTCAATTCCTGAGTGAAAGTTCCCCTGACCGAATCCAGCTGGACTTGCAGGCTCTGATCAACTAATAGCTCTCCAATATAGGGCTCCTCCCCTTCTCCACCAAACAAGTCCCGGAGCTTCCCGATGGCCAGTACACCTCATGAGACTATTGTGGCCAGGACAAAGGCTCACACGGCTAAGTGGGTTTGAGAACCCACTTAACCGTGCTGACACCGGATCTAACCGGCTCCTGGTATCTATTGACCTCCTCAGGGAGACACCAACCGGGCACCGATTAATACTGGTCCACAATCAGAATGGCATCTGGGGATCTCCCAGGCCATTGGAGGCTCCTGGATAGTCAGTGGCAGGGCAGGGTGGCACTCTGGCTCTCATCCTGGCATTGCCAAGGCCCCAGGTGGCACTGCCAGGGTGGCCTTGTCAGGGGTCAGGGCCTTAGGGTGTGAAGGGTGCGGGGGAGGGGGGGGTGAAGGGCGCTATGAAGAAGCCTCCAAAAGATTGGGGGGTGAAGGGTGGGGGTCCTGGAAGGAGGGGGTGTCAAAAGAGGTGTGGGAAGGCCAGAAAAGGGAGTGCCCTTAGCGACCCCATAGTGGGATGTCCTCATTTGGGGGAACCATTGTGGGGTAATGCCCATGTGTGTGGAGGTGACATTCCCTGTGGTGGGAAGTGTGGGGAACACTCAAGCTCACTTAGAGATCAGGGCACCCTTTCAAAATGGTGGTCTGATCTAGGAGCCGCTCTGGCAGCAGGTTCAGCTCCACAGGCTCGAATAGTGACTAACTGTCGTTAGATAGCAATGGGGAACACGCTGACACAGCCGGGGAGAAACTCCCAGCCACACCTGCCTGAAATTATACCTCAAAAGTTTTTCATTACATTGCGCTCTAGAAGTCTAATGATGACCATGACACCATTGTCGATTGTTGTAAAACTGACCTGGTTCACTAATGTCCTTTAGGGAATCCTTGCCTTGTCTGGTCTACATGTGGCTCCAGATCAACAACAATGTGGTCGATTCTTAAATGCCCTCTGAAATTAGGGATGGGTAATAAATGCTGGCCCAGCCAATGATGCCACATCCCGTTGGTCTTCTGAACTTCGAGTGAGCTCTGAAATCAAGTAAAATATTCCATGGCTCTGACAAAGCCTCACAGATAATGAGCATGGGTCAAAAAGCTGGGCCCCCAATCTTGAGTTTTATTGAGCCCCGTTTTACCCCATAACCGTGAAGATAGTTTCAGATCACATAAACGCATACTTGCATTTTATGAATGTCCTGAGGGAATAAAAGAATGACTTGGCACCCATAGCTGAGAACACGCATTAGAAATGTCTAGAAAGCTGGACAGCAACAGCACTCTAATACATCCAGGTTCAGGCCACCATTCAGATTTCTTTGGTGTGTTGAGGATGACTGAATACAACCCGAAGGGAGTAAGTATGCAGCAGAGCAAAGACAGATTCAGCACAAAGAGGAGGAGAGTGACAGTGAGTGAGATGATTTACAGGCAGGAAGACTAGATTAACTTGATTAACCTCATGTGGCTGAATAAATTTGTATTTCTAACAAACTCCCACATGGTGTCACTGCAGTAACACACTTCACACGTTGTCCACTCAAGCAGAGCAGAGCTACTGATCAGCTGTTCTGGGGAAATTTGCATACGTGCAGTGCGGTCAGCCTAAGTCGAAGGTGAACCTGCGAAGAAGACCCAAGGAGTTTGAGTAAAGGCAAGCAACCAGCAGAGGGCAGCAGAGCAGAGCTACTGATCAGCTGTTCTGGGGAAATTTGCATACGTGCAGTGCGGTCAGCCTAAGTCGAAGGTGAACCTGCGAAGAAGACCCAAGGAGTTTGAGTAAAGGCAAGCAACCAGCAGAGGGCAGCAGAGCAGAGCTACTGATCAGCTGTTCTGGGGAAATTTGCATACGTGCAGTGCGGTCAGCCTAAGTCGAAGGTGAACCTGCGAAGAAGACCCAAGGAGTTTGAGTAAAGGCAAGCAACCAGCAGAGGGCAGCAGAGCAGAGCTACTGATCAGCTGTTCTGGGGAAATTTGCATACGTGCAGTGCGGTCAGCCTAAGTCGAAGGTGAACCTGCGAAGAAGACCCAAGGAGTTTGAGTAAAGGCAAGCAACCAGCAGAGGGCAGCAGAGCAGAGCTACTGATCAGCTGTTCTGGGGAAATTTGCATACGTGCAGTGCGGTCAGCCTAAGTCGAAGGTGAACCTGCGAAGAAGACCCAAGGAGTTTGAGTAAAGGCAAGCAACCAGCAGAGGGCAGCAGAGCAGAGCTACTGATCAGCTGTTCTGGGGAAATTTGCATACGTGCAGTGCGGTCAGCCTAAGTCGAAGGTGAACCTGCGAAGAAGACCCAAGGAGTTTGAGTAAAGGCAAGCAACCAGCAGAGGGCAGCAGAGCAGAGCTACTGATCAGCTGTTCTGGGGAAATTTGCATACGTGCAGTGCGGTCAGCCTAAGTCGAAGGTGAACCTGCGAAGAAGACCCAAGGAGTTTGAGTAAAGGCAAGCAACCAGCAGAGGGCAGCAGAGCAGAGCTACTGATCAGCTGTTCTGGGGAAATTTGCATACGTGCAGTGCGGTCAGCCTAAGTCGAAGGTGAACCTGCGAAGAAGACCCAAGGAGTTTGAGTAAAGGCAAGCAACCAGCAGAGGGCAGCAGAGCAGAGCTACTGATCAGCTGTTCTGGGGAAATTTGCATACGTGCAGTGCGGTCAGCCTAAGTTGAAGGTGGTTTGTGGAGGGGCTGTTGGCAACTGACAGTTAAACCCGAAACACTTTGTGAGTGTTTCCCACCCTACCTCCTCCTCTAACCAACCCCCCCACCCCACGGTGGTTGGGAAGCGGGAGCAGGGGCCTGTCGTGAAGGTGAGTGAGTGCCTTTAAATTTGCTTACCTTTCAGCGGGATCAGGGTTTGAGGTAATATCAGGTAAGCTCTTCCTTTCTTTTTCTTTTTCTTGTTTTTTTTTTAATCTAGAGGGGATGTCAGGGAAGGCAGTACAATGCTCCTCCTGCAGAATGTTTGAGGTGAGGGACGCCGTCAGTGTCCCTGCTGATTTCATCTGTGGGAAGTGCACCCAACTCCAGCTCCTCAAAAACCGTGTTAGGGACCTGGAGCTTGAGCTGGATGAACTTCGGATCATTCGGGAGGCAGAGGGGGTCATAGATAGGAGCTTCAGGGAAGTAGTTACACCAAAGACTGGAGATAGATGGGTAACTGTAAGAGGGACTGGGAAGAAGCAGTCAGTGCAGGGACCCCCTGCGGTCGTTCCCCTGAGTAACAAGTATACCGTTTTGGATACTTGTGGGGGGGACGACTTACCAGGGGTAAGCCATGGGGTACGGGCCTCTGGCACGGAGTCTGTCCCTGTTGCTCAGAAGGGAAGGGGGGAAAGGAGTAGAACATTAGTAATTGGGGACTCAATAGTCAGGGGCACAGATAGGAGATTTTGTGGGAGCGAGAGAGACTCACGTTTGGTATGTTGCCTCCCAGGTGCAAGGGTACGTGATGTCTCGGATCGTGTTTTCCGGGTCCTTAAGGGGGAGGGGGAGCAGCCCCAAGTCGTAGTCCACATTGGCACTAACGACATAGGTAGGAAAGGGGACAAGGATGTCAGGCAGGCCTTTAGGGAGCTAGGATGGAAGCTCAGAGCGAGAACAAACAGAGTTGTTATCTCTGGGTTGTTGCCCGTGCCACGTGATAGTGAGATGAGGAATAGGGAGAGAGAGCAATTAAACACGTGGCTACAGGGATGGTGCAGGCGGGAGGGATTCAGATTTCTGGATAACTGGGGCTCTTTCTGGGGAAGGTGGGACCTCTATAGACAGGATGGTCTACATCTGAACCTGAGGGGCACCAATATCCTGGGGGGGAGATTTGTTAGTACTCTTTGGGGGGGTTTAAACTAATTCAGCAGGGGCATGGGAACCTGGATTGTAGTTTTGGGGTGCGAGAGATTGAGAGTAGAGAGGTCAGGAGCACAGTTTTGACTTCGCAGGAGGGCGGCAGTGTTCAGGTCTGTGGTTTGAAGTGTGTCTATTTCAATGCCAGGAGTATACGAAATAAGGTAGGGGAACTGGCAGCATGGGTTGGTACCTGGGACTTCGATGTTGTGGCCATTTCAGAGACATGGATAGAGCAGGGACAGGAATGGTTGTTGCAGGTTCCGGGGTTTAGGTGCTTTAGTAAGGTCAGAGAAGGGGGCAAAAGAGGGGGAGGTGTGGCGCTGCTAGTCAAGGACAGTATTACGGTGGTAGAAAGGATGCAAGATGGGGACTCTTCTTCCGAGGTAGTATGGGCTGAGGTTAGAAACAGGAAAGGAGAGGTCACCCTGTTGGGAGTTTTCTATAGGCCACCTAATAGTTCTAGAGATGTAGAGGAAAGGATGGCGAAGATGATTCTGGAAAAGAGCGAAAGTAACAGGGTAGTTGTTATGGGAGACTTTAACTTTCCTAATATTGACTGGAAAAGATATAGTTCGAGTACATTGGATGGGTCGTTCTTTGTACAATGTGTGCAGGAGGGTTTTCTGACACAATATGTTGACAGGCCAACAAGAGGTGAGGCCACTTTGGATTTGGTTTTGGGTAATGAACCAGGCCAGGTGTTAGATCTGGAGGTAGGTGAACACTTTGGAGACAGTGACCACAATTCGGTGACCTTTACGTTAGTGATGGAAAGGGATAAGTATACCCCGCAGAGCAAGAGTTATAGCTGGGGGAAGGGCAATTATGATGCCATTAGACATGACTTAGGATGTGTTGGTTGGAGAAGTAGGCTGCAAGGGTTGGGCACACTGGATATGTGGAGCTTGTTCAAGGAACAGCTATTGCATGTTCTTGATAAGTACGTACCAGTCAGGCAGGGAGGAAGGGGTCGAGCGAGGGAACCGTGGTTTACCAAAGAAGTGGAATCTCTTGTTAAGAGGAAGAAGGAGGCCTATGTGAAGATGAGGCGTGAAGTTTCAGTTGGGGCGCTTGATAGTTACAAGGAAGCGAGGAAGGATCTAAAGAGAGAGCTGAGACGAGCAAGGAGGGGACATGAGAAGTCTTTGGCAGGTAGGATCAAGGAAAACCCAAAAGCTTTCTATAGGTATGTCAGGAATAAAAGAATGACTAGGGTAAGAGTAGGGCCAGTCAAGGACAGTGGTGGGAAGTTGTGTGTGGAGGCTGAGGAGATAAGCGAGATACTAAATGAATACTTTTCATCAGTATTCACTCAAGAAAAAGATAATATTGTGGAGGAGAATGCTGAGACCCAGGCTATTAGAATAGATGGCATTGAGGTGCGTAGGGAAGAAGTGTTGGCAATTCTGGACAAGGTGAAAATAGATAAGTCCCCGGGGCCAGATGGGATTTATCCTAGGATTCTCTGGGAAGCCAGGGAAGAGATTGCTGAGCCTTTGGCTTTGATTTTTAGGTCATCATTGGCTACAGGAATAGTGCCAGAGGACTGGAGGATAGCAAATGTGGTCCCTTTGTTCAAGAAGGGGAGTAGAGATAACCCCGGTAACTATAGGCCGGTGAGCCTAACGTCTGTGGTGGGTAAAGTCTTGGAGAGGATTATAAAAGATACGATTTATAATCATCTAGATAGGAATAATATGATTAGGGATAGTCAGCATGGTTTTGTGAAGGGTAGGTCATGCCTCACAAACCTTATCGAGTTCTTTGAGAAGGTGACTGAACAGGTAGACGAGGGTAGAGCAGTTGATGTGGTGTATATGGATTTCAGTAAAGCGTTTGATAAGGTTCCCCACGGTCGGCTATTGCAGAAAATACGGAGGCTGGGGATTGAGGGTGATTTAGAGATGTGGATCAGAAATTGGCTAGTTGAAAGAAGACAGAGAGTGGTAGTTGATGGGAAATGTTCAGAATGGAGTTCAGTTACGAGTGGCGTACCACAAGGATCTGTTCTGGGGCCGTTGCTGTTTGTCATTTTTATAAATGACCTAGAGGAGGGCGCAGAAGGATGGGTGAGTAAATTTGCAGACGACACTAAAGTTGGTGGAGTTGTAGACAGTGCGGAAGGATGTTGCAGGTTACAGAGGGACATAGATAAGCTGCAGAGCTGGGCTGAGAGGTGGCAAATGGAGTTTAATGTGGAGAAGTGTGAGGTGATTCACTTTGGAAAGAATAACAGGAATGCGGAATATTTGGCTAATGGTAAAATTCTTGGTAGTGTGGATGAGCAGAGGGATCTCGGTGTCCATGTACATAGATCCCTGAAAGTTGCCACCCAGGTTGATAGGGTTGTGAAGAAGGCCTATGGTGTGTTGGCCTTTATTGGTAGAGGGATTGAGTTCCGGAGCCATGAGGTCATGATGCAGCTGTACCAAACTCTGGTACGGCCGCATTTGGAGTATTGCGTACAGTTCTGGTCGCCTCATTATAGGAAGGACGTGGAAGCTTTGGAACGGGTGCAGAGGAGATTTACCAGGATGTTGCCTGGTATGGAGGGAAAATCTTATGAGGAAAGGCTTATGGACTTGAGGTTGTTTTCGTTAGAGAGAAGAAGGTTAAGAGGTGACTTAATAGAGGCATACAAAATGATCAGAGGGTTAGATAGGGTGGACAGCGAGAGCCTTCTCCCGCGGATGGAGGTGGTTAGCACGAGGGGACATAGCCTTAAATTGAGGGGTAATAGATATAGGACAGAGGTCAGAGGTGGGTTTTTTACGCAAAGAGTGGTGAGGCCGTGGAATGCCCTACCTGCAACAGTAGTGAACTCGCCAACATTGAGGGCATTTAAAAATTTATTGGATAAGCATATGGATGATAAGGGCATAGTGTAGGTTAGATGGCCTTTAGTTTTTTTTTTCCATGTCGGTGCAACATCGAGGGCCGAAGGGCCTGTACTGCGCTGTATCGTTCTATGTTCTAAGTTGAACTGCTGCGTTTCAGCCTCTGTTTGCATATTTAATGTTTCCTGTGTCAGTACTCTTATCATATCTTGTGTTTGCAAAGTTCTAGCTCCCTGTGTTATTAGAATTGTATGTATTCTTTCTGCTGTATCTCATTCTCACTTGAAGTGGGTAATTCTTGCGAGATAACAATTCCACAGGCCTTATGACCTCAGCTAAGTGGCTATAAGTGTGAGTCGAGCTAATTGATTATGTACTAATTGAGCATGGAGACATCAGAACAAAATCTGATCCTAGGGCGGCATGGTAACGCAGTGGTTAGCACTGCTGCATCACGGCGCCGAGGACCTGGGTTTGATCACGGCTTCGGGTCATCGTCTGTGTGGGGTTTGCACGTCCTCCCCATGTCTGTGTGGATCTCACCCCCTCGACCCAAAGATTTGCAGGTAGGTGGATTGACCATTCTAAATTTCCCCTTAATTGGAAAAAAATAATTGGGTACTCTAAATTTAAAAAAAACAGTGAAAAAGAACAGAATCAGATTGTGTCATCACCTTATGTCCAATCTCTAGAGACGTTCTGCCATTGAGTCGATTCTGCTGGAGATTACACTATTGACTCTGACATAATTGTGTGCTCTCTCTGGAAATTTGATCAGCATCGAATCAGCTCAAGGGATGTTGAGAGACAGTCCATTGTATAAAACTTGTCAACCATCTTTTCCATTATCTAGAAACATCGCAGCTGTGCAGTTTTCCTTGTTAAAGATCAGAGCATGTCTCTAATGGTCATAGCAAAATGACACTGGCACCTCGTGTGCTATTGAACGCTGCTTGGCTTGAGTTGAAGAAGTCAGTATCCTCAAGGCGAATTTGGATTTGCTTTGCCGTGACCCTTCCCAGTGGCTTTCTTTGGTAAATCAGTCGGAGATTTGGTTGGTCATTATTTGTGGCAGACTGGACTCTAGGCCCGGTTAGTGGACCATGATTTCCACCATGGACCCTTTCAAAGCTAGGCCACTGTGGCTGACTGATTCCCCCCATCACCTTCCTTGCCTCGGGATGTTGTCCCCAAAAGCGTGCTTGTTAGGTAAATTGGACATTCTAAATTCTCCCTCAGTGTACCCGAACAGGCGCCAGAATGTGGTGACAAGGGGATTTTCATAGTAACTTCATTGCAGTGTTAATGTGAGCCTACTTGTGACACTAATGAAGATTATTATTAGCAGCCAGTTTATACATATAATAATATCCCACAAACATCAGTGTGATAACTACCAGATAACCAGGTTTATAATGCTGATTGAGGCGTAAATCTTAGCCAAGATATCAGGGATGATACCCTGCTTTTCTTCCACATCCACCTGAGTACGGGACCTGTTTAATATTTCACCTGAAAGTCAGTACCTCCAACAGTAAAGCATAACTTCAGTACTGCACTGAAGTGTCAGTCTTGATTATTTTGTGTTAAAGTCCTGGGGAAGTACATGAACCCAGACCTGGTGACTGAAAGACAAGAGTGCTATGAACTAAGCCTCACTGTCTCTTTGTGTGAAGCAGCATTAAAGATTTAAAACATCACCTTGTGTATGTTTCTGGGCTCCCGGCTACTATTTACACTGGTCTTTCCGCTGGCACTGACTTCATCCCTTCAAGGGGATGTTACGCTTCTCTTTGGGATGCAGAGGGAATCAAAGGGTATGAAGGTAGCCCAGAAAGGTGGAGTTGAGATAGAAGATCAGCCATAATCATATTGAATGATAGAATAGGTTAAAAGGGCCAAATGGCTTCCTGCTGTTCCAAGATTTCTATTTTTATTCAGCCAACCAGCCTCAACGCTATTGAATCATAGACTCTTTACAGTGCAGAAGGAAGCCATTTGGGTCATCGAGTCTGCACCAACCCTCCAAAAGAGCACCCTGCATAGGCCCAATACCCTGCCCTATCCCCGTAACCCCACCTAACCTTTGGACACTAAGGGGCAATTTACCATGTCCAATCTACCTAACCTGCACATCTTTGGGCTGTGGGAGGAATCTGAAGCACCTGGAAAAAAGCCATGCAGACACGGGGAGGAAGTGCAAACCCCACACAGTCACCCAAGGCCGGAATTGAACCCAGTCCCTGGAACTTTGAGGCAGCAGTGCTAACCACTTTGCCACCATGCTGCCCAAAAGTCAATTTTCTTTTTAAAAAAATTTTACGTCCCAATTCTTTTTCTCTCAATTAAGCATGGCCAATCCACAGCTTTGGTTTGTGGGGTGAGTCCTACGCAAACACGGTGAGAATGTGCAAAGTCCAAACACGGACAGGGCTCAGGATCGAACCTGGGTCCTCAGCGCTGTGAGGCAGCAATGTTAAGTAAGGTCCTTGGACAGAGGATGTGCAAAATCTCAATATAAACTCTGACAATGGGGGCCTTCATAAGATGATGGCTTTAGCCTTTTACAAAGTCCAATGGAGACAGGCGACACAGGCTGGGGCTCAATGGGCTGGATTGTCTACATCACGGCGCCGGGAATGCAAATCGCGATCGGGAGGAGAATCAGACATTATGTGCAAATCGAGGTTTGCGCCTGTCACCGATTCTGCAGCCATGGTCCAGTCCCTCCCTGGCAGGGTTAGTGCCCAGTGGCGGCAGGGGACATGCAAAACCGGCATTTGCATGCATTTAACTGTGATTACTGAGTTGGACACTTCATGCTCCACCCTTCCTCTGCCCCTCTCAGGCAGAGGTCTTGCGGGCGCAAATTATAAGTATTTACAAAAGGGGAATGGGCGCCATGACTGCGGAGGGGGAGCGGGAGGCTAAAATAACACAAAAAGGCATTGAAAACTGTTAGGCTTGCTGGGGGTAGCTGCCTGGGCCGGAGGTAGTAGTGAGTAATGACTTGGTGCCAAGTGCATGAACTTGAGGTATCTCCCTTGTGGCATGGAGTAGACTGTCATTGCTGCAGTCTGTCTTTTAAACACACCCCTTTTGCGCTACTTACAGACACCTCACACTGCTGAGTGCTGCTGCTTCTGTCCTTTAAACTCTCAGAAGGCCTCTGGTCATCTGTGAGCCCCTGCAGGCCGCTCCTCTGGACACGTTCATGGGTATGCGGTGGCATAGTGGTGTTGTCACTGGACTAGTAAACCAGAGACCAAGCTTAATCCTCCAGGTTCAAATGCTGCCACTGTAGATGGTGAAATTTGAAATTAAGAAAAATCTGGAATTAAAAATCTAATGGTGACCATGAAGCCATTGTCAATTGTCGTAAAAACTCATCTAGTTCACTAATGTCCGTTAGGGAAGGGAATCTGCTATCCTTACCTGGTCTGGCCTACATGTGACTCCAGGCACACAGTAATTTTGCCTCTCGTGAGATTTGCGAAGGAATTCGCCCAGCACCTGGGACTTAACGGCTACGCCTGGGAGACCTCGTTCACACAAACATGGAGCAGGTATAATGGCACTTGGGGGGAGGGGGGGGGGTTGTTCCCAGACTAATAGGGACCTAGGGTGGTCGGGGGCTGCAAAGGATGGTACCTTGGCACATCTACTGGCACCCTGGCACCTTGGCAGTGCCACCTGGCCAACCTGGCACTCCAGCCTGACACTGCGAGTGTGCCAGGATGGCACTGCCACCCTGGCAGGGGCACTGTGTGGCATTCAGGATGGCTGTGCCACAGTTCCTGGGTGCAAGGTTGGCACTGCCAGAGATTGGGCTGGTGGGCGGGGGGGCCTTGCTCGGTGGAGGGCATGTTCCCGGGGTGCCTCCCCAAGGTTTTGGGGGGGAAAGGGGTGTCGTTGAAAATGGAGGGAAGGCCTGAAAGGGGCGGAGGAAAGACCGGAGCAGCCTTCCAAAATGGTGCCCCGGTCTGCGAGGAGTCAGGAAACCTCTATAAGTGCAGCCTCACTGGAGAGAAACTCCATGAGGCCAAAAAAATGACAAAGTGATGTTGCTAAACGCACTTGAAACCTGACATAAAAATGTTATATTGGGCGAGAGGGTCAGAGAATCGCCGGGCTGGTCGTGAATCCCACCCCACTGCGCCGACGCTGGCTGCCGAATACTCTGGCACTGAGGTTTTGGTGGGGGCGGGAATCGATTCTCCGCCCCACGATGGGCCAAGCAGCCGCCCATTTTTGGCCAGTCCCGCTGGCGTACCGGTGGCGCTCCCGCTGGCGCTCCCGTGCATGCACCAACTTGCGCCGGCTGGCGGAGGCCCTTTGGCGGCAGTTGGCGTGGCACCAAACCCTCCTGGGCCGACTGGCACAGTGCCAACACCGATGCCGCCGGCCTAGCCCCTGAAAGTGCGGAGGATTCCGCACCTTCCGGGCAGCCCGATGTCGGAGTGGTTCACATCACTCCTCGGCGTCGGTACGGCCCAGCCCGCCAGGTGGGGGAGAATCCCGCCCATTAAATCGCACCCTTATTCTCCCAAATAGACAATTCTGCCCAATATTTCAAGAACTCAATTCCCACCCTGTTCAACAGCTATCCTGGGCTTGCTTTAAACACGCATTAGGATAGGTGCGTGAAAATGCCACAACAACAATCCCCTAAAAAAAAGATAATCTTGGAATTTTCCACGAACAGCAATGTAATAATGGCCCAGATATTGGTTTTGGTGATGCTGATTGAGAGATAGCTAGTGGGTGGAGTGCCTTGGCTCTTCTTTAAAATAGTTCCATGGAATCTTTTGCGCAACCCAAGAAGTCAGATGGGATTTATCACCTCATCTAGCGGTCCTGATATGGAACTCTGCCCACCAGGACCACAAGCTGATATATTGAGTACACACAAACCCTGATTTTCAATTGACTGTGATCATAAGATATAGGAGCAGAATTCGCCTATTTAGCTCATCGAGTCTGCTCCACCATTCGATCATGGCTGATATATTCCTCATCCCCATTCTACTGCCTTCTCTCCATAACCCCTGATCCCCTTATTAATCAAGAAATCCCCTTATTAATCAAGAACACCAGATTTGTGTTTGAGGTGCTGTTACCGACAGGGATACAGACCAAGAGCTGGAAGATGGAATTAGATAGAATAGTTATTTCTTCGAACTTAAGAACTAGGAGCAGGAGCAGACATTTTAGCCTCTCGAGCCTGCTCCACTGTTCAATATTATCACGGCTGATCTCATCATGGCCTCAATTCCACCGTCCTGCCTTTTCTCAGCAGCCCTTTAACCTATTACTAATTAAAAATCTGTCTAACTCCTCCTTAAATTTACTTACTGTTCCAGCATCCACCGCACTCTGGGTAGCGAATTTCACATATTCACAACCCTTCGGAAGAAGTAGTTTTTCCTCAAATCTGTTTTCAATTAGCTATCCCTTACCCTGAGATCATTCTACCCCACAAGAGCAAGCATCTGCTCCACGTCTATGTCATCCATATCATTTATCATCCTATATACCTCAATTTGATCTCTCCTCATTCTCCTAAACTCTAGAGGCCTAAGCTGCTCGATCTCTCTTCGTAAGACAAACCCCTCATTTGAAATCAGTCCAGCGAATCTCCCCTGAACCGCCTCCAATGCCACTACATCCTTCCTCAAATAAGGAGACCACACAACTGTGCACAATACTCCAGGTGAGGTCTCACCAATGCCTTGTACAGTTGCAACAGCACTTCCTTACCTTTATGCTCTATTCCATTAACTATAAATGCCAACATTCCAGTCACTTTCTTTATTATCTACTGTATCTTTGAGGAGGAATACTTTGCTGAATTTCCAAATATGTGCTCCTGGCTGGTATGGATATGTTCCAGGAGAGCAAAATCAGAAAAATTCAACTGTGAAGCAAAAAATCTGTGAGGAACGTTTGGGGTTGCTTGAACACTACTACTATGTGGAAAGAAAATAGTTCAGGCATACCGTCACTGACAATATTAAATAGTATGCATACAGTAACTTAATAATAATGCTTCCAAATAAACAGGTGAACAGGGACGATGGTATGCATTTAAATTAATATCAAGTACATTTCAAAACAGATGTTAAGGATAGTTTCTTAATAAGTGTTAAGAGCATTCTGTTGGGGTGGGTAACAGGTAGAAACAGTGGGGTTATTTGAAATGCAGTTGAAGGTTACCCTGGAACATTTTGGATACCAATGGGATATGCTCTGATAGGCTCAAAAGGGTTTGCTAATTGCTCGTTCTCTACATTACACAAACTCCTGCTAATGAGTTTTAAAAACCCCATGCAATCCTACTCAGATCACGGGCAACATTTAAATGTTGCAGTCAAGAAGACAAACATTCATGCTCTTATCACAGAGATCAAAGGCTACTCAGTGACCTGCAAGAATCTCATGTCGCACTGTTTCCAATCTAGCTTTTAATGATGAGACGGAAATAGGAACTCAAAGGAGTGGAAACAAAAAAGACAAAAGTGCTCACATGTCAGACAAGTTACACAATCCATTCAAAAATGGAATTAATGTGCAGTATTTTCTCAAATCTGTCCCTTCTTCTCAGGTTCTGGCTTATATTTCTATCAGTGCTGCAATCCCCAGAGACCTCAGCCAAGGGACACTTGACACTTGATTTGTTAAGCAACTGTCTGACAAACTTGATTTAATTTGTTGAGGAGGTAACAAGAATGGTCATGAAGGGTATGTTTGATGTCGTCTACTCGGATTTTCGCAAGGCTATTGACATGATCCCACATGGCAGAGTTGTCCAAAATGTAATAGCCTATTGGCTTCAAAAGAAGGTGGCACTCTTATGGGCCAGAGTTTAGAGAACCCCAAAGTGTATCATGGAGTTCACCTGACCCACAACTTTTAATAGATTGTGGTATGGGGAGTACACAGCCCATTCTACAGGTGTGGTACAGCAGAAATGGAAATGTATTTTCTAAAGCAAACAATTTTTATTCTATGAACTCAAGTTAATCTTTTTAAAACATACAGTGAACATCTTAGCAATCATCAATTCAAATACAACCCCCATAGAATACAACACTAAGTATTCCTTAATAACTTCCCAAACAACATCCAGAAGACAAAGGAAACACCTTTTAACAGAAGCATATCAGGTTTACATTCACTTCTGAAAACATTTATAATTCTGAATTCACCAAATGATCAAGAGATAGTCTTTTCATGGCAGAGAGATCAACAGTGCACCTGCTTTATCTGGCTTCAGCTCCAATACTGAAAACGAAACTAAAACACATCCTGCAGCAAACAGCCTAAAACCAAAGTAAAAAGCTGACAGACAGCCCAGCTCCACCCACACTCTGAGATCACTGATAAACACCCATTTCTTAAAGGTACATTTCTTAAACACCATTTCTTAAAGGTACGCTCACATGACAGGCACATTGGGTACAAAATTGGCTCAATGGCAACAAACAAAGGGTAATGATCAGTAGGTGTTTTTGTGACTGGAACGCTGTTTCCATGAGGGTTTTGCAGGGCCTGTATGAGATTTTCTGTGGTATTTATCAATGATTTAGTCTTAAATGTAATTCAGAAGTTTTTGTATGGCATAGAAGTTGGCCATGTGGTTGACAGTGATGAGGATGATTGAAGACTACAGAACAATATCAATGGAGTGGTCATGTGGCCAGAAAAGTGGTGAATGCAATTCACTTCAGAGAAGTGTGAGGCAATGCATTTTTTTTTAATTTGTTCATGGGACGTGGATGTCACTGGCTGAGCCAGCATTTATTGCCTATCCCTAATTGCCCTTGAGGGGGCAGTTAAGAGTCATCCACATTGCTGTGGGTCTGGAGTCACATGTAGACCAGACCAGGTAAGGATGGCAGATTTCCTTCCCTAACGGACATTAGTGAACCAGATGGCTTTTTACAACAATTGACAATGGTTTCATGGTAATCATGAGACTTTTTCATTCCAGATTTTTATTGAATTCAAATTTCACCGTACATTCATATATGAATGATTGTGCACTGTGTCCAGGAAGCTTTTCTAACACAGTATGTAGATTGTCCGACCAGAGGGGAGGCCATATTAGATTTGGTACTTGGTAATAAACCAGGGCAGGTGATAGATTTGTTAGTGGGGGAGCATTTTGGAGGTAGTGACCACAATTCTGTGATTTTCACTTTAGTAATGGAGAGGGATAAGTGCGTGCAACAGGGTAAGGTTTATAATTGGGGGAAGGGTAAATACAATGCTGTCGGACAAGAATTGATGTGCATAAGTTGGGAACATAGGCTGTCAGGGAAGGACACAAGTGAAATGTGGAACTTGTTCAAGGAACAGGTACTACGTGTCTTTGATATGTATGTTCCTGTCAGGCAGGGAAGAGATGGTCAACTGAGGAAACATGGTTGACAAGAGAGGTTGAATGCCTTGTTAAGAGGAAGAAGGAGACTTAAGTAAGGCTGAGGAAACAAGGTTCAGACGGGGCACTGGAGGGATACAAGATAGCCAGGAGGGAACTGAAGAAAGGGATTAGGAGAGCTAAGAGAGGGCATGAAAAATCTTTGGCAGGTAGGATCAAGGAAAACCCCAAGGCCTTTTACACATATGTGAGAAATATGAGAATGACTAGAACGAGGGTAGGTCCGATCAAGGACAGTAGCGGGAGATTGTGTATTGAGTCTGAAGAGATAGGAGAGGTCTTGAACGAGTACTTTTCTTCAGTATTTACAAACGAGAGGGGCCATATAGTTGGAGAGGACAGTATGAAACAGACTGATAAGCTCGAGGAGATACTTGTTAGGAAGAAAGATGCGTTGGGCGTTTTGAAAAACTTGAGGATAGACAAGTCCCCCGGGCCTGACGGGATATATCCAAGGATTCTATGGGAAGCAAGAAATGAAATTGCAGAGCCGTTGGCAATGATCTTTTCATCCTCACTGTCAACAGGGGTGGTGCCAGGGATTGGAGAGTGGCGAATGCCGTGCCCCTGTTCAAAAAAGGGAATAGGGATAACCCTGGGAATTACAGGCCAGTTAGTCTTACTTCGGTGGTAAGCAAAGTACTGGAAAGGGTACTGAGGGATAGAATTTCTGAGCATCTGGAAAGACACTGCTTGATTAGGGATAGTCAGCTCGGATTTGTGAGGGGTAGGTCTTGCCTTACAAGTCTTATTGACTTCTTTGAGGAGGTGACCAAGCATGTGGATGAAGGTAAAGCAGTGGATGTAGTGTACATGGATTTTAGTAAGGCATTTGATAAGGTTCCCTATGGTAGGCTTATGCAGAAAGTAAGGAGGCATGGGATAGTGGGAAATTTGGCCAGTTAGATAATGAACTGGCTAACCAATAGAAGTCAGAGAATGGTGATGGATGGCAAATATTCAGCCTGGAGCCCAGTTACCAGTGGTGTATCGCAGGGATCAGTTCTGGGTCCTCAGCTGTTTGTGATTTTCATTAATGACTTGGATGACGGAGTTGAAGAGTGGGTCAGTAAATTTGCAGACGATACGAAGATTGGTGGAGTTGTAGATAGTGAGGAGGGCTGTTGTCGGCTTCAAAGAGACATAGATAGGATGCAGAGCCTGGCTGAGAAGTGGCAGATGGAGTTTAACCCTGACAAGTGTGAGGTTGTCCATTTTGGAAGGACAAATATGAATGTGGAATACAGGGTTAACGGCAGGGTTCTTGGTAATGTAGAGGAGCAGAGAGATCTTGGGGTCTATGTTCATAGATCTTTGAAAGTTGCCACTCAAGTGGATAGAGCTGTGAAGAAGGCCTATGGTATGCTAGCGTTCATTAACAGAGAGATTGAGTTTAAGAGCCGTGAGGTGATGAAGCAGCTGTACAAAACCTTGGTAAGGCCACATTTGGAGTACTGTGTGCAGTTCTGGTCACCTCATTTTAGGAAGGATGTGGAAGCTTTGGAAAAGGTGCAAGGAGATGTTGCCTGGAATGGAGAGTAGGTCTTACAAGGAAATTGAGGGTGCTCGGCCTTTTCTCATTAGAACGGAGAAGGATGAGGGGCGACTTGATAGAGGTTTATAAGATGATCAGGGGAATAGATAGAGTAGACAGTCAGAGACTTTTTCCCCGGGTGGAACAAACCATTACAAGGGGACATAAATTTAAGGTGAATGGTGGAAGATATGGGGGGATGTCAGAGGAGGTTCATTACCCAGAGAGTAGTGGGGGCATGGAATGCATTGCCTGCGGAAGTAGTTGAGTCGGAAACATTAGGGACCTTCAAGCGGCTATTGGATAGGGACATGGATTATGATAGAATAATGGAGTGTAGATTAATTTGTTCTTAAGGGCAGCATGGTAGCATTTTGGATAGCACAATTGCTTCACAGCTCCAGGGTCCCAGTTCGGTTGTGGCTTGGGTCACTGTCTGTGTGGAGTCTGCACATCCTCCCTGTGTTTGCGTGGGTTTCCTCCGGGTGCTCCGGTTTCCTCCCACAGTCCAAAGATGTGCAGGTTGGGTGGATTGGCCATGATAAATTGGCCTTAGATTATCATAGAAATTTGGACACTATGATTAAACTAGGACAAAAGTTCGGCACAACATCGTGGGCCGAAGGGCCTGTTCTGTGCTGTGTTTCTCTATGTTCTATGAATATACAAACTTATAAACTAGGAGCAGGAGGAGGTCACTCAGCCCCTTGAGCCTGTACGGTAATTCAATAAGAACACTTTCTGGTGTGGCGCGCCCTCGCTGGCAGTGGAATTCTCCGTTCCTGCAGCCGGCGAATGGGGTTTCCCATTATGGCCACTGCACGCTGTCAGGAAACCCGGGGACGTGGATACTCTGCAGGCAAAGCGGAGGATCCCACCGACGGAGAATCCCGCAGTCTGTTCTTCCTGTAGAAGCAAGTGCAGATAGAATTTGGCTCCAAATTGCAAAAGGGTCCTTTTCACATTTAAATTCAGTCAACAATGCTTCCAGGTAACTGTCAGGGATGCCTGAAAGCATTACTTCTGGTTTAGCAGCAGCCTAAATATTGAGTCCTCGACATTGATCTCTTGTGTCCTGAAAAGTGAGTGAAATGCATACCGGTTTCTAACCCTGCATCTTTTGACAAGATTATTTGTTTTCTGAAAAACGTTATTAAGAGTTAAAACAGGTAGCTTTAATATTTATGCAATATGCCTCTTTAAAGAAATTGCACATTTAGATGCGCTCTGAAATTATTTTGGAACTGCAGGGAAATTGGAACAAAATGCATTTTTACTTGCACATCCTCAGAATTTGCATGCTGATACGACACTGGAATTGTCAATTTCCTTAATCTTTTTGCACTAACAATGTTATATTCAATGTTGCGTTGCAAGGAATGGAACTTAAGGTGACACCTAATCATATTTCACAATTTTCTGTTGATTTTGGAGTGAGTGCATAATGAATAACTCATAAATGTGCTAGCACATGCAAATGACATCACATAAAGTATTTATATCTGTATCAACATTGGTTGTAAGAGATGTTTATTTAGTCTTGACATCCAACATTGCTAGTTAAAAGTCTGCAGATTCCCTATGGAACAAAAGAATACGCCAGTTTTTGCAATCTTTGGGTGTACGCAGTTGCTGTTGCCAAATCTCTGACTCAGTTGCCAGAAATTACAGGGGCACTCTTTTTATTCTTTCATGTGTGTGAGCTTTACTAGCAAGGTCAGCATTTGTTGCCCATACCCAGCTGCCCTTGAGAAGGCAATGGTGAGCCACCTCCTTGAACAGTGCAATCGATCCAATGTGGGTCATGTGAGGAAGGAAGTTGCAGGTTATTGACCCAGTAACTGAAGGGAAGGGCGATATAGTTCCTAGTCAGGATGACGAGTGACTTGGAGGAGTGTTGGAGTTGTGCCTACACTACTGCCCTTATCCTTGTAAGTGGTAGAGATCCTGGGTTTGGAAGGTATTCTTGAAGAAGCCTTGTTCAGTTGCTGCAGTGCATCTTGTAGTTGGTAAAAACTGCTGCGACTGTGCGGGAAAGTGAATACTTAAAGTGGTAGATGGGCTGCTCATCAAGCAGGCTGTTTTATCCTCGATGATATTGGACTTCTTGAGTGTTGGTGGAGCTGTACTCATTCAGACAAGTGGAGAGTATTCCATTGCACTACTGACTTGTACCTTGTAGATGTAGGACAGGCATTGGGGGTCTGGAGGTCAGTTGTTTGCTGCAGAATACCGAACCTCTAACCCCGTCTTGTAGCCACAGCATTTATATGGCTTGATCTATGGTAATCCCCAAGATGTTAATGGTGGGGGAATTCAGTGATGGTAATGCCCTTGAATGTCAAGGGAAGATGGCTTTCTTGTTAGTGTTGGTCATTGCCTCGCACTTATGTGGCACAAATAATACTCGCCACTTACCAGCAAGGTCTGGCTATATATGGACATAGACTGCTCCAGTATATGAACACTGTGCAATTATCAATGAACATCCCCATTACTGGTGGAGGGAAAATCATTGATGAAACAGTTGAAGATGAGGGGGCTTAGAAAATTACCCAAAGAACTCTGGCAAAAATGTCCCGGGCCTGAGATCTCCAACGAACACAACATTTGTGCAAGGGTATGCTCCAGCCAGTGGTGAATTCGCCCTCACAGCCCTAATTCCCTTTGGCTCAAATTTTGCTGGGGATTCATGATGCCACACTTGGCCAAATGCTGCCTTGACATCAAGGGCAGTAATTCTCAGATTATCTCTTGAATGCAGCTTTTTTGTCCATGTTTCGATAAAGGCTGTAATGAGTACAAATAGCATGCAAAGTATTTCCATCCCCAAAATTTAACCCTAGACAGGGTTGGGCGAGATAAATTTTCAACCTGTTTCCAAATGACCCCCCTTGTAAATTTGACCCCATTGTGTTTCAAAACACATTGTGTTTGGGGATCTGTGAGTTTCACAGTTTAGAGCCTTGTCACCCAAAAATGTGATGTTACACTTTAATTTTCCATATCTCATTTGATTCTGATGAAGCATCACCAAAGCAAATCTTAGATTAGCATATTTTCTAATTAGGAAACACTTTTGCAATGTCATTCAAAATGAATTAGAATCTATCTCATATTAACTAGCCGTTGGCTATAAAAGCCACTTGCAGCAGTTTAATTTGTGCAGACAGGTCTGGGGTGAGCAGCTATAATTTATGACAGTTTCAGATGAAATGATTAGTGCCAGTCTCCAGCTCTGGAATGTTGAGTATCACGTTATTTTAACCCAAGACTGCAGCTGAAAATATTCCTTTGAGTCCCTGCAGCAGAATATCTACATTTCAGCTTTTAAATCTGTGGGTTAAACTATTCCAAAAAGCAAAAATGCAGAGAAGCATTTTTCTAAAGGGTGGTGTACTCTAGTTATGTTGACACAATCTGCAGTTTGAAAGAGAGAAGGCAAAATCGGATGTAATGGTGTTACAGTTAAATAAAGGTAATTACGAGGGCATGAGAGAGGAACTGGCGAAAATCGACTGGAAGCAGACCCTAGTGGGGAAGACAGTAGAGCAAAAATGGCAGGAGTTTGTATGCATAATTGAGGACACTGTACAGAGGTTCATCCCCAAGAAAAGAAAGATTATCCGGGGAGGGATTAGACAGCCATGGCTGACAAAGGAGGTCAGGAAATGTATCAAAGAAAAAGAGAGATCCTATAAAGTGGCCAAAAGCACTGGGAAATCAGAAGATTGGGAAGGCTACAAAAACAAACAGAGGTTAACAAAGAGACAAATAAGGAAGGAGAGGATCAAATATGAAGGCAGGCTAGCCAGTAATATAAGAAATGATAGTAAAAGTTTCTTTCAATACATAAGAAACAAACGACAGGCCAAAGTAGACATTGGGCCAATTCAAACTGATTCCGGAAGGCTAGTGATGGGAGACGATGAAATGGCTGGAGAACTTAATAAGTACTTTGCGTCTGTCTTCACAGTGGAAGACATGAGTAATATCCCAAAAATTATAGAGGGTCAGGGGGCTGAGTTGAGTATGGTTGCCATTACAAAAGAGATGGTGCTAAAAAAGCTAAAAGGTCTTAAAATTTACAAATCTCCTGGCCCCGATGGGCTACACCCTAGAGTTCTGAGAGAGGTGGCTGAAGAAATAGCGGAAGCATTGGTTGAGATCTTTCAAAAATCACTGGAGTCAGGGAAAGTCCCGGACGATTGGAAGATCGCTGTTGTAACCCCCTTGTTCAAGAAAGGATCAAGACAAAAGATGGACAATTATAGGCCAATTAGCCTAATTAGCCTAATTTTACCAAAGTTGTTGGTAAAATTCTAGAATCGATCGTTAAGGATGAGATTTCTAAATTCTTGGAAGAGCAGGGTCGGATTAGAACAAGTCAACATGGATTTAGTAAGGGGAGGTCGTGCCTGACGAACCTGTTAGAATTCTTTGAGGAGGTGACAAGTAGGTTAGACCAGGGAAACCCAGTGGACGTGGTCTATCTGGATTTCCAAAAGGCCTTTGATAAGGTGCCACACAGGAGGCTGCTGAGTAAGGTGAGGGCCCATGGTGTTCGAGGTGAGCTACTGGCCTGGGTTGAGGATTGGCTGTCTGACAGAAGGCAGAGAGTTGGGATAAAAGGTTCTTTTTCGGAATGGCAGCCGGTGACCAGCGGTGTCCCACAGGGTTCAGTGTTGGGGCCGCAGCTGTTCACCATATATATTAATGATCTGGATGAAGGGACTGGGGGCATTCTAGCGAAGTTTGCCGATGATACGAAGTTAGGTGGTCAGGCAGGTAGTGCTGAGGAAGTGGGGAGGCTGCAGAAGGATCTAGACAGTTTGGGAGAGTGGTGCAGGAAATGGCTGATGCAATTCAACGTGAGAAAATGTGAGGTCTTGCACTTTGGAAAAAAGAATCCAAGCATAGACTACTTTCTAAACGGTGAGAAAATTCATAATGCCAAAGTACAAAGGGATCTGGGAGTGCTAGTCGAGGATTCCCTAAAGGTAAACATGCAGGTTGAATCTGTGATTAAGAAAGCGAATGCAATGTTGTCATTTATCTCAAGAGGGTTGGAATATAAAAGCAGCGATGTGCTACTGAGCCTTTATAAGGCTCTGGTTAGGCCCCATTTGGAGTACTGTGTCCAGTTTTGGGCCCCACATCTCAGGAAGGACATACTGGCACTGGAGCGTGTCCAGCGGAGATTCACACGGATGATCCCTGGAATGGCGGGTCTAACATATGATGAACGGCTGAGGATCCTGGGATTGTATTCATTGGAGTTTAGAAGGTTAAGGGGAGATCTAATAGAAACTTACAAGATAATACATGGCTTAGAAAGGGTGGACGCAAAGAAACTGTTTCCGTTAGGCGAGGAGACGAGGACCCGTGGGCACAGCCTTAGAATTAGAGGGGGTAAATTCAGAACAGAAATGCGGAGACATTTCTTCAGCCAGAGAGTGGTGGGCCTGTGGAATTCATTGCCGCGGAGTGCAGTGGAGGCCGGGACGCTAAATGGCTTCAAGGCAGAGATAGATAAATTCTTGATGTCGCGAGGAATTAAGGGCTACGGGGAGAATGCTGGTAGGTGGAGTTGAAATGCCCATCAGCCATGATTGAATGGCGGAGTGGACTCGATGGGCCGAATGGCCTTACTTCCACTCTTATGTCTTCTGGTCTTATGGTGTAATCTCACGGAAAAGTTTCTAACTGTCATTTGAAGTGGGTTTTGAGTATCCCTCTGTTGGCGAGTTCCCCACTGCTATCTAACGACACTTAGTCACTTTTTTGGGCCCGAGGGAGTTTCTCACTGGTTTAGTCCACACTTAGGGTGCGATCTACTGGCTGTTGACGTCAGCGGGATATTCCGGCTGCATGCTGGTGCATGGGTTTTCCGATGACAAGGGGTGTAGTCACCTGGAAATCCCATTGAGAACAGCAGGTCGGTAAATCCCGCTGGCGGGCCACCTCCACCAGCAAAAAACACGGGTTGGTCGGTAAATCCCATCCTTAGAATTATTTTCACCACTTGGGAACTGAACTCGCTAGCTAGACCAGCTCCCCAGAAATTGGGCCGCCATTTTGAAAGGTGCCCTATCTCTAAGTGACTTTACAGGTCCCCTACAGTCCCCACCCACCGGGAAATGTCATCCCTTACACACGTGGGCACATTTTCACACCCCCCAAGTGATGACACCTGCTATGGGATCCCTCGGGCCTCCTCTTTTTAGGCCTTCCCACTCCCCTTTCGGGCCACCCCCTTCCAGGACTCACACCTTTTATACCTTCCCCAATCTTTCAGAGGCCCCTTCAAATCCACCCTGTACTTCCTCAGCATTCAAACCCCACCTCCACCCCCTTTTTGTTTTATAAATGTTTTTTATTGGGATTTTGAACTAAGCACATTTACCGTTATGTACACAGGATAAGAGACATATATATATATATATATATATATACACATATATAGAAGAGAAGGGCACACCCAACATACCAAAGAAAAGAAAATAGTGAATAATAAAAAAATATAATAAAAAATAAAATAGAATAACTGGTAGGGTATTGTGCACCAGCTCAACAGCAGCAACTCTGTACACCTGGCAAAATTATTTACAACACATAAGTAGGCAACTATTTGCCGGGGGGAGGGGTGGGGGGGGTGGTGCAGTGGAGACTGGGAAGGTAAATATACATTCGGGTGCCAGAGAAACAATTACAGTGGGCAATACTCGAATGGGTTTGGTGTTGGTGTTGTCGCTTGCTTCTCCCGGACGGATCTCGCTGCCGTCTCGCGCTCACCTCCGCTTCTGCCGTTCCTCCCGTCTTTCGTCTTTATTCTCCTCATTCCCTACTCCTGGAGATGCCATGTTCGTTATTGTATCCTGTACCTTCCTTCCGGCTCTCATTTCCCTGCCTCCCTCCCACCTCCCTGGTTCTCCTCTCTTGTTCCCTGTCTCTTCCCTCCCCCCTCCCTCCTCCTGTGGTTCGCTTTTCTTTCCTCTTAGGTTTAGCTGAGCCCCCCCCCCCCCCCCCCCCCCCCCCCACCCCTCCCTCCCTCTTCTCCCAGTCTATCTCTCCCTCCCATGCTTTGGCTACTTTCCCCTGATTCTTGGCTACCTGGCTATTCTTCCGCTTGTTCGTTGGCCACAAACAGGTCCCAGAACAACTGCGTGAATGGGTCCCATGTTCTGTGGAAGCCGGCGTCTGACCCTTGGATGGCGAATTAGATTTTCTCCATTTGGAGAGATTCCGAGAGATCGGACAGCCAGTCTGCAGCTTTGGGTGGTGCTGCTGACCGCCAGTCAAACAGGATTCTACGGCGGGCGATCAGGGACGCAAAGGCAGGGCGTCCGCCCTTCTCCTCAAGAATAGATCTGGCTGGTCCGAAACCCCGAAGACCGCCACTTTCGGGCATGACTCCACCCTCATTCCCACCACTTTGGACATTGCCTCAAAGAAGGCTGTCCAGTACCCAGCAAGTCTGGGGCAAGATCAGAACATGTGGGCGTGGTTGGCCGGGCCTCCTTGGCACTGTTACCTCCACCCTCTTTTCATAGGCACAGCCCCGCTCAGGCCCTGACCCTTGTCTGTGCCACCCTGGCACTGCCAATCAGGGAGTACTCCCACCGGCTTTGCAGTGCCACCTGGGCACCTTGGCAGTGCTTGGGTTGAAGTGCCAAAGTGCCATGGTGCTCACATTCAAGAGTAAGGGCCAGGAAGCCACACCGCCCTATCCCTGACCACCAGGGACCTCTGATGGCCTAGGAGACCTCCGCAGGTGCCGTGACGCCTGGTCCACATTTGTGTGGTCCAGTACTAATTGCCTTCCGCGCGACCTCCCGCTGGT
Organism: Scyliorhinus canicula; assembly: GCF_902713615.1. Lineage (NCBI taxonomy): Eukaryota > Metazoa > Chordata > Chondrichthyes > Carcharhiniformes > Scyliorhinidae > Scyliorhinus > Scyliorhinus canicula. Next base: position 123,572,497 of record NC_052153.1, read on the forward strand.
TTAATGGGGATAGTTTGATGGGCAGTCCTTCAATTGCTTTCTCGCCATGTCTGGGCATGTTCCAGATCACTCTAATGGGAGCGGGCCAGATGGATTAGAAACCGGACAACGCTCATCGCTGATTCCTATTTTGGCCTCTCCCGCAATCTGACTGGCTCGCCCAGAACCATTCTGGACGTTACACGGCCATTAAATTGCACCCATTGTTTTATAATAACAGAGGGCTGAATGTTACAGGCTGTTGTATTCCTCATCCTCCTGCCTAAAAATTCCCAGGGAAGATGGGGTGAAGGGAGCCCATCCATGCTAACAGCAGCTTAAATTGATTTAAGGCAAAATATTCACCCCTTTTTCTGGAGGAAGTCCTACCTCAGACAGCTGCTGACCAATCAGATTGACCGGCAGATCTGTAGGCAGTCCTGAATCCTGAGGAATCAAGACTGATGGGTACGTTTGGTGATTGGGGTGGGTACGGTATTGGGTTCAAGAGGCCGGGCGGTGAGGGGGGTGGATTGACCTTAGTAGGACGGTGGCATGCCTCCGACGGAGGCAAGGGGCCACCTGAGGAGATCTTCCGCTATTCCTTGCTTGAGACCAGCCCATGCATCTAAAGCTGCTATGCTTTTCGCATGGGATGGGCCTTCCCCCACTGCTGATAAAATAACGGCGGCAGGATTAGTCTGCGCCTCCCTCACCCTTGCAAAATATTACTCAGGTTGGGTGTGAGGGGGAAGGCGGTTCCCATATTCCCATACTGACTTTAAACCCACTGGAGGGTGAGTATAAAGTCCAGCAAAGTGTTTTCCAAGGTACTGTTACGATATAATGATCCTGCCCTGGTCAAAGCTTGAAATGTGCATCACGGTCTTAGAATTCTTATCAAATATAATAATTTTTATTTAAATATGAACACAAGGAACATAGGAAATAGGAGCAGGTCTAGGCCAATCAGTCCATCGAGCTTTCTCTGCCATTCAGTACATGTCTAACTCATCCTTGAATATATCAATGACCCAACCTCTACTGAAATAGGGAATTCCAAAGACTAATAACCCCCTGAAGCAGGAAATTCCTCTTTATCGCCATCTTAAATAGGAGGCTGCTTATTCTGAAACTGTGACCCACGTTCCATGAGGATGAAGCATCCTCCCGGCTGCTACCCTGTCAAGCTCTCTAAGAGTAGTGGCGAGCCCACAGGGGAGGCAGTGGCGTAATAGTATCGTTGTTGGACTAGTAATCCAGAGACCCAGGGTTATGCTCTGGGGACCCAGATTCGAATCCCACCACGGCAAATGGTGGAATTTAAATTCAGTAAAACATCTGGAATTAAAATCTAATGATGACCATGAAGCCATTGTTGATTGTTGTAAAAACCCATCTGGTTCACTAATGTCCTTTAGGGAAGAAAATCTGCCACCTGGTTGGCCTACATGTGACTCCTGATCCACAACAATTTGTTTGACTATTAACAGCCACCTCAAGGACAATTAGGGATGGACACTAAACGCTGGCCCAGTCGATGAGCTCACATCCCATTAAAGAATAACAGAAGTATCTTATAGAATCACTACAATGCAGAAGGAGGCCATTCGGCCCATTGAATCTGCACCGACCCTCTGAAAGAGCATTTCACCCAAGCTCACTTCCACATCCTATCCCAATAGCCCCTTATCTAACCTCCACATCTTTTTTGAACACTGAGGGGCAATTTAGCATGGCCAGACCACCTAACCTGCACATCTTTGGACTGTGGGAGACAACCGGACCATCTAGAGGAAACCGACGCAGGCACAGAGAGAACATGCAAACTCCACACAGATAGTGACCCAAAGCTGGAATTGAACCTGGGTTTCTGGCATCTAAGGCAGCAGTGCTAACCACTGTACCCATAGTGGGTCAGTGGTTAGTGCTGCTGCTTCACAGCATTTCAATAAGATTGCCTCTCATTCGAAACTCCAATGAACCCCACCTGCTCAACCTTTCCTCACGAGCCAAACCCTTCATCCCAGAAGTCAGCATGGTGAACCTTTTCAGAACTGCTTCCATTGCAAGTACATCCCTCTTTAAGTAAGGACACAATCTACGTAGTACTATAGATGCGGTATCACCAATGTCCTGTACACTTGTAGCAAGACTTCTCTATTTTTATATTTTATCCCTCTTGCAGTAAAGGCCAGCATTCTCTTTGCTTTCCTAATTACTTGCTGTACCTTCATCGTTTGAAAACATTTTCAGGGGAACAGGGAAAAGGCAGAGACATAGAGCTAGGTGAATTGCTCCTTCAGAGGACCAGCAGAGACATGAAAAGCCAAAAGGTCTCCTTCTGAACTGTAACCATTCTATGATTCTACCTGCATGCTAACATTTTGTGATTCATGTACAAGGACACCTAGGTCCCCCATTCCACAACATTCTGCAGTCTCCCTAATTAAATAATATTCTGCTTCTGTTTTAAATATGTCAGTATCACAGATAAATGTTTTCTGCCATTTATTTTGCCCACTCATTTTACCAGTCTATATCCTTTTACAGACTCTTTGTGTGCTCCTCACAACTTACTCTCCTACCGATCTTTGTAACCTCAGCAAATTTGGCTACTATATGCTCAGTCCCTCAATCTAAGTCATTTGTATCAATTACAAATAGTTGAGGACCCAGTACTGATCCTCTCTCCCTTTTTCCCCTTAAGTTTCTACTATTACTGGGATGCTTTTTGTGCACTCTACCATGAAGACTGAGAGAAAATACTTCTTCAAAGTCTCTGTCATTTTCACATTTGTTAATTCCCCAGTTTTATCCTCATGTTTTTCTATTTCCTGCTAGTTTCCTAATGTGTCACTCATTATTATTATTTTAGATATCCTTTGCTGGTTTCTAAAATTTTCACAGTTGTCTGGACTACCAGTAACCATCATAGCATTTTGCACCTTTTTTCCCCAATTTGATATCTTCCTTAGTTAGACAGGTTCATCCTTCTCAGAGAGTCTTTCTTTCTTAATGGACTATATCTTTGTTGACAGTTATGAAAGATCTTTTGAAATGTCTGCCACTGCCTTTCTACTATTGTACCTTTTAAACAATTTTCCCTTTCTTTCAGTTTAAGGCACTAATTTCAGACCCCAAATTCTCAACTTTAACCTGAATGGCAAATTCTGTCATGTTCTGAGCGCTCCGGTCCAGGGAATTCTTTACCCTGAGACCATCACTTAATTCTGTCCCATGACACTTTGCAAGGTCTAAAACAGTTTTTTTCTGGCTGCTTCCAGAATGTGGTAGTCTGAAAAACTGTGCCGAAGACACTCTGTGAACTCATCCTCAAAACTACCTTTGCCAATTTGATTTGTCCAATCTATATGAAGATTAAAATCACCCATGATTATTGCAGCTCTTTTCTCACAAGCCTTGTTGCTTTGTGGTGCATATTCTATCTTACAGTGTGTCGACTGTAAGAGGACTGATAACCTATTCCTACCAGTGTCTTTACTTTCCTATTTAATTGCCTCCATCCAAATTGATTCTACATCTCGAACTTCTGAGCCAAGCTCATTTCTCATTGCTGCAGTGATCTCATCCTTTATTAACAGACTTACACTTTCCTCCTGTCCTTTTGAAGTTTCAAATATGCTTGAATTTTCAGTTCCCAGACTTGGTCACTTTGCAACCACATTCTGTAATGGTATCATACCATATTCCAATCATTTATTTCAATTTGTGTTATCAGTTCATCCATCTTATTATGAATGCTGTGTGTATTTAGATAAAGAGCCTTTAATGTTTACCTATTTTATCCTCCTCTGACTCGATTTGCTGGGTGCAATCTTATGTTTGTGTGCTCTGTCCCTTCCTGTCACACACTGATTATCATTCCCTGTATCACTATCCTTTTCCTTTCTTGGTAACTTCCTAAATCTCCCCTCACATTAACCCTTCCCCTCACTATTTAGTTTAAAAGCCTTTCTACAGCCCTAGTTATATGATTTGACAGACTCTAGTCCCAGTGTGAAGGCTGTCACAGCTCCTTCATTATCCAGTGCTGGTACTAGTACCCAAGGAATTGAAAGCCCATTTCTCCCTTATCAATCTTTGAGCACCATATTTAAGTCTGTAATCATATTTACCCTATACGAATTTTCTCAGGGTTCAAATCGTAATCTAAAAATTATTAGCCTTGCGGTATTGCTTTTTAATTTAGCCTCTAGCTGCTCAAACTCCCTTTGCAGACCACTTCCTCAATTCTACCGATGTCATTCGTATTCATGTGGACTATGACAACTGCATCCTTCCCCTCCTATTCCAAGTTCCTCTCTGGTCCCGAGATGTCCTTAATCCTCGCAAGGGGCAGACAACACAGCCTTCGGGATTCTCACATTTGGCATTGTAGAGAGCAGTATCTATCTCCCTAGCTATACTGTCTCCTCTCTTGCCTTGCATAGCTCCCTACACCATGGGAGACTGGTCCGGTGGCTCATTTTAAATCCCTGCTCTCATTCATATAGGCTACAAGAATCTTGAACTTCTTAGACCCAGTGAGTTTACCAGAGTCAGTAATGGTAATACATCCCAGTGCTTTCATCAGATGATTTGGCATCCACGGCTCTTCAGGGGCCCAATCTGTGTGCTAATACAAAAAATGCATTTCAGCAGGGTTACATATTTTATTCTGTGGTTTATGTACTTTACAAGTGTGGTTCATTGTATTTGCTGTGTTTCTTTTATTAGGAGTGACTGCCGTTCCTTGTGTGTGCCTTGGAATTTTCCTGGGTGGCTTTGTGCTGAAGAAAATGAGCCTAACTCCGCTGGGAGCCATTAAAATGACAATGACTGTAAACATGCTGTCAACAGCTACGTATGTGATGCTGCTGTTTCTGGGTTGCGAAACAGGACCAGTTGCAGGAGCAACAGTTGCCTATATGAACGGGTAAATAGTACATGATATCACTGTGGGTTAATATTTTATTGTAGAATTGTTTGGCACGAGTTCATCTTGAAAATGCTCCAGACTGTAACAGATCAAATGAACAGAAAACAGGGCTGCACGGTGGTCAGCACTGCTGCCTCACGGCACCGAGGACCCTGGTTTGATCCCGGCCCTGAGTCACTATCCATGTTGAGTTTGCACATTCTCCACGTGCCTGCGTAGGTCTCACCCCCACAGCCCAATGATGTGCAGGGTAGGTGGATTTCTACGCTAAATTGCCCTTTAATTGGATTTTTTTAAATGAAGGGAAAACAGTTCATAATATATGAAACATCCCACAAATATTTGTTTGCAGCGAAATTTCACTTATGTGAGAATGCTAAATCCCATAGTGGAAACTTTCCAATTATTAGTACTGCTGAATCATTACTAAGAGATTTGGAGCAGCATGGTAGCATTGTGGATAGCATAATTGCTTCACAGCTCCAGGGTCCCAGGTTCGATTCCGGCTTGGATCACTGTCTGTGCGGAGTCTGCACATCCTCCCCGTGTGTGCGTGGGTTTCCTCCGGATGTTCCGGTTTCCTCCCACAGTCCAAAGATGTGCAGGTTAGGTAGATTGGCCATGATAAATTGCCCTTAGTGTCCAAAATTGCACTTAGTGTTGGGTGGGGTTACTGGGTTATGGGGATAGTGTGGAGGTGTTGACCTTGGGTAGGGTGCTCTTCCCAAGAGCCAGTGCAGACTCGATGGGCCGAATGGCCTCCTTCTGCACTGTAAATTCTATGATAATGGAAAAAAATCACCATCGCTACACATGTCTGAGAATCAAGTTCAAAAATTATGGATTGTATTTCTTCATGTAGCTCTTATTGGGATATCACAGCAGAGCAAAGCTAAGGGAAATTGGATAGGGGATTACTGCCTACCGCCACCTAACAGCACGGGCCTCGATTTCTTGCCCTTCCATCCCTCATCTGGTCCAGCAGGGATGATGGCCATCTGACCCTTCACCATTCCATTGCATGAGTGATGAGATGGGGCCTGGAAAATCTGCGCAATTTCCATTCCTTCTGCCACCATTGCCACAGGCCTCAGACAGGATATCAGGGCCAAGGTAAAAATCCTCTTTGTTCCCTCTGGACCCATCCACAAACCTTTTTAAACCTCCTTGCAGTTCATGCATGGCCCTGTTCAGAGAGTGGGGGCAAGGGGGAATTGTGGGGTCTTGTGGACGAGTCAACTCTTTAAATGTTTTTTTCTCAGCTGATTAGCTTAGAGTTTTTGTGCATTTATAGAGTCAGAATTTCCTTGGAATTGTTCCTACTTGGCTGTTGTATCTTGGCCGGAAGAAGAGCTGGTCATATGTTGCACAAATGGTAACGATTTGAGAAAAATCCCAGCCATTTACTTTATGTAATAAAAAATCAAAACGCGACCGCCAACTTTAAAAGTTGACACAGCCCAAAAGACTGACAACTCAGAACAGCCCTGACATGTGAAAGCAAACAGTTCCATGGGCTTTACCACTTCAACAGAACCATTCCTTCATTTGTATTGGAGGAAGAAACATAAATTCAAAAATGCCTGAAGAGAAAATCCACCAATAAACGGCAAAACATGATTGGTGCATTTCTACAAAGGTGGAAGAGAATTCTCCCTGGAAAAATTAACATTTTTAGATTGAAAATAATGCATTTTGGCTCATTTTAAACATGTTATGCTTCACAAGTAATCGATTTAAATCTAAAAAGAGGAAAACAAACTTACGTTTTGAATTTCACAAACCAATTATCCCTTACCTGAACGTTATCTCAACGACCACTCACACATCCAATCCTTAAACTCATTTCAAAACATTCTTTACCATTTCCAGGTCCAATTGACAAATGTTGAACCCCAGCCAGCCTCCTCCCCTTTCACAGGCCAGCGCCTAAATTTGTGAAGTAGCACTGGCACACTGGTATGGAGTCCCAAGGAACAATCAAAATTCATCCTCGGGTCTCAACAGATGGGAACAATTTGAGGAAATTCAGGCATACTTCAGGCATCAGGAGCCCCAACATGGGTCACCTAGCAGAACCTCATCAATATTTCCCCATTGCGATGTCCACAGGCAAATCTGGGGGTTGGAGGTGATCGGCAGGAGAGGACACAGTGGTTAGCACTGCTGCCTCACTGCGCTAGGGTCCCAGGTTTGATTCCGATCTCAGGTGACTGGAATATCTTCATTTTCCCCGTGTCTGCGTGGGTTTCCTCCGGGTTCTCCGGTTTCCTCCCACAGTGCGAAGATGTGCAGATTAGGTGGATTGGCAATTCTAAATTCTAAATAGGTAGGGCTTCAGGGTTACAGGGATAGGGCAGGGGATTGGGACTGGGTAGGGTGCACTTTTGAAGGCTCAGTGCCGACTCAATGGTCCGAATGGCCTCCTTCTGCGCTATAGGGATTCCATGGTTCTACTCTATGGACATGGGAGGGAAAGGTGGGAATATGGAATGGAGAGGGGGTTGGGACTGACTAGCATCCATCATTGTTTTGTGCAGTTCGGAGTTGTACTCACGTTAACTCAGCTCAAAATATGGATCAAATTATGGACTCCTCCTCGTCTATTTGGCTCAGTACAGAGCAGAGCTACTTATTGGGAGACTGCTTCAGCTTTGATTTGTGAGGGTATGTAAGGAAGCAAAATAATAAACTTTGAGAAACATCCTGCTAAACAACCTGCTCTATTTTTCTGTTGCTTGAGGGTTGCTACATTTTATGCGTTGGCATTTTGATTTACTACTGGAACAACCCATAAGTCTCCTTAATGCAATATTAAGGCCACTACTACAATTGTAAAATCAATCTGCAGGTAGTTTTATGAAATTAAGCAACATAATTTATCTGTGCTCTGCTGAGGAAGTGGGAATATAAGGAAGAATTGTGTCAGACGACTTTGCAAAACAGAAACAAGAAACAGACAGAATGGCAGCTAACGCCACGGTTGTTATTCACCACGTGTTAGATTAAGTTCAAGAGCTAATTTGCCATCTATTCCTGCTCCTATTTCTTGTGTTTTTGTGACATTAATCACAGCCCTTATTTCACATTGACAATGGGAGGCACTTGTACCAGATGATTTTGTTTGGAACCATGTTCATTCCTGCTGCAAGTATTGTTTACTGTGACAATATGTCCTCTCAGCCAGTTGCAGCTGTCCAGCTTTGATTAACAGGGCAGGTAAAGCTTCAGGTGCTGTTTAATTTTCTACATATAGTAATTATGCCACATTCCCACTAGAAAGAGTATGACCAACAAGGCATTTTTATAGCTTTACCAGTGCACGCTCCACTTTGTGCCCATTTCCTGGAAACTGTAAAACTGGTGCAAAGAAATCCAAGTTAAGGGACCAACGTTACACTTACGAATAATGTCTGAGTCTATTTTGGAATGCAAACTGGAAATTAATTTTTACAGAATGTAGCTGGCATCTTTTGTTTATAAATACAGGCAGATGAAAACTGAACCTAAAACACAAATGGAGTAAAATAGGATGGCTGACATGCATGGAGGGGTGCACCTGTATCTTGGGCAAGGATCTCCATTTGGGAGACTATGTTCTCCTGCCGGAGCTGAATTGTACGTGATTTGCAGTTCCGCCGGGAGCGCAAATCTCGGAGCAAATCAGAATCCTTTGCCATGCACATTTCTGCATGGCGAAGGAATCCCACTATTGGGGTGCCATTATGAGTGGGCAACCAATAGACAGGAACATGGACAGCAGTAAATTGAAGAGGTGCAGGTTAGGTTGGTCTTAGATTAGGATAAATGGCCGGCACAGCATCGTGGGCTGAAGGGCCTGTACTGTGCTGTACTGTTCTATGTTCTATGTCCCGTGGCTACCCCCCTTGCTCTGGGATTTCAAATAAACCCCTCACCCCCTGGATATTCTGGGTGCTCCTCCTTCCTCCAAGTACAGGGTGACCTGACCCATTCCCCTGCCCCCAAGGGACCACTTAAATAGGGAAGACCCCCCAGGGACCCCCTAAATAGGGAGGACCCCCCCCCCCCCAGGGATCATCCAAATAGGGAGACCACCCCAGGGACCCTCTAAATAGGGAGACAAGCCCCAGTGACCACCTAAATAGAGAGATTCCCACCTCCTCAGAAGAGACCCCCTAACTAAAGGAACCCCCCATGGGACCCTAAATAGAGGAACCCCCCACAGACCCCCCCCCCCCCACCAGAAAAGAGACTTCTGGAAGTGAGAAAACAGTCCAGAGAGGGGCAGTGAAAAAATATAGTTGTAACACTTATCTGGAAGCACCACCTGCCCATTCCTGGAAGAAGAACAGCTATGACCTGTGTTTAAACCCCTCAGATTCATTAGCTGGAAGCAATTCATTAATTTTTGGTAGTGGGCTGTGATGGACAACTTCCACAAATCAGCTGTGAGCCTTGCTTCATTCATCTTTGTAGTTGAGTAAGTCTAAGGGCTGAAACTACCATGTGTACAAACATCAACTACTTCAAAGAGAGTTAAGTGCTTTCAATTTCCAGCTCAGCCCTTCAAAATCACTCAAGCGTGAAAGGGCGTGTTTGGAATGCACTTAACTCTCTTTGATGTCAGGTTTGCGTTTGTTGATACCTGTTGCAAAACCCGCCCACGTGGTGTCAGGCCCGCTAGGCGGATGCAAATGGGTCATGTGCAAATTGTGCAGCATGGTAGCATAGTGGTTAGCACATTTGCTTCACAGCTCCTGGGTCGCAGGTTCGATTCCCGGCTTGGGACAAAATCTGTGCGGAGTCTGCACATTCTCCCCGTGTGTGCATGGGTTTCCTCCAGGTGCTCCGGTTTGCTCCCACAGTCCAAAGATGTGCAGGTTAGGTGGATTGGCCATGCTAAATTGCTCTTAGTGTCCAAAATTGCCCTTAGTGTTGGGTAGGATTACTAGGTTATGGGGATACAGTGGAGGTGTGGGCTTTGGTAGGGTGCTCTTTCCAAGATCCGGTGCAGACTCGATGGGCCAAATGGCTTGCTTCTGCACTGTAAATTCTATGATTAGTATCTTCCTGCTGGTGCATGAGTGTAAACTCTGATCCTGCCGCCACGGGGGCCCAGAGCATTTAGCGCCGATCCCGATTTTCCCTGCCACCCGTTTCTCTGCCAAATCGGGGACCTTGCTACCAGTGGCAGGCTTGCAAGATAGTGTGAAGCTGCCTCATACAGCTCCACTTGTTTCATTGAGATGAAGGGACACAGTCCAAACAATTCTTGCAACTGAATTACACCTTAACTCATTGGATTCTTGGCTGATTGAGAATCCTTTCCCTGTCATTTAGTATCAGCTTGAAAAGGAAACAATAAAATTGTGGACTCATTCAGTAGGTTTATGGTTTAACTGGGAGGCAGAACATTTCTGTGGAAGTAAGATGGATGGAATGTAAAATACACCATTTAGCTATCTGGCCAAGTAATGTTGGAGCTCATCAGTCAAGAAGAGCAGACCACAAAGCTACAGCAATACCATTCCAAATCCGAATGCTCCAACTGTTATAAAATGGGCGGCATGGCAGCACAGTGGTTAGCACTGTTGCTTCACAGTGTCAGGGACCTGGGTTTGGTTCCCAGCTTGGGTCACTGTCTGTCCAGATTCTGCACTTTCTCCCCGTGTCTGTGTGGATTTCCTCGAGGTGCTCCGGTTTCCTCCTACAAGACCCAAAAGACGTGCTTGTTCGATGAATTGGACATTCTGAATTCTCTCTCTTTGTACCCAAATAGGCGCTGCAATGTGGCGACTAGGGGATTTTCACAATAACCTCATTGCAGTGTTAACGTAAGCCTACCTGTGACAGTAAAAAAGATGATGATGAATTAAAAACTCAATGGTAAACTGAAATTTGGTTTAGTCCCCTGCAGTTTTCTTTCCAGTCTTCAAGAATATATTTAAGAAATTCAACCTCTTTCAATACCTCCTGTTCCAGAGTTTGGATCTCGGGCCTACCTTTCTACTCGTTCCACTCAATCATTACTCAAGTGGGTAAACAAGTTCCGTACGAGAACGTGACTCCATAAAGGCCACTTACAGATAATCTGTCGCTTGAACGAATGAAGTGGAGTTAGTGGAGTCTACATAAATCAAGTGAGCTGCCTCTAAATGTGAGAGCTGCTCTTGAATGTGGTTTGTATAATGGAGAAAAGTATTGACCTCAACATACAGCTACCACAGTTGGCAACAAGCTAGAGGAAAGATTCATGCAGTGGAGCTGACACTTTAATAACCTGCAAGACTGTTGATGTCAGCATCAACTTCATCAGCTATTCTAGCATGGTAGTCACATTCCCACTCTGTCTGGAACATGTAGAAATTATCTTTGCAGCATCTCGGCTTGGCCATGTAGTAATGTCCAAATCGATCAGCATCCTTGTGAGGGAACACACACAACATTAGGTTTTGAACATTTTCTCACTTGTGATTTTTAAATTATTTTGCAGTTCCTTCAATGGGTTACAAAGGAATCTAACTGTACCATGTAACGAAGATTGTGGTTGTACGAAAGAGACCTTCAACCCAGTCTGTGGGTCTGATGGCATCACCTACCTATCCCCATGTTTTGCAGGATGCACTAACAAGGTGAATATTCTCATCCTTCATCTTCTTTTATGTACCTATATTTTTTAAGAACTAAATAGAAACTTTCCGTTGATAATGCCAGCTGAGAATGGTGTAAAAAAAGCAGGACATGTCAGTTGAGCTGCATAATGGGTGTTTCGGCCTGCATAGCATGAAACATAGTCATTTTGATTTGCATCTTAAGACTGGTTGAAACCATGACTACCTTGGTGGACATCACTCCTGATATTTATTTCCATGGAATAGCATCTACAAATTTATGCTTCATCTTACCAACTATTCCTTGCTTGCACAAATGGAAATGGGGTGATGACCTGAACCATGGAGATTGTTGGGAGCATAGGAATGGGTCGGTTTTGAGACCTCAATGCATTGTTTTTGTGCAAGGCGGTGTGATTAACCAGGCAGTCCTGGAACCAGTCAGCTACAGTCCATGTTTCCAGGGTCAGTGATTGAGGAGTGGGGAGGGGCATGAGTGTGCATTGTTAAATACTAAGTCCAAGAAGGTTGTACCTGACTCTACAACCTTTGGATGAAGTGAGCATGAGCTCAACCAAACTCTTACACTCATGCCTAGGCCCAGATTTCTACCTCCAAATGAGTGGAGGCAACTTAGAGAAACAAGAAGGCAAGATCTGAAATTAGAAGAAAACTCTTAATTAACTTTCTAAAAAAAATTAAATAAACTAGAAAAACAAAAGTGCTCCAGTTAGAGAATGGCACGGTGGATTGGGGAAGGAGCAAGGTGAGTAGAGTTTAGGGCTGGGATTCTCTGACCCGTCGCTGGGTCGGAGAATCCCTGGGGATGTGAGAATCGCCCCCCAATGCCGGCTTCCCCATTGTTTGGCACCGATTCTCGGGCGCCCGTGGGATTCCCGCCGCACTGGTCGGGAGCCATTGACAGCAGCTCCCCCGCCGATTCTCCGGGCCCCGATGGGCCAAGTGGCCAACGTGTTTGGCCGAGTCCCGCTGGCATGGGTTACTCAGGTCCCACACGGCGGGACTTGGAAGGTGAGTATGCGGGGGCCGTCCTGGAGGCTGGGGGGGGGGGGGGGGGGGGGGGGGTGCCATGGTGGCCTGGCCCGCGATTGGGGCCTACCAATCGGCGGGCGTGCTGGTTCCGTGGGGGCCTATTTTACTCCGCGCCGGGCCCCGGTATATTGCCCGGGAGCCAGCGGGGAGAAGGGAACCCCCGCACATGCGCCACACATACACCGGCCATAGCGCGCATGCGCGGAAATACTCCAGCCGTTCCGTGCATGTGCGGAATCACGGCCGTTCCGCACATGTGTGAACTCGCGCGGGCCGTTCCGCGCTGGCTGGAGCTGCGGGGACCACTCCGGCGCCAACCTAGCCCCCTGGTAAGGGGAGCATTCCCCATTATTGGGACCGTTGACGCCGGAGTGGTTGGCGCCGCTCTTCACGCCGGCGTGGGGACATTACCCCGTTATTGGAGGATCCCGCCCATCATGCTGTAATGAAATTATTCCTCACGTCTGAATTGCTTTTTTTTTGTATTATTACTGTTGCTTTCAGCATCACATTGTAAATTGTCAGGTGCTTGGAAAAGGTCATGCTCCTCAACCTAGTGGGGAAGACAAATAATCTTTCCATGCCCACTAAGAACTGGGTTCATGCTGTGCTAACTTTATGTAAAAGATATTGTTGTTTCTCTGCCATTACAATCTCCATGTTCATGGCCAGATCACTGTCCCCATAAACAGTCTCCTGAACTGAAACCTACCTCTATATTTTCCTGGTGTGTGGGTTAGCATAGCCAACCTCAATCCGCAAATCCTAAATTGTAGACAGCAGCTAAACGCTAATGCAGCAGGGAACTTAAGCAACACAATAACAGGCTTACAATTCCCCTTGTGAAAACTAGGAGCCAGAAATATAAGATAGGCACTAATTAATCCAATAAGGAATTCAGGAGAAACTTCTTCACTCAGAGAGGGGAGAGTATTTGGGACTCACAACCACATGAAGTGGTTGGGAAGAATAGCATGCAAGAAGAAGCTAGACATGTACACAAGGGAGGGAGGAACAGAAAGATATGTTGAGAGGGTGAGATGCATTCGGGTGAAAAGATTACCACTTCGACCTGTTGGGCTAAATAGCCTGTTTCCATATGTAAATTCTATGCAGATGGTACATAATCCTTTGGGGTTGTGAAAACTAAAAGAAAACAGAGGCAAACGTTCTTCTAGCTTTTCTCAGAAAGTTCTTAACTACACGGGCTAATTGTAACTCAGTGTGAATCTGAGATCCAGCGGCAAAAGTAGGTGCAAATTATCGATCACATAGGCTTCATTTGCATGCCTCGACACTGGCTCCTAGCAGAAACCATTGGGAATGACATAACCACCAATGGAGGGGAGTCAGTACTGGTGAGGGAGTCAGGCTGCAGCCTGAAGCCCACAGAGACCCTGCACAGCAAGATAAGTATGGAATTGTTGTTTGATGTGAAATGATACTTTGCAGAACACCTGCTCTTCCCTTACACCAGACAGAATAGACTAATAAGAATGAATTCAGAGACTGAGAGACACCCTGAATTATAAGGACAACATTTTCTTTGATGGAAAAACCAAATTGTTGAGATATTTGCCATCAACGCAACAATTTTGTCTTAACTCATAACAATAACATCAATGCTAAATTACCCTTCACGACAGTTTACTCTAATAACATAGAAGTTACAAAACACAAATCCATTGATATTGAGCAGATGCTAAGCAATCATTCTTGTTTGTCAAACTATACACAAGAAGAGCTCCAGACAGGACTCCAATCCATCAATAGGATGAAGTGTGATTTTATCTCTTACTTGACACCCACACCCAGGGCACGCATTTTTATTTTGCCAGAATTATGATATTTTCCATTTTGGCTCCAATTTCTTTAGTCAATCAGAAAGTGACAGACAAGTGAGTTTTTGTTACAGGAGGCAGCACATTTATAAAAATGGGCCCGTAAATATGGTAGATGAAGTTTAACATGGATAAGTGTGAAGTCATCCATTTTGGCTGGAAAAATGGAAAGGCAACTTCTTATCTAAGTGGGGAGAGACTTCGGGGTGCTCCGCTGCAGAAGGATCTGGGTGTCCTCATGCATGAGTCGCAGGAAATTAGTATGCAGGTACAATAGATAACAAAGAAAGCGAATGGAATGTTGGCATTTATAGTGAAAGTAATAGAGTATAAAGGTAAGGAAGTGTTGGTGCAACTATACAAGGCATTGGTGAGACTGCACCTGGAGTATTGTGCATAGTTTTGGTCCCATTATTTGATGAAAGATACAGTGGCATTGGAGGCAGTTCAGATGAGGTTCATAGGATCATAGAATTTACAGACTCTGCACTGGCCCTTGGAAAGAGCACTCTACCCAAGCCTATGCCTCCACCCAGTAATCAATCCAACTTTTTGAACACCAAGGGGCAATTTATCATGGCCAATCCACCTAACCTGCCCATCTTTGGACTGTGGGAGGAAACTGGAGTACCCGGAGAAAAGCCAAGCAGACACGGGGAGGAGGTGCAAACTTTGTCCGACATATAGTCGTCAGAGGCCAGAATTGAACCCGGGTCCCTGGAGCTGTGAGTCAGCAGTGGTAACCACTGTGCCACCATGCTGCCCTAGGTTCACTAGATTGATTCCAGAGGTGAGCGGCTTGCCTTACGAAGACAGATTGAGCAGTTTAGACCTATACTCTTTAGAGTTTAGAAGAATGAGGGGAGATCAAATTGAGGTATATAAGATGCTAAAAGGTATGGATAAAGTAGACATGGAGCAGATGCTTCCTCGTGTGGGGTATTCTAGATGAAAGGTCATAGTCTCAGGATAAGGGGTAACAAATTTAAAACCGAGATGAGGCAAAACTACTTCTTTTTTCTCAAAGTATAACTTCCCTCTGGGCTCAGGGAAAGAAAATTAACTAGGGCTCTTAATCGTCCCGAGTATCCCATTTAGAAAGAAATGTGGGAGCGGGGTTTAGCAGAATAATTTTGAAATGTCACTTTGGGCGCAATTGGCGGGTGTTTATCGCCGGTCGTGTTGGCGAGATCGCGGCCTCTATTTAACGACACTTAGTGCCATAAATGAGCACCCACAAGTTTCTCGCTATTACGGGGTGTATCGCCATCTGATTCACCAGACTCGCATCTCAGCAGCTCGCCACTAACAAGGGGGAGTTGCTTTTAAATGCCCCTCATTACCAGTCGACACACAAGCATGGCAGGGTGCAGACCTGGGATGCCGACCTGGTCAGACTTCTCAATGCTGTGGGTGAGAGGCGGGCCACCCTGTTCTCCCAATGGGATCAGAGAACCTGCAGCAGGGTCAGCGATGCCCCCTGGGAGGCACTGGCAGTGACTATCAGTTTGGGCAGCATGACCAGGAAGACCGCCGTCCAATGTCAGTAGAAGAGAATGACCTCTACCCAGCTACAAGGGTAAGTTACCACCTCTCTCCTGGCATCAGTTCCACCTGCCACCCCTCAAATTCCCAAACCCATCCCCCCAAATCACTGGCTGACATCTCGCACCCTTCTCATATCCAGTCTTTGTGCTTGTTTCTCAGCACCCCCTGGCACCCACCAGCACCAACCCATCTTATTCAGGTGTGGTACGCACACATGCCACTTGCTATAGACCACCCTGATCCATCCAGTGTGCGGCTCAAAAGGGCCTCTCTTTGTCCCTGCCGGAGAAGATAGCCCATAATAAGCGGGAAAGGGCCAAGACAGGGGACGGAGAACCAGAGATCTGAATCCCCACCTCTGCAAAGAACTGGCCCTGAAGGTCGCAGGATTGACCGAGGAGAGAGCAGTCACCGACAGTGAGGTTCGATGCTCCGCAGTGGTGAGGATCCACTGCCCCTTTATCCAGACTGACCTGTCTCAAGTGAGTTATTCATGTCAGACAAAATGATCAATCCCTCTCACTGACCACATGTCCATTCTATCACATTCTCTTGTAGAATCTCCATCAAATGGCACCAGGCCATCCCATGTAGTCCCCCACCCCTCCCTCCAACACCCAAGAGACCACCTCAGAGAAGCCCTCCGAGGAAACCACCGTTGGCGCATCACAGCTGTCACCCCACCTTCCACCACCGCAGAGACACACACCTCCGTGGGAGACATTAGTGGACAAGCTTCTGGAGCACAACCTGGTGATAACCGCACAGTTGCTGATGTACAGCAGGTTTAGACAGCAACATGCAAGGGGCTCACCTGGCAGAGGTCTGCTAGATCCCAGGAATCAGCTGAGTCCCAGTCAGAACTTCTGGACAAGGTTATCCCAGAGATGATGCGGATACTAGGACACGGCTGTAACATTCAGGAGGGGATGTCAATGACATTCCAGCAAGTGCATAGTTGATTGGAGGAATCCCAAAGGCTATGGGTGCAGAAAATGATGCCTACAATGCGGGGCATCAAGGCCAATACTGCTAGGATGGTGACTGCAGTGGAAAGCCTGCAGCACAAGGTCAGCATCTTGAGTGGTGGTCTCCAAGGCATGGCTCAGTCTGTGACAACCATGGCTGAGGGCCTCAGCATTATGTCCCAATCGCAGGTGGGCATTGCCGAGGCACTGCAGAGTATGGCCCAATCAACGAGGAACGTCGCTGAGAACGTCGACACCATGGTTCATTTGTTTGGCGATTGCTTTGATTAGAGAAAAGGAGGGGCGTGGGCTGGAGGGAGGAGAGGAGGGCAGTTTGGATATGGTTATTGCAAGTTGTGTGTTGAGATTGTTGCTGTTTTGCTTTGGTCCGTATATATGTGAAAATGCATTTGATAAAAATATTTTTAAAAGAAAATAGGGACAAGAGGAGACCATTCGGCCCTTCGAGCCTGCTCCATCATTCATTATGATCATGGCTGATCATCCAACTCAATAGCCTGATCCCGCGTTCCGCAATATCCTTTGATCCCCTTCGCCCTAAGTGCTACATTTAACTACTTCTTGTACACATACAATGTTTTGGCCTCAACTACTTCCTATGGTAGCAAATTCCACAGGCTCACCACTCTCTGGGTGAAGAAATCTCTCCTAATCTCAGTCCTAAATAGTCTACCCCGTAATCTCAGACTGTGACCCCTGGTTCTGGACACCCCCACCAACAGAAACATCTTCTTTGCATCTACCCTGCCTTTAGAATTTTGCAGCTTTCTATGAGACCCCCCTCATTCCTCTGAACTCCAGCGCATACATGCCTAACCGACTTAATCTCTCCTCATATGTCAGCCCTGCCATCCCAGGAATGAGTCTGCAATCAGTAGATGTAGCAAGGTTAAATGAGAATGGGATTGAGCCACTTATAGAACATAGCCAGACCACTAGAGGGCACTGCATAAACATCAATGATTGCAGTCCAGGATCACACGCCCAACATGTTCAGTTTAGTCAACTTAGAAACCACTCAGCTTTCTGTTTGTGAAAATCAACTAAATATATCTTATGGGATTGTCATTGCATTTGTTTATTGGAAAACCTTTCCAGTGTGATCTTCTGCCCTGTTTGAAAGATTGAAAACATCCCAAATATTGATTTGCTGATATCAGGCTTTATAATTAATTCATGAACTGAGAGTGGATGGTTTTGTGGGTAATTTGTTAATTCTCTGACAGTTTTCTAGTCTCAATTGAATGAATAACTTTTGAGATAATGGCTCCAAATGCGCTTGAGGGTGCTGACAGATTCTTGGAATAAAACAGCAAGTGCTGGAAGTACCCAGCAGGTATGGCAGCATCCATGGAGAGAGAAAAACGGAGTTAGTGTTTAATAAGGACACGGGGAGTCCACCTCCCACCCTCCTCATATCCAATCTTTGTGCTTGTTCCTCAGCACCCCATAAGGACACGGGGAGTCCACATCGAGTAAGCTAGAAACAAAGTTTTATTTATACAAACGATATGTATACGACTCTCTCTGTTCAGTGCCTTACTGACCATTGGGTATTTGAGATATGCCTGTATGCTTCACCCGATGCCTATGTATTTACATTGTGTATTTATGTTTGCCCTCTGTATTTTTCTCATGTATGCAATGATCTGTCTGAACTGTATGCAGAACAATACTATTCACGGTACATGTGACAATAAACAAATCCAAATACCCTGCCCCTGGTGGGGAAGACAAGTATCCCCATCTCGTAGGTCCAGTGTGGGATATTGCAAGGGTTTCCGATCAAGGACCTTCAGAACCGAAGGGAGATAGAAATGTAATAGCGTTTGAGCAAGTGGAAGGGCAGAGAGAGGAAGAAGAAGCAAAGGAATAATCTGCCATATTGTAGACTGCAGGAGAGATGCTGACTTCCGGTGGCGGCAATGAGGAGTTAAGCCGCACATTCGGCAGCTCCCGCTGAGAACGGACTTTGGGGCTCTTTTCAGGGCCCCCAACGGAGCTGTAGCGGCAAATCCCGACGGGGGAAGAGGTCAGGAGTCGACCCCAACGGTCCTATGGTCCGGACCAGGAGTGGGGTAAGGGAAAAACCGAAAAAAGCACCCCTGAAAAAACGGGGGAAGGAAGACTGCAGGAGAGATATTTGACAAAAGTGCCTTGGTACAAAGGCCAAAGGGAGTGGTAATGCCTAGATTGAAGAAACAGAAGATTTATCTAGTCTGTGAGTGGCAGAGTAATGAACAGTTACGTTCAAAAGCAAAAACATGAAAAACAAGAATTAAACTGACACATATGCAAAAATAAAGAATCAGAATGAGGGACAGTGTTTATGGCCTTAAAGTTTTGAACTCAGTGTTGAGTCCAGAAGGCTGAAAAGTTTCTAATCAAAAGCTAAGATTCTGTTCCTCAAATTTGCATTGAACTTGACAGCAACACTGCAGCAGGCCGAGGATGGAGATGTCAGTGTGAGAGAAAGGCGACAAATTAACATGGGAGGCCACTTGAAGCGCAGGGTCATGCTGCGCACTGAGCAGGGATGTTTTGTAAAACGGTCATCTAATCTGCATTCGGTCTCCACAATGGAGAGCAAACTACATTGTGAGCAGCGAATAAAGTAGACTAAATTTAAAGAGGCACATGTAAACTGCTGCTTCACCGGGAAGGAGTGTTTGGGGCCTTGGATGGTGATAAAAAAGGTGATAAAATAGCTGTTATATCTCCTACATCCCAGCTTTGACAAAGAGTCATCGGACTCGAAACGTTAGCTCCTTTCTCTCCCTGCAGATGCTGCCAGACTTGCTGAGATTTTCCAGCATTTCCCCTTTCGTTTCATATCTCCTACATTCGCCTGGGAAGGTGCTGTGGGATGGGGACAAAGTGTTGGGGGTGATTGAGGAGTGGACACGGGTGATTCAGACGGAATGGTTCCTTTGGAATAATAACAGTGAGGGGTGGAGAAGATCGGCTTAGCAGTGGCATTATGATGGAAGCGGTGAAAATGATGGAGGATGATTCTTTGGATGCAGAGGCTGCTAGGGTGGGTGGAAGGTGAGGACAAGTGGAAGCTTATCGCAGCTCTGGGAGGCGATGGGGTGGTGATAGAAGTGTGGGAATTAGGTTTGACATAGCTCAGGGCCCTGTCAACCATGGTTCATTGGGAGCCAACACCTTGGTCAATTAGAGTCGACTTGACAACCAATCAGCACTCTTTTCTCCTCCAGTATAAATTGTTGTGATAGTTTGAATTTTTGCATTTTTGTGTTTGTTCAAGACAAAATGCTTCTTCAAGATGTGACTCTTTTAGCAATGTTGAACTTCTGGAGAACCAAGTGACCGTATATCACAGACTCAAAGAATAGTTACATTGCTGAAGGAGGCCATTCAACCTTTCCTTTCTGTACAGAGCAATTCACCAAGTGCCATTCTCCTGCCTTCCCCTCATACCTCTGTGTATTCACTGAGTACATTCTCCTGCCATTCCCCTGTAAACCTGGGCGAGATTCTTCGTTTGGGAGACGGTTCTCCCGCCGGAGAAGAATTGTTACTGAATTATGTTCCCGCCAGGAACCAATTCGGTATCACTCGTCATGCAAATTCAAGGATAGAACATAGAACAGTACAGCACATAACAGGCCCTTCCGTGTCTAGATGTGGAAGGGGAGGGGAGAATTGGGCAGGCATAACTATAAGGTTCAGCATGTCCAAGGTAGGTTCTTTACTCAGAGAGTGGTTAGGGTGTGGAATGGACTGCCTGCTGTGATAGTGGAGTCGGACACTTTAGGAACTTTCAAGTGGTTATTGGATAGGCACATGGAGCACACCAGAATGACAGGGAGTGGGAAAGCTTGATCTTGGTTATGGTGAGGAAGAGGAGGGATTCTCAATGGAATCCCACTATCAGGCCACCATTTTGAGTGGGCGGCCTGATAGCGCAGTCCCACGGCCAGACACCTCCTCCCCCATCACAAATCAGCCCCCACCCCATCCCAGGGACTCCCTAACTAGGGAGACCCCCCACAGAGACCCCAAAATTACAGGGACCCCCATAATAGGGAGACCCCCCGAGGGGACCCGCTTAATAGGGAGCCCCTCCCTGGATCCTCCTTCATAGTGTAAACTCCCCCTGGACCCCTTTAATAGCAAGACTCCCTCGGAGCCCCTTTTTTAGGAAGACCCGCAGGGAACCCTAAATAACGAAGCCCCTCACAGACACCCCCTAACTAGAAGGACGCCCCACAGGGATCCTCTAACTAGAGGGACCTCCCACGGGGACCCTAACTAGTTGTAAAACTTACCTGGAAGCACCATTTATCCATTCCTGAAAGGAGAACAGCCGTGACCTGTGTTTGAACCTCTCATATCAGTTAGCTGCAAGCCATTCATTTCTGGTAGCGGGTTGTGATTGACAGGTTCCACAAAACAGCTGCAGCCTTGATTCGTTCATCTCTCTTCATGGATGAATGATTCCAAGGGTTGAAATCCCAATGTTTACAAACATCAACCACATCAAAGAGAGGTAAGTGCATTGCAATCACATGTTTGGGTGATTGGAATGGACTTAGTGGTTGCAATTCACCGAGGGCCATCTCCCCGTAACCCTACACATTCAGTAAGTGCCATTCCCCTGTCTTCTACCCCTAATCCTGTGTATTCACTGAGTGTCATTCTCTTGCCTTCGCCCCATATCCCTGCACATTCACTGAGTGTCATTTTCTTGCCTTCTCCCCATACCCTTGCACATTCATTGAGTTCCATTCTCCTGCCTTCTCCCTGCAATCCTGAACATTCACTGAGTACTACTCCCCTGCCTTCTCCCCGTATCCCTGCACATTCACTGTGCCATTCTCCTGCCTTCTCCCTGTACCCCTGCACATTCACTGTGCCATTCTCCTGCCTTCTCCCTGTACCCCTGCACATTCACTGTGCCATTCTCCTGCCATCTCCCCGTATCCCTGCACATTCACTGTGCCATTCTCCTGCCTTCTCCCTGTACCCCTGCACATTCACTGTGTCATTCTCCTGCCTTCTCCCTGTACCCCTGCACATTCACTGTGCCATTCTCCTGCCTTCTCCCTGTACCCCTGCACATTCACTGTGTCATTCTCCTGCCATCTCCCCGTATCCCTGCACATTCACTGTGCCATTCTCCTGCCATCTCCCCGTATCCCTGCGCATTCACTGTGCCATTCTCCTGCCTTCTCCCCGTATCCCTGCACATTCACTGTGCCATTCTCCTGCCTTCTCCCTGTACCCCTGCACATTTACTGTGTCATTCTCGTGCCTTCTCCCTGTACCCCTGCACATTCACTGTGCCATTCTCCTGCCTTCTCCCTGTACCCCTGCACATTCACTGTGCCATTCTCCTGCCTTCTCCCTGTACCCCTGCACATTCACTGTGCCATTCTCCTGCCATCTCCCCGTATCCCTGCACATTCACTGTGCCATTCTCCTGCCTTCTCCCCGTATCCCTGCACATTCACTGTGTCATTCTCCTGCCATCTCCCCGTATCCCTGCACATTCACTGTGCCATTCTCCTGCCTTCTCCCTGTACCCCTGCACATTCACTGTGCCATTCTCCTGCCTTCTCCCCGTATCCCTGCACATTCACTGTGCCATTCTCCTGCCTTCTCCCTGTACCCCTGCACATTCACTGTGCCATTCTCCTGCCTTCTCCCTGTACCCCTGCACATTCACTGTGTCATTCTCCTGCCTTCTCCCTGTACCCCTGTACATTCACTGTGCCATTCTCCTGCCTTCTCTCTGTACCCCTGTACATTCACTGTGCCATTCTCCTGCCATCTCCCCGTATCCCTGCACATTCACTGTGCCATTCTCCTGCCTTCTCCCTGTACCCCTGCACATTCACTGTGCCATTCTCCTGCCTTCTCCCTGTACCCCTGCACATTCATTGAGTTCCAGTCTCCTGCCATCTCGCCGAACCCCCCCACATTCATTGAGTTCCATTCTCCTGCCATCTCCCCGTACCCCCGCACATTCATTGAGTTCCAGTCTCCTGCTATCTCCCCGTACCCCTGCACATTCATTGAGTTGCATTCTCCCGTCCTCTGCCTGTAACCCTGTGTACTGACTAAGTGCTATTCTCCTACCATCTCCCCATACCCATGCACTTGCTTCCTTTTCAGATAACAGTCTAATTCCCGCTTGAATGTCTAGATTTACCCTGCCTCCACCTGCAGTACGTTCCATACCTTAACCGTTCACTGTGTGAAAAAGCTTTTGCGCATCACCTTTTCTTCTTTTGCCAATTACTTTCAATCTGTGCCCTCTTGTTCTCATGAGTATGAACAGCTTCTCCTTATCCACCCTGCCCAGACCCCTCATGATTTGGAAGACTTCCATCAAATATCCTCTCAACTCTTCTCCCAGGAAAACAATCCCAATGTCTCCACTCTTTCTTAACTGAAGTTCCGTAACCCTGGACCATTCTCATGAATCTTTCATGCACTCCCTCGCCAATGCTGCTACATCTTTCCTAAAACACGATGCACAGAACTGGATATAATATGGGGCAGCATGGTAGCATAGTGCTTAGTTCTGTGGCTTCACAGCGCCAGGGTCCCTGGTTCGATTCCCTGCTGGGCCACTGTCTGTGTGGAGTCTGCATGTTCTTCCCGTGTCTGTGTGTATTTCCTCCGGATGCTCCAGTTTCCTCCCACTAGTCCTGAAAGACGTGCTGTTGGGTAATTTGAACATTCTGAATTCTCCCTCTGTGTACCCAAACAGGGGCCAGAATGTGGCGACTAGGGGCTTTTCACAATAACTTCATTGCAGTGTTAATGTCAGCCTACTTGTGACAGTAAAGATTATTATTATATAATATTCCAGCTGAGGCCCAGCTAGTGTCTTATACAAGTTTGCACCACCACAACTGGTCCACAGCAGACACTATCTCCCTGGCCCTACACTCATTCATGGAGCATCTCGACAACAAGGACTCTTATGTCAGACCGACTTCCTGATCCATAGACCACAGGCAGTAAGGATAAACAACAACACCTCCTCCAAGACAGTCCTCAATACCAGGGCCCCATAAGGCTGCGTACTTAGCAACCTACTATATTCCCTAAACACACACGACTGTGTGGAAAAATTTGGCTCCAACTCCATTTACAAGTTTGCTGATAACCCAGCTCTTAGTGGGCCGGATCTCAAACAACGATGAGTCAGAGTACAGGAGGGAGATAGAGCACCTTGTGGTGTAGTGTAATGACAACAACCTCTTCCTCAACATCAGCAAAACTAGGAAGCTGGTTATTGAATTCACGAAGCAAAGTATCATACACACCCTTGTCTGCAACAATGGTGCTGAGGTGGAGATGGTTGACAGCTTCAAATTTCTAGCTGTACACATCACCAACAATCTGTCCTGGTCCACCCATGATGATGCTACGACCAAGAAAGCACAGCAGCGCCTATACTTCCTCAGGAAACTAAGGAAATTTGGCATGTCCACATTGACTCTTCCCAATTTTTATAGATCTGTCTGGACTGCGCGCAGAACAATACTTTTCACTGTACTTCGGTACACGTGACAATAAATCCCCCCAAAACGTTCAACATAATCCTCATACTCTTGTACTCTATGCCCTATTAATAAAGCCAAGGATTCTGATTCCGTTATTAATTCTCTCTCAATCTGCTCTGCCCCTCTCTGTTATCTCTGCAAGGAGGCTGATGACTCTGCAATTCCTACGCTCACTTCCCTCAGTATCCATGGATGCATAACATCCTCTTTTGGTGTTTTATCAACTTTAAGTACAGATAACATATCCATTATGTCTTCCTCATCAATTTTAAATAATTCTAGTGTATTAATTATATCCTCCTTCACCCTGGCCTGGTTAGAATATCCTTCCTTGGTGAAGACAGAAGAAAAGTATTACTTTGGTACCTCTGCTCTTCTCCCTGCCTCCCTGTATAAACCCCCTTTTTGGTCCCTCGTCAGCCCTACTTTTTTTTTTATATGCCAAGAGCAGACTTTGGAATTCAGATTTATGTTAGTTGCCAGTCTCTTTTCGTGCTCCCACTTTGCTTCTCTTATTTGCTTTTTCACTTCCTGCGTGAACTTCCTATATTCATCCTGGTTGGCCACTGTATTATCCACCTGATACTCTCATAGGCACACATTTTCTTCTCCACCTTGGTCTCTATCTATTTTGTCATGGAGCTCTGGGCTTGTTTGTCTTTCAAAGGAGTGTATCTTTGCCATGCCGGAATGACCTCCTCTTGAAGGTAGCTCATTGTTTGGCTGATTTTCCTGCCAGCGTTTGATTCCAATTTATTTGGCCCAGATCAGTTCTCACCCCACTGAAGTTGGCTTTCCCCCAGTTTTTATTCTCACTCTAGATGGTTCTTTATCGTTTTCCATCACCAACCGTAACCTTATGATACAATGATCACTGTCCCCTAAATGTTCTTCCACTGATATTTGACCCTGCAAGGAACCTAGACTGCATCTATTTAGGCAGCACCCATCCAGTCCCATTGTCTGGTCCAGAGCTAGTCCCAATATCCTACAAATTGAAAGCCCTCTCTCCTACACCATACTTCCAGCCACGCATTCATCTGCATTATATTCCTATTTTTGTGGGTGTGCTGTTGCCAATGCTGTACATGCACAGTTCTAGTATTTTACCCTGGGTGGGGTTTCGGAGTATGGGGCGGGATTGGGGGCTGGAAGCATGGATTTCTTTGACCGTCTTTAAATTTTTACTCCTGCCAATGTAAGGTTTTGTTTTGTATAAAATTGGGAAACGGAGATAATAAATTAGGCTTTTCATATATTGCTCTTATTGGAATGTTGATCCATAAAAATGTACCTCAATGTATGATGCTAAATAAATTCATATTTTATGTTTGTGTTTCACAAAGCAGTCACAACCTTTGTTGAGTTTGACCCTGATGGCTATGAAGCAGATGTGTGAATTCTCTCCCCCAACATCCCGTCACCGACCCAATCGTGATCTTCTCCCCACCGCGCTCTTTCCTCCAGCAGCAACATTAATCTCACTGCTCCTGCGTCTCCCCTGCCCAACACACAACCCAGACCTCTGGGGGGTGTTTCCCGGCAAGGAAAAGAGATTTTTTTTATCTCTCCGGGGATTAAATTCTCTGAAGTTGATGTCGGTTCCAAATCCCTGTTACGTTGTCCCACAAGCTCAACAGTCATGATGCCATTTTATTTCTTGTGTTGACAGGAGACATGGCATTATTATACTCACTTGTGCATGGTACTGGGATTAATCCGGAGATGACTAATTTTGAGATCCTGTTTGCTCCCTAAGTTTGTATTCCATAAATAGTTCAATTAAGAGCAAAGGCAAATCCACTATTTTACTTCAAACTTAATTTAACAATAGGACAAGAGGACATAGATTCAAAATTAGTGGACAGCAAATTTAGGATACAATAAATCCTACAATAAAATATGGTTGCTTTCCTGAAAATCGTGACTTTAAGTGAACCAACCTGAAGTGAATCATGGATTCCAATAGGAATCAATGCTAAAGTTGGAGTTATGTTCCTTTGGACATTTCTTGCCCAGATAAACCAAAGTACAAGTTGACGTGGTGTACCGTTCATGTGCATTCCGTGCTGGAATAACAAAGATACTGTATAAATTCAAAATAGATAATCCTAAATCACCCAAACAAGCACAGCTTTTAATAATAATAATAATAATAATCACTTATTGTCGCAAGTAGGCTTCAATGAAATTACTGTGAAAAGTCCCTAATCGCCACATTCCGGTGCCTGTTTGGGGAGGCCGGAGGCTTTTGTGTCTCATCCTGAAAAGCAGCTTAACCTTTTGCCAGCTTTTCTGTCCCAGTCTGTCTCTTTATCTCTCCTTTCCCACTAAAAGACCATAAGAAATAGGAGCAGGAGTACACACCTGTATCCTTTAATTTCCTGTGAGTCCAAAAACCTGTCTATCACAGCCTTAATATATTCAACGATGGAGCATCCACAAGCCTCTGATGTCAAGAATTCCAAAGATTTGCCAACCTTTGAGTGAAATAATTTCTCCTGATCTCAGTCCTAAATGGTTGGTTTCTCATCCCTTTATCTGTCTTTGTCTTTCTTTCTCCTTTCCCTCTGTCTCCAGCTCCTGGACTTTTTCTTCACAGTTTGCAGGAGCAGAGCCCCTGTTCCGTGGAATTCCATGGAAGAACCGGGAAGGGGGGGAGTGGAGGGGGACAATGGAGCTGAGAGGGCCACACAAGGAGCTGGGGAGGGGGCAAGGAGGAAGCTGGGGTGGGCCGTTTGCCTCTTTCTCGACTACCCTGCCTTCTTGCTCCCAGATCTTGAGCCTCACTCTCTCCCCACAGCCTGGGACTCTGGTGACTGTGGCGGCAGCCCCGGTATCAGAGCATGGTGGCGGCTAACCCAGAGTTCACAGAAACAGCGTTAACGTTTCAAGTCTAAATGATGTTAACTCTCTCTCTCTGGGGATGCTGCCAAACCTGCTGAGCATCACCATTTGTTGGTTTTAATTTCTTCTCATAAGGTGTAATTTGGACAATGTTTATCATTTAAGATTCATGTGTAACATTTTCTCTATTGCTAGAATCTTACCAGCTGTGCCTGTATCAACACTGAATTTACCCAGAATGCCACTGCTACATCAGGACGATGTCCCAGGACAAATTGTGGAAATGCTTTCCCAGCATTCTTTGCAGTTGTTTGTATAGGAAGTCTGATAGGTGCAATGGCACAGACTCCTTCAGTAATGATTCTGATCAGGTGAGTGAACTTTCCAATAGCAGTCTATAATGTTGC
Source organism: Scyliorhinus canicula (assembly GCF_902713615.1). Lineage (NCBI taxonomy): Eukaryota > Metazoa > Chordata > Chondrichthyes > Carcharhiniformes > Scyliorhinidae > Scyliorhinus > Scyliorhinus canicula. The sequence continues at coordinate 123,600,243 of NC_052153.1, forward strand.
TTTAAGAATATTTTAGGATTGTTGTCTCCGCTTCAGCTAATTTATAGACAAGCTATGGATTTGGCTCACTTTGGCTCAACACAAGGGCACCATGGTGGCACAGTGGTAGCACTGCTGCCTCACAGCGCTAGGGATCCAGGTTCAATACCGACCTTGGGTGACTGTGGAGTTTGCACGTTTTCCCCGTGACTGCGTGGGTTTCCTCCGGGTGCTCCGGTTTCCTTCCACAGTCCAAAGATGTGCAAGTCAGTTAGCTTGGCCATGATAAATTTGCCCTTGGTGTTCAAAAGGTTAGATGGGATTAAGGGGATAGGAAGGGGAGTGGACCTAGGTAGGGTGCTCTTTCAGAGGGTCGGTGCAGGCACGATGGGCCAAATGGCCTCCTGCACCATAGGAGTTCTGTGATAACTTTAACATACAGTTAATAATAATAGTATATGGTCTTTCAAATGTCATGTGGTGAAAAATTAAACCTCCACAAACTATAGGTCCTTTCAGTGTCATTATTCACACTATCTATAGAGAGTCACGAAAGACACAAAAACATTACAGGAAGGAAGGCAACTCTACAGATAAAATGCTTCTCGAGGATGTCACTCAGAGTTCACTCTAGCCTCAATTAATTTATTTCAAGTTGCTTTTCTCAAGTAATCAACATTTATTGGAGTTCTCTGTGAACCTCCCTAATCAACTTGAGTTTTGAAATAAACTGATTAACATAGTGTATAAAATATTGGAAAGATGAAGAACTGCTTTGGGCACAAATACCCCACAGCATTATTTCAAGAAGCAACTTGTAGAGCAATTACAGTTTTTAAATAAATGAATCAATCTGCACGGTTATAATTCCACTGCTGCCGCTGCTGTGCAATACCATGCAGTGTAAACTAAGTTACACAGTGCTGGGTAGAAAAAGTGTCCCCACTAATCTAACAGGGCGAATGTGTTCTTTTCCTTCACAGCAAGCTGAAATTGTCTGAAAGTTAATTGTTTCTTTCGTTGTTATTTGTTTGAAACGAATGCTGGCAGCTCTCTGAAAAGGCAGGATGTGCAAGGTTAATTTGTTAGGTAAGGGTATGAGAGTCTTGCAGTACAGCAGGCTCCAGATTGCCACCTTGTGAGTGTAGGCTTTACATGGAGACGAAGATATCACTAGGATTAAGTCTGTTGTCCGGACAGTGATGTCTACTGGATATTAATTGGGTTTTTCTCCTTTGCTCCCACAGGTCTGTGAATCCTGAATACAAATCATATGCCCTTGGTGTTCAGTTCCTCATGCTGAGGTTACTTGGTGGGTGTTTCAATTCAGTTATTTAATGAGATAGCGATCCACTTTCGTTTGCTTCGACTCACACAGAGATTTTGAGAATTCGGGAGAATGGTCTTTGTTGTTTGCAGAAAACTAAATGTGGAAGTGTTTTTTTATAGACATTTATGTTGCAGCTTGCTCCTGGTGTTGATGTGATACCCGTCATGCCAAGGGCAGGACACACAGCAAGATAGGTTGTTTCAGTGGCATAAAAATCACAAAATGCCAAGAGGCGGCCAATAAACATTGCTTGCTGCCTACCTCCAAATAAAGTAAAACTCACACTGTTGCTACTTTCACCCATCCATCTGCTTTGATGGAACAGAGGAGAAATACTGCAGGTGATGAAAAACTGAAATATAAGCAGAAAATGCTGGAGATGCTCAGCAGTCCCGACAGCACCTCTGCAGAGTTAATGTTTCAGGTTGACAACTTTCCAACAGATTTATAATGATACCAGATTCCTTCCCACCAGATGTAGAGGAGGGTCAGCAAGAGCTCTTTAAATGAACAGAGACATTTGAATTGAAAGGATGCAGGGTTAAATGTAAAAAAGAATATCAAGCTGAATACAGAGGAGCAATCAATTTCTTATGGCATGACACCCAGGGAGTTATAGATTGCTTCAGGCCTTTTCTCAAGTGGAGAACACACTCCAAACACACAACAGATGCGAGAGGGCTAATGCTCATCTTAAATTGGGCATCATTTCCCATGGTCATATTTTGGTGAGCTGTTGTTGTCCGTCAAACATCCAGAAGCAGGGGTGAAATTCTCCACTACCTGGCGGGGCGGTGGGTCCCGGCGTAGCGGAGTAGCGGCAACCACTCCGGCGTCGGGCCACCCCAAAGGTGCAGAATTCTCCGCACCTTTAGGGGCTAGGCCCGCGCCGGAGTGGCTCCTGCTCCGCCGACTGCCGCCAAAACTGGCGCCAAAGACGCCGCCCTGCATCGGGGCTGGCCGAAAGGCCTTCGCCGGTCGGCGTGAGTCTGTGCATGCGTCAGCAGCCGTTGACGTCACCACCGGCACATGCGCGGTGGAGGGGGTCTCTTCCGCCTTCGCCATGGTGGAGGCCATGGCGGCGGCGGAAGAAAAAGAGTGCCCCCACGTCACTGGCCCGCCGGCCGATCGGTGGGCCCCGATCGTGGGCCAGGCCACCGTGGGAGCAACCCCCGGGGTCAGATCGCCCCGCGCCCCCCCCCCAGGACCCCGGGGGCCAGCTCACGCCGCCAATCCCGCCGGCACAGAGGTGGTTTGAACCACGCCGGTGGGAGAGGCCTGACAGCGGCGGGACTTCGGGCCGGAGAATCGCCGGGGGGGGGGCACGCTGATCGGCGCGGGGGGCACGCCGACTGGCACGGCATGATTCCCGCCCCCGCCGATTCCTGGGTGGTGGAGAATTCCGGCCATGTTGGGGGCGGGATTTACGGTTACTGGTGCTCCAATTGGGCAGTCTATCACAGTAAATTAGGCCCACGGTTAGGCCCTGGGGGAGGTAGCTGAAGAATGTGAGGGAGCAAGCATGATCCCGTATTGATCTGCATCAATACTGTGGAGCTGGGAAGAAATCTATTACGCCTCCTGGCTTCAGATGCAACTAACTTTAAAAAGCAAGCAAAATCTGACAGGCACACTCAGTATTGAATACTTTCCCTGAGGGACCCTTAAAAAGCATTGGAGCCCAAATTAGCATATGTAAATTACACAATGCCTATTTGGTGTCGCTGCCAAGGACACCTGGGTAGGAGTCTTCGTTCTCCCATCCCCGTGTATCTCGGCAGCATGGTAGCACAGTGGTTAGCATAGTTGCTTCACAGCTCCAGGATCCCAGGTTCGATTCCCGGCTTGGGTCACTGTCTGTGCCAAGTCTGCACATTCTCCCCGTGTCTGCATGGGTTTCCTCCGGCTGCTCTAGTTTCCTCCCACAGTCAAAAGATGTGCTGGTTAGGTGGCTTGCCCATGCTAAATTGCCCAAATGGGTCAATTTGACCTATTTGCATCCTGCTGACATCGGGAACTCTGCTGCTGATGGCAGGGATGGAGTATCCTGCACAAGATTTGAGTAACAGCCTTTGACATTCAGGCAGCATATGACATCGAGGAACCTTGGCAAAATTGAAGTTATAGGAGTAGGGGAAAACTTTGCCACTGCTGGGATCATACATAGCAAAAAGGAAGATACTTATGATTGTTGGAGGCCAATCGTCTCAATCCCAGGACATCGTAACAGCAGGTTCTCAACCATTTTCCGCTGCTTCATCAGTGACCTTCCCTCCATCATAAGGTCAGAGTGGGATTGTTTGTTGATGACTGCACAATGTTCATTCCCATTTGCAACTCCTCAGATACTGAAGCAATTTGTGCCAAGGCAGCAAAGCCTGGACAATATCCTGGCTTGGGCTGATAAAGTTGCAATTAACATTCTCGCCACAGGGGTACTAGGCAATGAACATCTACAAGCAGAGAGAATGTAACCATCTCCCCTTGACATTCAATGTCATTACCACAATCATCACCTGGAGGGCTTATAAACTTACCTATAGACCAGATATATAAATATTGCAATTAGAAGAGCACATCAGAAGCTAGGATTCTGTGGCAAGTAACTCACCTCCTGACTCCCTAAAGCTTGGCCACCATCTATAAGTCAGGAGTGTGATGGAATACTCTGCACTTGCCTGGATGAGTGCTGTTCCAACAACACGAAGATGTTCAATGCCATCCAGAACATAGCAGCCCATCTACTATAGTAGGGTTGTCTGGTACCCCTCTAAACGATCCGGAGGCTTGTGTGGTTTAGTGTTAACACACAACTATATCTATATATATCTGAGGTAAAACCCTGTCCAGGTGCTATCTTCATACCAACGTCTCTCTGACTCTCTCTACACACAGCCTACTGTCATGTGGCTCTACATCATAATATAAATAAATAAAAAACCTTTATTGTCACAAGTAGGCTTACATTAACACTGCAATGAAGCTACTGTGAAAAGCCCCTCGTCGCCACATTCCGGCACCTGTTCGGGTACATTGTGGGAGAATTCAGAATTCTCAGCTGGTACAGGAATTGAACCCATGCTGCTGGGCTTGTTCTGCAGCAATAAACCAGCTGTCTAGCCCACTGAGCTAAACCAACCCCTAACATGAGTGGTACTGTTTCTCCAGCCCACATTAACCGTTCCTCACCTAACATCCTTATATTTGGGGCAGCACAGTAGCATGGTGGTTAGCATAAATGCTTCACAGCTCCAGGGTCCCAGGTTCGATTCCCGGCTGGGTCACTGTCTGTGTGGAGACTGCACGTCCTCCCCGTGTGTGCGTGGGTTTCCTCCGGGTGCTCCGGTTTCCTCCCACAGTCCAAAGATGTGCGGGTTAGGTGGATTGGCCATGCTAAATTGCCCGTAGTGTAAGGTTAATGGGGGGATTGTTGGGTTACGGGTATAGGGTGGATACGTGGGTTTGAGTAGGGTGATCATTGCTCGGCACAACATCGAGGGCCGAAGGGCCTGTTCTGTGCTGTACTGTTCTATGTTCTATGTTCTACCACACTTCCACCTTCGACATCCACTCCCTGCATCACCAATGCACAGGGGTAGCAGTGTACACCATATACAGGAAGCAGTGTTCTCCGTTGACAGCACCTGCCAAACCCGTGACCTTTACTGCCTAGCTGAACCGAGTGTCAGATCCCTGCGAACTATAAGGTTCTCTCCAAGTCACACATCATCCTGACTTGGAAATAGACTGCCGTTCCTTCCTTGGGTCAAAATCCTGGAACTTCTTTACAGCATTGTGAGTGTACCTTCACCAGATGGACTGCAGTGTTTCAAGAAGTTAGCTGAGCACTACTTCCTCAAGGCCAATTAGGAATGGGCAAAATATGCTGGCCTTACCAATGACACTCATATCCCATGAAAAAAATAGTTTAAAAAATCTTAAAAGTCCGAAAAAGAGTCATATTGAAGTTGGGATGATAACTCTGCTTCTCCCGCCACATATGGTTGTCAGACCTGCTGAGTTTTTCCAGAATTTTCTGTTTTTACTTCCGACTTCTAACATACGAGTATCTTGCTGTTGTGTTATTGAGAAAAACATATGTTGTTGAAGCTTTTCATCTTGCACTCATCAGGGCAATTTGCAAAAATATCAAATGTAAAGGGAACAAGAATATTTACAGTAAGAAGTCTTACAACATCAGGTTAAAGTCCAACAGATTTGTTTCAAATCACTAGCTTTCGGAACACAACTCCTTTCTCAGCTGAATGAAGAGGTGGGTTCGCAGTATATTGTGCAAACACATGAATTGGCCTGAGGCCCCCACATTCAGTTCCAGAAATTGCCTATTCTACCTCAGATTACCCAGAAAAGATTTGAGCAACAAGGTGTGATTCAGCGATTTGACAATATTTGATAAATAATCCTGAATGTGCTAAGAATTAACCTCACAACCAATTTATGATTATTAATCAGGTTCACAACGTGGCTCACTTTTGCTTGAAGGTACACACATTAATACACAGGGCCCTGTCCTTTGCAGACAGAAAGAACATGTAGACACATTGTGGCTTTGTCAACTAAACAAATAGGCAACAGCCGTTCTTTGGTTCGTTTCTCAGGGCAATACCTTGACCAATTAGAGTCAACATGCCTGGTTTAAAGTTAGCTTTAGCTATCAGTTAACTAGTGCATTCTCCATGGTAACACCTCGACCAATCAAGATCCATTTACCAACCCAATCAGCATTGACTTATCATTTTATATAAATTGTCATTCCCTTTACAGTTAGAATTCTTGTGAATTATCCTGGTGAGTGCAAGACGAAAAACTTCAACAGCGTGGTCTTTTTTCAGCATTACTCAAGTTCTGTACTACCAAACAACTGTTTTGCATTTCTTAAACTAAGTTTTACCATCAAAGTTATGGATCTTCAAGAAAGAAATAATGAGCCGTTGTGACATATGACGCTAGTGACAGCTATTTGCCGCAGCACCCTGAAGCACTTTCTTGCCTAAGGCAGCAGTGTCTTATAAACAGTGTCAATTAAACTTTAGTCAATAATGTTTTTTCTAAAGATTGGTTTCATAGAACGTAGAACATAGAACAGTACAGCACAGAACAGGCCCTTCGGCCCTCGATGTTGTGCCGAGCAATGATCACCCTACTTAAACCCACGTAACCCGTATACCCGTAACCCAACAATCCCCCCTTTAACCTTACACTACGGGCAATTTAGCATGGCCAATCCACCTAACCCGCACATCTTTGGACTGTGGGAGGAAACCGGAGCACCCGGAGGAAACCCACGCACACACAGGGAGGACGTGCAGACTCCACACAGACAGTGACCCAGCCGGGAATCGAACCTGGGACCCTGGAGCTGTGAAGCATTGATGCTAACCACCATGCTACCGTGAGGCCCCTTGGTAGCTTTGATGCAAAGGCGGATGCATTTTTACAAGTGCCCTGTTTGCCATGTTAAACACCTCTGAGGTTGGTTAAAAGACACAGGCACCCACTGAAAATTATTTCCGTGTGATGTGACCATCAATTCACTAGAGACACGATTGGAAGTAAACTGTGGTTTTAATAGTCTTACACCTGAGCCTGCCTGCGACCAGAGGAACTGAGAGCAGGCTTACGGCTGCAGCACTTTATACTTCTGGTAGTGGGAGGGACCATGGGCAGAGCCAAGGGTGGAGCCCTGTACAAGCTCCTCATCTCCCCTTGTGGGCAGAGCCGCGCAACGGCTCACACACAGATCCCACAAGGACTTAATACAATGCAATGTAATACAGTGTGAATTATAATACAGTATGAATTCACCACACCGTGTAAAAGATAGGATCACATTGGGATGACCTATCTTTTGGGGGATTGCTATTAAAGTTAATTGGTTTGGAATTTTATGAGCGAAAAACAGGTACTGAGAGTATCAAGGACAGTTGTTCAGGAATGAGGAAGAACAGTTACTGTCCTGCTGCAAGAATCTTTGTGCCGATTTCCGCCACTGCAAGAAATTTCCTGGCTCACTTCACCCACCGAAAAAAGGCCCTCGAATGGTGCTTTCTTCCTTCCGAGAGTAGGTCTGTGTGGGATGTATTTGGGCCCACTGACCCCAGAAGCAAAGCATAGGTGGATATGGGGCAGCAAGTACCAAGGCAAGCTGGTTAGAAGACCTTCCTCAGTTCTCTAGAACCTCATCCTAGTTGTGTTGGGCCCTCCAGCACTCGCCCCTTATACCTTCCTGACTCTCCCACTCATCCCCATGCCATTCTCATGCCCTCCATGTAAACTCATGGCTTTTCACTACTTATTTACCCAGTGTACACTATGTACAGCCCCAAAGGACCATATAGTAACAATAACATGTGAAACCGCTCAAAAAAAACACCCATTCACAAAACCCTAGAAAAATGTAAATCAGGTGGACCATTGCAGTATCAATAGCAGAAGCATGAAACACTTCCCATTTCTTAATCTTGTGCAAATAAACATTGAAATGTTAACTAAAGAGATTACAGAAATAAAAGGTTTTTCACAACCAGTTAAATGACGTTAGTCAAACAAAGTTAGCAGTTCTCTCCAGCTGTCAAAACAGAACCCCCCACCCCGCTGCTGACCAAACCCCTTTATGAGTTCGGCATCTCAACAAAGCGTACATACTCAAGCCATACAATTCTATACCTGTCCTCATTACGCTATGCTTTTGAAGAATTGTTTAATTCCTGTTTTATGTTACATGCCTCCAGGCAACATCCACTGTAAGGATCCTTATTTTTTATTGTCTGTTTCTGGGATGTGAGTATCACGGGCATAACAAACATTATTGTTCATTCCTAACTTCCCTTGAGAAGGTGGTGGAGAGAATAGGCAGAAAGGGCCATAAACCAGCAAATGGGTTGTATCTTACACTATGGGTTCTCGAGTTTAAGAAAATTTGCCAAGAGTTGGCTTTCACCTTTGTTGGCCCCAACAGGTTATGTAGATTGAAATTCTCATAGTATTAGTGAAAACTAATTGTTTAATTGTGCTGAATACTATTAAAAAGTATGAAACAACTTAGGTAAATATAGATAGGAACTGTGCTCGTTTCTCCCAAATTATTTTTCAATAGTGCCTTGCCAATAAATGGTTTTCTTGCATCTGTAAAACAATTGAGGCTCAGATATTGACAGTGAAAAATACAGGCTGTGTGGAAGCATGTATTTGATTTCATTTCTGTCAAAATCCAGCTATTTCACTGTTGAATTCTTACTTTGTGCTGGCAGCTGGATCAGTCAAAAACTTAAATTAATAAATGACTCACCCTAAGATGCTGCATGCTTCAGAATTTCATCATGATCAAGTTTATTGCCAATTTTCTCAAAGATGGCCTCAGAAACCAAAGGAATATGATTTCTGCCATCTTTAATCACAGATTCACCAGGAATGTGTAATACAAAGAACATTACATGAACATTTGGGTGGAAATGAACATGTGTTTGAAATTCAAAAAGGAGTCTGAGGAAAATATTAGATGCTGCATCAGTATCTGAACCAAATCATTAACCGATTGTGTTCTTCCATGCAATGCCAGTAATTTTGAGTCCTGCATAAAAATGGAAATGGAAGTCGGGAGCCGTGTGAAACAAGCTGGGGATTCATTGAAACCCATTATAATTATGGGCAAAATGACCTTCATTATGTCCCCTTAGACAGTCCCTCAGGATTGAGAATGACTTGCTTCTATCCTGGTTCAATGGGTTTTGAGATGACTGACAAGTCCAGTGCACAGTTTGCTGACGCTGCAGCATGCGGGGCAGGTGGCACTTGAAAGGTCGGGTAGATAAGTTACTTGGACGTTTATGTGTTCTCTGATGCCTCAACATCATCACTGTGTGTTCCCAATGAAATGTCTCGTTGTGTTCAGTGCCTTCCTGAATGAACCTTCTGCATTTTAGCCAGACACAGGGCTTCCTTTGTGTCCCCTTTCGGCAGTCCCTCCGGAATGTTTAACCTCTTCAGCGATGCTTTGAGGGTGTCACTAAAGCCCTTCGGCGTTCCTCTTAAATCAGTTGCTTTGGGAGTCTGGTGTCTGCATGGCTCAGATCAGTACTCGGCCGTGGCATGTGACTTCACGTATTTTTTTCAGAGTGCCAGGCTTTGACTGTTAATCAGCATGTAGCTCTTCAGCTGCAAAGCTGAATTTTTAGGCCAGATTTTCTGGCACTTTGAAAAAAATAGGTGGACATGATTTTCGCTGTCAGCCTGCCGGAGCGGGCCCTGATACAGCCGGCAAAGCCGGCTGAACAGAGATTGGATGATCAGGACAGACACTAACCCCCCCCCCCCCCCACCGCAGAAATGGAGGACCCACCTCACAAGCATGGTTCTCCTCCCCTTTCTCTCCAACCACAGCATAAGCAATGGAGCTCTCCCATCACCCACAGTCTTACAGACATCAGCACTCTCCAACTCACATAAAGGGAACCCCTCCCCTTGAGTCCCCTAGAGCAGTGCTTCTCAAAGTGTGGTATGCGTAACGGTGCCGGTACGCGAGCCATCGTCTGCCGGTACTTGGAGTGTTTCCAGAAAAGAAAGCAACAGTAATCCTGGATTGGCTTGTTTTGCTCACCGGTCCCTGGCACATTGAAAAAAAAAACTGCAGGTACGCCATATCAGATAGTTTGAGATGCACTCCCCTAGAGGACCCACCCCTGGCACTGCCCTTGGAACTGGTTGGCACAGCCCAGCAGTGCCAACTTGGTAATACCAACCAGACGTGCTAGCCTATTCCAGGGGCAATGCCAGTGCACTGCCTAGGTATTACGCTCTCCCTCGGGGGCTTTACATACCTTAGCACCCCTGGCAGGATCCCCTCAACTGTCTCCCGTCTTCACAATCCTGGTGTTAAACTTGCCAATGTGATCTGACATGGGCAAGGTATGAATATTAAGTAAGGGGGGGGGGGGGGGGGGGGATCATGTGGCAGGGGTGGGCTCATTAATTACATTAAAATGCTTTTGTCAGCAGCAACCATGGCCGGGGTTCTCCCCTACCCGGCATGGCAGGGGGGTCCCAGCGTGTTGGAGTGGCGTGAACCACTCCGGCGTCGGGTCGCCGCAAAGGTGCGGAATTCTCCACACCTTTAGGGTCCAAGCCCCCACATTGAGGGGCTAGGCCCGCGCCGCAGTGGTTCGCACTCCGCCAGCTGGCGTGAATGGCCTTTGGCGCCATGCCAGCCGGGGCCGAAAGGACTTCGCCGGCCGGCGTAAGTCCGTGCATGCGTCGGAGTGTCAGCGGCTGCTGACGTCATACCGGCGCATGCGCAGGGGAGGGGGTCTCTTCCGCCTCCGCCATGGTGAAGACCATGGCGAAGACGGAAGAAAAAGAGTGCCCCCATGGCACAGGCCCGCCCGCCGATCGGCGGGCCCCGATCGCGGGCCAGGCCACAGAGGGGGCACCCCCTGGGGTCAGATCAGCCCGCGCCCCCCCCCCGAGGACCCCGGCACCCGCCCACGCCGCCAATCCCGCCGGTCAGGTAGGTGGTTTAATCCACGCCAGCGGGAGAGGCCTGTCAGCAGTGGGACTCCGGACCATCGCGGGCCGTTGAATTGCTGCGGGTTGCCCACCGACCGGCGAGGGGGGCCTGCCGACCGGCGCGGCATGATTCACGCCCCCGCCAAATCTCGGGAGCGGGGAATTCGGGACACGTTGGGGGCGGGATTGACGCCGGCACCGGGCGATTCTCCGACCCAGCGGGGGGGTCGGACAATCCCGCCCCAGGCCACCGTGGGGGCACCCTCCGGGGTCAGATCACCCTGCGCCACCCCCTTCCCGATGACCCCGGCGCCCGCCCGTGCCCCCAATCCCGCCAGTCAGATAGGTGGTTCAATCCACGCCAGCGGGAAAGGCCTGTCAGCGGCGGGACTTCGGCTCAATGCGGGCCGGAGAATCGCCGCGGGGGGCCCGCCGACTGGTGCAGCGCGACTCCCGCTACCGCTGAATCTCGGGAGTGGAGAATTCAGGACACGGCGGGGGCGGGATTGACGCCGGCCCCGGGCAATTCTCCGACCCGGCGGGGGGGAGGGGTGGGGGGGAGGGGGGGTCGGAGAAACCCGCCCCATGTTACATCAGCAGCAAGGGTCGTGGAAAATCGGGAAATGCGATCTCACTGGCAGGAATCGTGTTTCCTGACCCTCTTGATATTTTGCCCGTGTTGCTGTTTCCGCTGATGGCAAGCCCGGGTGCTAAATCGCCCGCACTGTGTATACAGTTGCACTCAATCATTTGCAACATCACCAGTTTTAATAGACTAAATAACAGGTATGACTTGTTATTTAGAATTTCACTTAACAAGTAAGTATTTATCCCTGGTGATTTCTGAATTCTGTAAACCAATGCAGGCCTTTTTTCGGCAAATTATAGCTGTCAGCCAATAAAAAAATTATTTTACTTACGAAGAGATGACACCATCACCTCTTCCTTTATTATGAAAAATTGCAATGAACTCACTGGAGTCACTGAACCCAATATAAGAAGGTCACTGAATTAATATACAGTCCAGGATGATCACTTCACTCCAAAGAGCCTTAGATAAATTCAGATATCTTGTGCTTTCAGCATTGTTGCCCTAACCTGATCAGCCCCCTTTCAAGCTAAGTTTCCTATTAGTCTCCCAGATGTTAATTTATAGTTGTGTTTAATATTCTACACAGACATAAGACTCCTCTAAGTTCTCATCCAGTTTCTCCACCACTTAATTACATCAGTAAAAAAAAGTTCAAAAGAAAGACAGAAATATGTTGCGTGACAGTAAAAGGAGCAATTAATATTTTTAAAAGAGCAACCAATTGTATTATTCACTTCCTATCTGTTATATTTTCACTAATCCTAGGTTCATTTAATTTATTCTGCCTATTTTTCGACATAGGTTTTATTCCACCACCACTTATTTTTGGAGCTGCAATCGACTCTACTTGTCTGGTATGGTCAGAAACATGCAACAAAAGCGGAGCGTGTGCTTTATACGACAACAACTCTTACAGATATCTCTACGTCAGCATTGCCATAGGCTTGAAGACGATTGCCTTTATATTGTACACAACTACATGGCATTACATAAAGGGTCATTCCAAGACGTATATTCAGGGAGATGAGGACTCAGTTGGTCGAATGACCACGTCAGATCTCTTTGCATCCACGTTAACATTAGAGGCGGCTGCAGCGGATTCGAGCAAATCGGCTGGAAGGACAACATTTATCTATCATTTGGGAGAGAATGAAATGTGTGAGAACATTGAGTCTGTTCTTTAACATTTGTCGGAGTGACTGAATGGTTTTGAAAATATACTTTTGTAGGAAAAACGTTTTAAATAACTATTTTAAGGTTTTTAAGACAAGGATACTTTGAAAGGCACTGGCCTTTTGAAAGATTTTTATTATTCTCTTTGTAGTTAAAATTACAGCAATAGATACGGTTTTTCACAATTCTGTATGGTTCACAACAAATCAGCAATACAGAAATAAATAAAATCAGTGCCAAGAATTGGCAGATCCAGGTTAGAATAAGCAGTAGACCCAAGCGGTCAGTTTAAAAACAAAATCCTATTGAAATAGCTTTTGTGCTTTTATAAGCACCTTATTTTGCATTTTCTTTGGTGATATCATACATGCTACATGTTGCAACAATATAAATGCCATCCTTAGCATGTAAACTATCTGAAATTGATATGTTTTGAAGACATACAAGATCTGATTCCAGTGTTGGGTTTATCCTATTCAACCCAACACTTCACAATCTGGATTTCAGAATGTCACTTTACCCATAGAGCCCACATTAGCCAAAAATACACAGCTTTTAATTATATGATTTTGCCTTTGCTTTTCCAACATTTATCAAATATTTTTCAGTTTAGTATTACAGCCTCCCTCTATATTCAGAACACTAGTCATGATATTGTCCGTGATGTGACTTGAACTGGAGCATTTATTCTTTCAGATTATTTCAAAGCAATGCTCTTATCATTCAAACTGTTTGAGTCCATTCACAAATAGAGGGTTGCGACTTTGCACCTGCATTATCCGTCAGCGGAAACTGCGATGCGGGTGTAAAATATCGCGGATGTCTGGGAACGTGATTCTCGCCGGCGAGATAGCATTTCCCAATTTTCCACTCCCCTCTCCAATGGCGTAATGAGGTTCCAGCCAACAAAGAGCAAGAACCTCATTGTAATGCATTTTAATGGAATTAATGAATCCCCTGCCACATGATGCCCCTTCACTTGATATCATACGTTGCCAATGTGACGTCACATTAGCCAGGTTTACAGCATGTTTGCGAAGATGGGAAACAGCCAAGGGGATCCTACTGCGGGGGGGGGCCGAGGTAAGTATAGCCCGTGGGAAGAGAGGGACATGCCCGGCACAGGTTGGCACTGCCAGATTTGCACAGATAGGCACTGCCAACCTGGCAGTGACACTCTGTGCCAAGGGTGAGCCATCTGGGGGAGTCCATGGGCAGAGTTCCTTTTATGTGTGTTCTGGTGGGCTGATGTGATGTCTGTGAGGGGAGGGGGGGGGGGAGTGTGTCCTGAGATTTTTGGGGGGTGGGGAGAGCTCCATTTCGTTTGATGTGATGAGGAGTGGGGTGGGGCCAATGCTTGTGAGGTGGGTCTTCTGTGCTTATGGGGGGGATGTTTGGGGGCCATTTAATTTCTGTGCTGATTGAGGCACCATTTAAAGATGGCACCCCATGCTATGTTGAGCCAGGTGCCGGCTCAGTCAGGCCCCACCCCACCAGCATGATAACAAAAGCCACGTCCACTCATTATTTTTCAGAGTGCCAGGAAATCTAGTCTGTTCAGCTGGAGAGCTACATTCAGGTTTTCAGTCAGCGCCTGACACTCAGAAAAAGTAAGGGAAAATTCCTTTCTCGTTCTTATCACACTCAGTACTGTCACTAAAATTGGTGCTGCTAAGAAACCAGTCATAATGCCAAATGGTGCCTCAGGTCATAAACAAAATACAGGAAAGGAAACAGGATATCCCGTGACACACCTATTTCTCATTGTAAATGATTTATTTTCCAACCTGAAATTTAGTAAATGACTACGGTAAACAGACAAAGACTATTCACACTGTATGAATACAACCACCTTGGTTTCCTTTAAATTTAAGGACAGGCTTGTGGTGTTGTAGTGATCTGTACATACATCTGCACATACATCAGGAACTACAGACAGATGTAACAGCCACAGCATCACTAGAGGGCAGCATCAGAGATGGGTCCAGCCCAAGGGAGGATCCACCTCTTTCAGAAGCACAGGGCTAGTGAGCAGCAGCAGACAGAGACAGCTAAGCATAGGCAGTTTACCTCAGCTTCACTGGTCATACCTCTTGACTGTATTGTATCTAGTTAAGCTCCGGAAACAGAACAAACCCATTGAATAAAGTATTTGTGTTAACTGGAAGTCTACAATCTTTATTCAGACTTAGAGAATAACATAGGTGTGGGTAACACACTTTGGACACTGTTGGTGGTTAGAAGAACTATAGTTGTTTCAGGCGCTTTCTTCTATTACTGAACCCTGATGGAATTACATCATGCTTTTAAAGCACAAAAGATATTTTCTTAGCAACACCTTGGGGGTGTTCATTCACATCACAGTTAGAGCAGGTAATGTTGCTTTATCAGCAGTGTTGCGCATCAACAATAAAGGCAAAGAGAGCTTTAACAAGGACATTTCTAATTTGGTGATGGTTGCACAATCTGTATGAAATCTGGCACCAGATAATTTTTCCTGCTCTTGAAGAATTCATATTCACCCCACACAGTTGTTTGATTCAGGTTTGATTGTGCTAACTGTAAAATATAGTGCACAGTTTGAACTTACGATGAAACGGTGTATAACATGGTTCAGTGAGGCTAGCTAATTTTGTATTGGTTGTGGAAATGAAAAAAACCATGTGTATTATTCATAACTATTCGTACCTTCGTCATAGTAAATTTTCATATTCCATTTTTCTACAGCTGGAACATTAAAGATACTGATGTATGTTCTGTTGCATCCAATTGGTCTATATTGTTTATATTACGCTTTATATCATAGAATTTAAAAATAATAATTGCATTATACTTTTGTAAAGCTGATAACTGATTCCAGTGTTGTTTCCTTTGCAGAATGTGTATTTTGTAGTCTGAAGTAATATTGCAGAACCGAACATGTATATTGTGTGTTAAAAGTGTTAATGCCAATAAGCCCATTCATTCAAATGTAAATTTATTATCAAATGATAAATGATAAACTTATATTTAATATACACAGTGTAATTATCATACATACAATAACTATTGCTCGAAGAACTTGCCTGTAGTTAGAAAAGCACAATATTTAAAGCTGCTGTCAAATATAGTGAATACCAAGGACAGGTTTGTCCCTGCAGATTCCTGAACCCATCATCAGGCTGATATATAGGTCAGAAGCCTGCATTATTCAGGAAACTCACTCATTGGTGAGAATGTTTGCCCTCTCTTGTGATGTGTTTGGAGGCACGGAGGACATTGTCGCAGGTGGGTAGGTAACGTGCAAGCACGTTGTCACCTTCCTCCAAAATTAAGTCACGGGCGATAAGGTCCATGGTCGGACTTCTCGCCCAGATGATAATAGAGGCCCTGAAGTGCGTAATTAATGACCATTTAAGAGTCTCATCCTTCCGTCGCTAGTGTTAGGCTATCTGTGGGCAGGCCTGTCACCACACAGGGAATACGATGAGCAAACATATGCAGGCTGCTTGTGCCCTCCCGGGTCAGTGGGGTCCCTCGTTTAAAGGCACTTAATGCTTCATCGGCAAAGGTTGGAGACCTGCTGAGAGCCAAACCCCTTGCCCTTACTGCCAACAGCCTCCACCCCCACCCAAGCAACCCAGACCCCAGGAAATCCCACCCCTTATGAGTTACATCTGGTCGGGTTTGCTCCTTGATCCTGGGCCTTGAGTGACACTCACTCCCATGTAGCACTCACTCCCGCAACAGCCACAACCTCCCTGATAACACTGGTGACCAACAGAGATACTGATCCCCGCGTGGCTGCCAGCTCTCAGTATATTTCCACGCCTGGGTTCCTTGATCCTAGCGGACGCCCGCCAGAGGCCAAAAATGGAAAGGTTCCCTCCTCTCTCACTCTTTATTTTTTATGGCAGGTTCTAGTAAGTAAAAACAAAATGAGCTAGAAACACATACAGATGCTGCCATCTTCATGTGTGTATTCTGTTGCTGCATTCAGCCACGGTTCCGGTACCATCCCTTCTGCTCAGGTGACGCCTTGTTATTGCTACCATAGAAGACTCCCAAACTTTCTCATGACCAACACCCAAAAAATGCAGCAGGTAATGAAAAATTGAGAAGATTGTCTCGTTATCAAGCTCAATATTTTGTTAATTAGCCATTTAAAAATGCCGGGTGGACTTCCCATTTCTGCATCTGGTTGCCCTCCATAATTTGCACAGGGGGTGGAGCCGGCCCAGTTTGCAGTCGGAAAACCCATTATAATTTTCCCTGGGGTGACCAATTAATGGCCAGAAGGTGGGCTTGTTGTCCACACATAGACAATGGCTGGAGGACCAGTCCGAGGCCTTCCTGCTTGAAAAGCACGACAGCCAGCACTGGAAGGTAAGGAAGAGGGGCCCTTCAAAATGAAGACCTCAACTTCCAACATGTTGGGCGGGGTTTACTGACCACCCCACTTCATGTATTTTGGTGAGGGGGGTGATCCGCCAGCGGGATCTACCGGCCCTGTCATTGTCAACAAGATTTCACATTTTGAAACCCATGCGCTAGTTTGGGATTTCCCACCAGCGAGAACAGTTGATAAATCCCACCTGTAAAATACACATCAAAAAATGACTTCTGCAGCCAGGCCACTAGGGGGATGGGATAGTGGTGAGGGGTAAGGGGTGTATTCCCTTTAGAGACTGGCCTGTGGCTGCTGCAGCATCAGCTTCCAAGCCTGCTTTGCATGCTGGCTCCTTGGTCTGCCAACATGAGGCTGTCACCAAACAGCGAAACTCTCCACGGCCCTCAGTGGGGACCCCTGGAGGCCAACAGGCAAATCCCAGTCATTTTCCTTTAATTGCCGCCACAAGGCTCTTAATGGACCTGATGGGCTATCCACCATATGTAGCTTTGCCCACCTCTCACACTCAACCATCCTGTTTCCACAAAAATGACTTGGGTACAGTGTGTGAACCAGCACATGAGTCAAACCTCATTTTACAACTTGTATGTGTAAATAACTGAGGGAAATTCCTTGATTAGTTTGTGGACAAGCAACTCGGCGTCACTTCCTTTGTTTCTGAAAATCGAGAGGTCTCCGGGAATGATAATCGGGCGACATCACCTCCCAAAGCAGTTCCAAGGAGGATAACGGAGCTGACAGGCGGGAGTGGGTGGGTCAGGTCCAAGGGGGCAGAGGTTTCAGATTGTGGCTGTGGCCTCCCAGTGGCGAAGCTGAGCTATACTGCCTCAGAGCCGAAGGGGAGTGACCAGGTAACCTGGGGTAGTTACCTTCAATGGCAACACATGATAAAGGTGGGTATCCACAGGAATGGGATTCTTCCACTCATTCATGCTGGACCCCACACCGAAGAGGTGTGGCACAGAGGGAGGGAGCACCAGGTGCCAAATACTGTATATCATTACAGCAGCAAAAGCAGAAGCAGCAATAGAACCAGCCTCTAGCTGGGTCATGGGTAGAAGGGCCCTAAGTGGACTGGAAGCAGTAAGCCATGCCAAGATGGACTCAACTGTCAGTACTTTGACATGCCTGAACTACCTCCAGATGTCAAAGCCAATGAAGGCAGCAGATGTCAAGAATGGCCATCATTGACCAGTGCCCATTGCTGCAGATTGAGCTGTATTCCATGGGTGGACACCCGATGTCCATGGCCCTGAAGATAACCATTGCTTTGAATTTCCACATATCCGGCTCCTTCCAAAACATCGTTCAGAGAGTTTGTGCAATACTAGGATGACCCTGATAACCAGGCAGAGGTTGATCAGTTTCAGGTTTGGTAATCACCTTTCAAAAATCTATAGATTCTGGAATGTTTCTGCAGAGTGAAAGGTGGCAAATTCAACCTCACTATTTAAGGAGGAAGGGGGCAGCACAATAGCACAGTGGTTAGCAGTGTTGCTTCTCAGCGCCAGGGTCCCAGGTTCGATTCCCGCTTGGGCCACTGTCTGTGCGGAGTCTGAATGTTCTCCCTGTGTCTGTGTGGGATTCCTCCGGGTGCTCCGGTTTCCTCCCACAAATTCCAAAAGAAGTGCTGTTAGGTAATTTGGACATTCTGAATTCTCCCTCAGTGTACCCAAGCAGGCGCTGGAATGTGGCGACTAGGGAATTTTCACAGTAACTTAATTGCAGTGATAATGTAAACATACTTGTGAGAATAAAGATTATTTTAAAAATACAAAAAGAGGAACGACAGACCCGTTATCCTGACATCAGTATTAGGGAAAATGCTAGAAGCTATAATAAAGAATGTGATAACTGAATGCTTGGAAAATTATGGTAGGATTGGATAGTTAGAATGGATTTATGAAAGGGAAATTATGGGCGTGGTCTATCGGCCACGTTGCACTCGAGCGAACGCAATTCGGCCGGTAGAGCCCTGAAGAAGCCTCCGCAGGCCTTTAAGAATCGCAGGATATACCCAAGTTGGCAGCACGGTAGCACAGTGGGTAGCACTGTTGCTTCACAGTGCTAGGCATTCAGGTTTGATTTCCGGCTTGGGCCACTGTCTGTGAGGATTCTGCACGTTCTCCCAGTGTCTGCGTGGATGTCCTTCGGGTGCTCCGGTTTCCTCCCACAAATCCCGAAAGACGTGCTGTTAGGTTAATTGGACATTCTGAATTCTCCCTTCATGTACCTGAACAGTTGCCAGAATGTGGCGACTAGGGGATTTTCACAGTAACTTCATTGCAGTGTTAATGTAAGCCTACTTGTGACAATAAAGATTATTATTATTAAGTCCTGCGATGCATCAAAATCAGAATCCCACTCAAAGAGGGTGTGACCAAATGGCGTCCGCCTAAGTCGGCTTTAAACCTACTCAGGCAAGCTTTCCCAGGATCTACCAGCCTCCCTAATGAGGGCACAGCCGGGTGCCATTCTGTACTGGTCCACACAAACATGGACCAGATGAAACAGCACCTGGGGGGGTCTCCCGGAATATCGCAGACCCCTGATGGGCAGGGATAGTGCAAAGTGGCTCCTTGGCCCTCCCCCAGAACTCGGGCACCTTGGCATTGCCCCCCGGCATTGCCACAGTGCCTGGGCGGCACTGCCAAGGGTCAGGGTCAGAGGGGGTTTGAAGGATGGGAGGGGTGCAGGGCAGGTAAGTAGGGGCCTCTCGGAGGTTGGAGGGGTGACGAGTGGGGTCCTGGAAGAGGGTAACCTGTAAGGGGGCCTAAAGAGGGGGAGTCCAGGGACCCCAAGTGGGGTATTCTCACTTGGGGGTGTGTGGAATAATGCCCATGTGTGTGCGGGATGACATTGCCAATGGATGGGGAGGGGTGAGGGATCCACAAACGTACTTAGAGATTGCGGCAACCTGATAAAATGGCGGCCTATCTCTGAGTTCAGCTCCCAGTGCTGAAAACAATTTCTAAGTGTGCGATCTACCGGCTGTTCATGCTGGTGGAATATTCCAGACCCACGCTGGCTCATGGGGTTCCCAGCGACGAGGGGTGCAGTCAATGGGAAATCCCATTGACAATAGTGGGGTCGGTAAATCCGTAAATCCCTCTGGCGCTCTGCCTCTACTACCAAAAAACCCGCAGCGGGGTTGGTCGGTAAATCCCGCCCTAAGTGTGGGTTAAACTGGGAGAAACTCCCCAGGGTCCAAAAATGTGACTAAGGGCTTGATTCAACTAAATGGGAACAAAGACCGATAGCGAGCACGTTTAGCCACGTGTTTCCTGGCACTCGCAGCACCGAGAAACACAAGGCTATACAACACAACGCGCATTGTATAAGGGGCCTGAGTGGGGAACGTGAGGCCAAGGTCACACATAGCCCATTCTGTAGCGAGAGA
The DNA here is from genome assembly GCF_902713615.1 of Scyliorhinus canicula. Lineage (NCBI taxonomy): Eukaryota > Metazoa > Chordata > Chondrichthyes > Carcharhiniformes > Scyliorhinidae > Scyliorhinus > Scyliorhinus canicula. The sequence continues at coordinate 123,620,629 of NC_052153.1, forward strand.
TCGGGACGCTGAAGCGATCGCTGATTTCCTCCAGCGGAACGCACTATGGGAGGCCTTCCACGCCCCCCCCTCTCAGTCCCCTTAATACCCACACCGGGCACCCTAGCCCGGTCGCATGTGCACACTTCTCTGGATCCTTGCCTTCCTTCAGGATTAAAGAGATATTAGCCTAATGTAGAGTTGGGGCCAACATCCCTGACTCAAAAGAGGGACACTACGTATCCACCAACAGGTCTGAGAACAAATCCTTAAACTGCCTATAAAACGCACACCCAAAGTCATCCGGTTCTGATGCTTTGCCCAGCTGAAGCTCCTCAATGGAGTTATACATCTTCTTTAGAAAGAGGAGCATTAAGAGCCCCGTGTTGGCTTTCGAACGCCTCCGGGAGCTTCAGGGAAGAAACAAAATGCTTCATACCCCCCACACATCACCAAATTGCCCAGACTTATTTGATACAACAAGAATTTGTTAAAAGCTCCATTTAGTATCTCTGCAACCAAGAGGACACCAGGTGCAAGCTTGCGAATGGCACAAAAAAGTAGTCAACTCTGGTAAGACATTGACACACATCTGAAACAAAGTAAAGCTCCTACCCCAAGGGTGTAAAGTCCTACAAACATCCACCCAACTCCGCACAAGCCTAGGCCAACATCCTAGCCTGCAGCATGGGAGGGTTCTTGGTGATCGGTACGTTATCCTCTGGGGGTTCAGATGACAGTTAAAGTCATCAGCCATAAATGAGATAACCGAAGCCACCTCAGCAACATCCAAAAAAACCTCAGTAATGAACTCTGAGGAATAATTCAGGAGTTCGCAAACATTCATTAATGAAACAATGACCTGGATTCTCCGCTGCCTGCCACCAGTAGCAGGGTTACTCATGAGGTGGAGAATTGGGCGTCTTGGGGAAAAACGGGATCGGTGCCCATTTCCTTAATCGAGGTTTGTGCCCTTGCACGAGCAGAAGGATGCTAATTAGTCTTAATAATTCATTTAATCCATTTAGTGGGCCAGCCACCATATTCCCCTGGCCCGCGTGAATCTTCAGTCCTCTGGGCCGGGGATCACATGGGCGAGAATGACTCCAGGTATTTCCCAGTATTCCCCTGACATGATGGAGCTTGCCGTGGGCCAAGGGGCTAACTCCTGAAAGGAGTTGCCCCCAAAGTCCATTCGAGGACTACCCTTCCCCCATAATGCAAGACTTGCTCATCCCACCCCTACCAGAGCCCCCCACCATCCCCTGCAGACCCCCTAGATAAAGGGGCCACCCTGCAGAGACCTGGTAAATATGGGGAACCCCCACAGAGACCCTCTAAATAGGGAGACTCCCCACAGAGCTGCCTAATAGGGAGAACCCCCACAGAGACCCCCTAAATAGGGCGACCCCCCATAAGACCCTCTAAATAGGGAGACCCCCATAGAGACCCCCTAAATAGGGAGAACACACAGACCACCAGAAAAGAGACCTCTGTCAGGAAGCCTTTCAGAAAAGAGAAACCTGTTAGGAAACTTCCCAGAAAAGACATCTCTGTCAGGAAGCCAGAGATCAGTCCAGATAGAGGCAGTGAAACAATTACTGTGCAATACTCACCTGGGCAATGCACCCGCTGGCTCAGACAGAGGAAGCACCGTCTGTCAATTCCTTGAAAGAGAAAGCAGTGACCTGTGTTTAAACACATCAGATCCTTCAGTTGCAAGTCATTCATGCATTCCCCTTAGTGGGCTCTGTTTGACAGCCTCCACACACACACACACACACACATATGAGCCTTATTTCATTCATCTTCCTTCATTGATTAACTCTGCAGTGTTCTAACCACAATGTTTACCAAACATTAACCACATCAAAGAGCGTTACGTGCTGTCAATTTCCAGCTGAGCACTTCAAAATCAATCAAGCATGGAGGGGATTGATTGGAATGTACTTAACTCTTTTTGAAATGGTTGATATTTGTAAACATTGTGGTCAGAGTTACTTAAAGAATTGTTACAGTTCAGGAGGTGTTTGGCACACTGTTTTGTACTGATTCTCCAAACATGTATTGTGACTTAGTGCTATTCCCCTGCCTTTGTCCTGTACCCCTGCACATTGTTTCTATTCAAGTAATCACACAATGCCCTCATAAATGCCTTGATTGAACCTTCCTCCACCACACTTCCAAGGCAGTGAATTCCAAACCCGAACCACTTCTTGCATGAAAAAGTTTTTTCCATATCACATTTGCTACTTTTGAAAATCATGTTAAATCTGTGAGCTTTCATTCTTGATGTTTTTACGAGCAGGGACAGTTTCTCCCTATCTAGTCTTTCCAGCTCCCTCATGATTTTCAACATCTCTGTCAGATTTCCTCTTAGCCTTCTTTTCTTCAAGCAGAACAGTCTCAACCTCTCTCCAGTCAACCTCAAAACTGTTTCTCATTCCTGGAACCAGTCTTGTAAACTTCCTCTCACCCTTTCCAATGTGTTCACATCCTTCCCATAGTGTGACACCCAGAATTGCACACAATATTCCAGCTGAGGTCCAACTAGTGTCCTTTTTGTTATAAATTCTGTGTGCTTTCAGATACAGGGCCTTAAACTCTGTTTTTGTACCATTTTTGCAATTTCCTGCCTTATCTCCAGCTGCATTCTTACATTTGTATGTTTTGTTCCTTTCTGACACTCTGGTAATCATCACACAAATTTCTGCCCGGCTCCATTACTTTGTTGTTTCCCGTTACTTTACTATTTCTCCTTGAATGTGACCCCCCCCCCCCCCCCCCCCCCCCGCTATTTATTTTAAAGCCCTATCCACTGCCCTAGTTATATGTGTTCAGGTGTAGACCAGCTCCCCTGTTGCTGGTACCCACGTGAACTGGATCCTCCCCCTTCCACTGCACTTTCCTCTCCAGCCCAGAGCTGATACCCTGAATCCTGGCACTGGCCAGTAAACACACCTGTCTGGAATCCCTCTCTCAGTTGGAGAGAACTGTGTCTATCGCCCTGACTCTACTATCCACTACCACCACTACATTCCTATTTACTCCCCCCTGCATAATTCAGGAGTTTGCAAACATTCATTAATGTAACAATGACCTGATTCTCCGCTGCCTTCCACCAGTAGCAGGGTTCCCCATGAGGTGGAAAATTGGGCGTCTTGGGGAAAAACGGGATCGGTGCCCATTTCCTTAATCGAGGTTTGTGTCCTTGCACCAGCAGAAGAATGCTAATTAGTCTTGCTGCACCGAGGCGCCATAGCCAGTTAGCTCATCCACCCTGCAGCCCCCACTCTCATCCAAACAAGTTGAAAGAACCTCAAATCTTTTGGACAATTGCAAGGACTGAGGCTCCTTCACTCCTACCTCCTGGGTGCCCTTAACTGCCTCATTTTCTTTTTTTTAAATATTTTTATTATGGTATTTGCAATTTTTATAATAATAACAGCGACATAAACATGGCACAATAAACATTTCCATCCCCATCACAATCTTCACGCCACCTAACAATAAAACAACAGTCTGCCCCCCCCCCCCCCCCCCCCCCCCCCTCCCCCCCCCCCCCCCCCCCACGCACACACACCGTTTTTTGGAATTCTGCTTCTGCTGACATTTTAATTTTCCTGAGAAAGATAGTCACCTCCGGACTCGGCACCACCCATGTACTGGAAACTACTCTGTCCTGTATCCCCCGTGGCGGCAGCAGCGGGAAGGCCAGAACCTGCCTTCTCAAAAAGTCTCCAACCTGCAGATACCTAAACCCATTCCCTGCTGGCAATTCAAGTTTATCCTTAAAGGCTTTCAAGCTGGGGAAGCTCCCATCTATAAATAGATCCCTCATCCTCTTAATTCCTGCCCTCTGCCATCCCGGGAACACACCATTCAGCCTACCTGGTACAAACCGATGGTTATTTTAAATCAGGGTCCAAATCAATGCTCCCTCCACTCTTGTATCTCTCCTCCACTGCCCCCAGATTCTCAGAGCCGCCACCACCACTGGACTTGTGGAGTATCGGGCCGACAAGAACGGGAGAGGTGCTGTTATCAGTGCTCCCAGACTTGTGTCTTTACATGACGCTGCCCCATTCGCTCCCACACCGACCCAGCCCCCACTACCCACTTCCTAATCATGGCTATATTTGCCACCCAGTAAGTAATTACAAAAGTTTGGATTCCCAAATATCGAAAGCTCCTTCCTACCATTCTAGACGGCAGCTCTCCCAGTCTCGTCTCCTGCCCTCCAGCCTGGATCACGAACATCTCGCTTTTCCCTATGTTCGACTTAAACCCCGAGAAATTACCAAATTCCCCTAAGATCCGCATAACTTCACCCATCCCCTCCAACGGGTCTGAGATATACAAGAGCAGGTCATCTGCGTAAAGTGAAACCCGGTGCTCCAGGTAATCCCACTCTACCTGATCAAAAGCCTTCTACGCATCCATCGCTACCACCACCTCCATCTCCCCTCCTTCTGAGGGCATCATAATAACATTTAGGAGCCTTCGAACATTGGCTGTGAGTTGCCTGCCCTTTACAAACCCCGTCTGGTCTACCCCTATCACCCCCAGGACACTATCCTTGTGGTCAATATCTTAGCCAGCAGTTTGGCTTCCACATTCAGTAGAGAAATTGACCCATATGACCCGCATTGCTCAGGATCATTCTCCCGTTTCAGGATCAATGAAATCGAGGCCTGGGGCAGGGAGGGCGGGGGGGAGGACTCCCTCCTCTCTTGCTTCATTAAATGACGTCACCAGCAGTGGGCTCAATATCTCCGAAAATGTCTTACAGAATTCCACTGGGTAGCTGTCCTGCCCCGAGGCCTTGGCAGAATGCATGTCCTCCAACCCCTCCATTATTTCTTCCATTTCAATTCAGGCTCCCAGCCCTTCCACCAGATCCTCCTTCACCCTCGGGAACCTCTACTGACCCAAGAACTGCCTCATTCCATCCACTCGAGCTGGGGGTTCCGGCTTGTATAATTTACTGTAAAAGTCCTTAAACACCTCATTCACCCACGCTAGGTCCAGGACCGTGATCCCACCTCTACTCTTTACTCTCCGTATCTCCCTGGCCGCCTCCCTTTTTCTGAGCTGGTGCACTAACATTCTGCTTGCCTTTTCCGCATACTTATAGATCATCTCCCTTGCCTTCCTCAGCTGTTCCACCTTCTTCCCTGTGGTCAACAGCCCAAATTTCACCTCTAACCTCCGCCGCTCCTTCAGTAACCCCACGTCCGGGGCTTCCCTGTCCACCTGGAGTATCTCCCCAATTAACCTATCTCTCTCAGCCCGTTCCACCTTTTCTCTGTGGGCCCGTATCGAGATTAATTCCCCTCCGACCACTGCCTTCAAAGCTTCCCAGGCTGTTGCTGCAGAGACATCCCCCATATCATTTGTTTCCAGGTAGTTCTGGATGGACTTGTTCACCCGCCCAAAGACCGCTTTGTCTGCTAATAATCCCACATCCAGCCTCCACAGCAGGCATTGTCCTCTCTCCAAACTAACCCATAGATGCACCCAATGGCGGGCATGATCCGATACTGCGATTGCCGAGTACTCAGTATCCGCCAACCCCGGTAGTAGAGCCCTGCTCAGAACAAATAAGTCAATGCGAGAGTATACCTTGTGGACATGTGAGAAAAAAGAAAACTCCTTTGCCCTTGGCCGTCCAAACCTCCATGGGTCTACTCCCCCCATCTGTTCCATAAACCCCTTCAATTCCTTTGCCACGGCTGGCCTCCTCACTGTCCTGGATTTTGACCGGTCCAATTCCGGATCAATGACTGTGTTAAAATCTTCCCCCATGATCAAGTTATGTGACACTAAGTCTGGGATCTTACCTAAGACCCGCCTCATAAATTCCACATCATCGGAGCATATACATTCACGAGTACTACCTGCACCCCCTACAGCTTCCCACTCACCATTATGTACCAGCCCCATGTATCTGTCACGATTCTCCCTGCCTCAAATGCCACCCATTTATTAATCAGAATCGCTACCCCCCTGGTCTTTGAGTTCAGCCCTGAGTGGAACACTTGGCCAACCCACCCATTCCTCAATCGAGTCTGGTCTGTAACCTTTAGGTGTGTCTCTTGTAACATTGCCACGGCCGCGTTCAGCCACCTCAGATGCGCAAATACGTGAGCCCTCTTGACTGGCCCATTCAGCCCTCTAATGTTCCATGTAATCAGCCTGGTTGGGGATTCAACGCCCCCCCCTATCCCTGCCAACTAGCCATCACCCTTTTTAGGCAAATCTCCAGCTCGCATCCTGGGCCTCCTTGACCCGCCCTCAGGCATCCGCTGTCCTCGATCTCCCATTTGTCCCCTCGTAACAGTTCCTCCCCTGTCAGCAAAACAGCTCCTCCTCCCCTCCATCCCCCCTGGTAACAGCACCAGAAACCCAACCCCCATATCAAACTCAAGCTCATCACCTGCTCGCCCCCCACTGAGCTTCCGTGAGCCAGCTGAACTAGCTGACCTGATAGCTCCTGCACATGGAACCACGCTGACTGTTTCCCCATTTTCCTCTCTCCCCCCCGGGGCCGAGGGAACGCTTCAGCACCAATCAACTTCTCCAACATGTTCGTCACATAGGCCCTCGCATCTGATCCCTCACTGCCCTCCGGGAGGCCGACGATTCTCAGGTTCTGCCTCCTGTTCTCCAAGTCCTCCAGATTCTCCTGCATTCTTTTCTGGCGGTCATTCATCATCTCCACCTTGGTCTCCAACACGGTTACGTATTCCTCCGCTCGGACACCTTTTTCTTCACCTCCTGGATCGCATGTCCGTGGATTTCTTGATTCTGCACCACCTGGTCAATCGAAGCCTTGATCAGGCCCAGCATGTCCTCCTTAAGCTTGGAGAAGCATTCGTTAAAAAACTTCACCAGCTGCTCCGTCGACCACTGTGCCGTCTCCCCATGGTCCTGCTTCTCCACCATGTCTTCCCGCGTTGCCAGCTCTGCTTGCATCTTTCTTATGAAATTTTGTATTCTCACATGGCTACTTCTGGTCCAATTCTCCATGCACTGGAGGGGGACTTCTCCACACTGTCTCACTCTCCACTGATTCATCTAATAAAATCCAGAAAAACCGGGAGAAAAAGGTCCAAAAGTCCGTCACAGGCGGTAGCTATCAAATGTGCGACCTACTCCTCCATGGCCGACACCAGAAGTCGCAACTGCCTCATTTTCAGTCACCTGGCCACTGAATAAATCAGAAGACCCTATGTTGAAGTGTTGATAGCCTTCTAATATAAAATATCCAGGTAACTTTCCCCTTGCCTGATGTATCATAGTGTCTGCAGCTCAGCCTCCAGCTCAATGACTGAGTCGTAAATCCTCTTGTTGCAGATATCCTTATAACTGAACCACCCGCCTCACAACTCAATTCATCACCCCTTCAATCATGTACCAGCAATTTTTATCAACCATAGAGGTACGACCTCCGCAAAGCCATCCGAGATGCCAAGAGAGAATATCAGACCAAGCTAGAGTCACAGACTAACGTTACAGACTCTCGGCGGTTGTGGTAAGGCCGAACAACATAACGGGCTACAAAGCGATGCGGAGCAATATCTCCAGCAGCAGCGCACCCCTCCGTGATGAACTCAATGCATTCTATGCTCGGTTCGAGCAGGAAACCAACGTTCCGCTGTTGAGTGCCCCAGCAGCCCATAATATACCCTTACCCAACATAACAGTTTCTGAAGTCAGATCGGCTTTCCCGAAAATGAACCCTTGGAAGGCGACGGGTCCGGACGGGATCCCTGGTCGTGCACTAAGAACCTGCGTGGACCAGATGGCAGATGTGTTTGCAGACATCTTTAACCTGTACCTACTCCGCTCCGAGGTCTCCGCCTGCTTCAAGAAGACCACCATCATACACCCGGTGCCAAAGAAAAACCAGGCAACGTGCCTCAATGGTTGCCATCCGGTGGCCCTAACTTCAGTTGTAATGAAGTGCTTTGTGAGGTTGGTCATAAAGCGCATCACCTCCATGCTCCCAGAATGCCTTGATCCACTGCAATTCACATACCGTCGCAACCGGTCCACACCATCTCCCTGGCCCTACAATCATCTCCAGAGCATCTCGACAAGCAGGACTCCTACATCAGGGGCCAGGTCAGAGAATCGCCGGGGGGGGGGGGGGGGGGGGGCGGCATGAATCCTGTTCCCATCGTCTCCAGAAGTCTCCGGCACCAGAGATTCGGCGGGGGCTGGAATCGCGCCGTGTCTGTCGCCCCCCCCCCCGGCGATTCTCCGGCCCGCGATGGGCCAAAGTCCCGCTGCTGACATGCCGGTCTTGCCAGCGGGAATCAAACCACCTACCTTACCGGCGGGACCAGGCGGTGCAAGCGGGCTCCGGGGTCCTGGGGGGGGGGGGGGGGGAGGGGGGGTGCGGGGCGATCTGGCCCCGGGGGGTGCCCCCACGGTGGCCTGACCCGTGATCAGGGCCCACCGATTGGCGGGCAGGCCTGTGTCGTGGGGGCACTCTTTTACTTCCGCGTTCGCCATAGCCTTCACGATGGCAGACGTGGAAGTGACCCCCTCCCCTGCGCATGCGCGGGGATGATGTCAGCAGCCGCTGATGCTCCGGTGCATGCGCGGACTTCCTTCGGCCGGCGAAGTCCCTTTGGCCCCGGCTGGCATGATGCCAAAGGCCTCTCCCGCCGGCCGGCGGGGCACTAACCACTCTGGCGCGGGCCTAGCCCCTCAAGGTTAGGGCTTGGCCCCTAAAGGTGTAGAGAAATCCGCACCTTTGGGGCGGCCCGACGCCGGAGTGGTTCACGCCACTTCATCCCGCCGAGCCCCCCTGCCTCGCCGGGTAGGGGAGAATCCCGGCCCAGACTCCTATTTATTAACCACAGTTCCGCCTTCAACACCAAGCTCATGTCAAAGCTCCAAAATCTAGGACTTGGCTCCTCACTCTGCAACTGGATGCTCGACTTTCTAACCCATAGACCACAATCAGTAAGAACAAACAACAACACCTCCTCCACAATAGTACTCAATACCGGGGTCCCATAAGGCTGCGCACGTAGCCCCCTATTCTACTCCCTGTGCACACACGACTGCGTGGCAAAATTTGGTTCCAACTCCATCTACAAGTTTGCTGTCGATGCGACCAGAATAGGCTGGATCTCGAATAACGACGAGTCAGAATACAGGAGGGAGATAGAGAACCTAGTGAACTGGTGCAGCGACAACAATCTCTCCCTCAATGCCAGCAAAACTAAAGAGCTGGTCTTTGACTTCAGAAAGCAAAGTACTACATACCCCTGTCAGCATCAACGGGGCCGAGGTGGAGATGGTTAGCAGTTTCAAATTCCTAGGGGTACACATCTCCAAAAATCTGTCCTGGTCCACCCACGTCGATGCTCCCACCAAGAAAGCACAACAGCGCCTATACTTCCTCAGGAAACGAAGGAAATTCGGCATGTCCACATTAACTCTTACCAACCTTTACAGATGCACTATAGAAAGCATCCTATTTGGCTGCATCACAGCCTGGTATGGCAACTGCTCGGCCCAAGACTGGAAGAAACTTCAGAGAGTCGTGAACACAGCCCAATCTATCACCCAAACCTGCCTCCCATCCATTGACTCCATCTACACCTCCCGCTGCCTGGGGAAAGTGGGCAGCATAATCAAAGACCCCTCCCACCCAGCCTACTCGCTCTTCCAACTTCTTCTATCAGGCAGGAGATACAAAAGTCTGAGAACACGCACAAACAGACTCAAAAACAGCTTCTTCCCCACTGTTACCAGGCTCCTAAACGACCCTCTTATAGACTGACCTTGTGGTGATCGTAGATTGACCAGATACAAAAACAACAGAGCAAACACGAGCGGGAGAGCTATAAATACACTGGGACAGGATGTACAATTTTCTTTAACGATGTTCAGAAAATATGTTAAGAGAAAAAGGGGGATGTGGTGATCACAAGTTAACCAGATGCAACACAACTGAGCGACCACTAGAGGGAGCACGGGAGAGCCATATAAATAGATCAGGACAGGAAGTGAGGACACACACTTCACAGCAGGCGGGCTGGTAAGCAGGACACACAGCAAGCAAAGCTGGTAGTTAGCACTGGAAGGTAGTTCTAGGTCGAGCTCTGGAAACTGAACGAACTCACAATAAAGCATCTTCTCCACACTTGAGACTGCGAGCTTTATTAAGACACGAGGAACAACACACGAGGAACAACACAGACCTGATTAACACTAGGAAAGGGTCTGTATGCTACACCTGATGCCGATGTTATCCCGTTACATTGTGTTCCTGGGGTTGCCCTATTATGTATTTTCTTGTGTTTCCTTTTCTTTTCATGTACTTAATGATCTCTTGAGCTGCTCACAGAAAAATACTTTTCATTGTACCTTGGTACACGTGACAATAAACAAATCCAATCCAATCCATGACTCTTATCTCACATTCGTAGCTTCACCTCCCCTTCACACACTTAGCACTGCTGCATCTCACATTCACATATTGCAGCCTGCATCTATTGGCAACTACTCAACCATGATAGGCACATCATAAAAATATATTGTCCCCTACTCATTGACATGTTTCCCTCTCACTGGCCACAACTGCATGCAGCAGAACCAAACCGGAAAGAGACAGAGGCTGTCCTTAATGGATGACATGGTCCTCACCATTAGATGAGGCCATGACCAGCTGTGGGGCTGAACCATCAAAGTCAATGGTGTACGCAAACACACAAGAATTAGGAGCAGGAGTAGACCATTCGACCCCTTGAGCCGACTCCACCATTTGATAAGAGCACGGCTGATCTGATTATGGGCATGGCTCCGCTTCCTTGTCTACCCCTATAATCTTTAACTCCCTTGTCAATCGAGAATCTATCTCACTTCTCCCTGAGAGTTAAAAATATTCAATAACCTACCGTCCATTGCGTTCTGAGGAAGAGAGTTCCAAAGGCCTATGACTCTAAAAAAAAGAAAGAATTCTCCTCATCTCCATCTGAAATGCAAGATCCTTTCCTATTAACTGGGGAACAAGGAAACATTCTTTCAGCTTTCACCCTGTCAAATCCCCTCAGCATCTTATGGCCGGGATTTACCGCAGGACTGGCAAGTTCAGTGGCGAGATTGGACAGTTTCATGAGAAGGGTCTAAGCCCGGTATGATACATTCAGGAAGAGATTGTCCCCTCTCGTTGCCATGTTTCCCACCATTGAACATTGAAAGCTTAATTTTAATGCAATTGCATTTCATTAACATGGCCACACGCAAGTATCACCCCGACATGAAATTTGGTGTGACATTAAAGTGATTCACAACTGTTTTCAAAAGGCGTGCAACTGGTGGCCTGAACTTGGATGGGAATTCGGAGTTGCATGCACCCAACTCAGCACAACGCTTGCAAGGATCCCAATGCAAGGAAGCTGCTCCACTGATTCAGGGGAGGGGAGACCACAGGTAAGTCTCCACAGCAGCTTCTTCAACATTGGCTTGAGGTGCTGGACAAGGGCAACACCGCCAGATAGAAGGAATGGAAGAGAACCTTGGGCAAGGATGGCAGTGCTGTAGTGAAGCGAATCTCAGAGTAAAGGCGGCAGTCTCAGAGAGAAAGGAACCTTGGGGCAAGGGCAGCATTGCAATGTGGCCGCTCATGGCAGCACAGACTGAAGGTTGAACACAAATATATGGTGGGGCAGGGGTGCGGTAAAGAGGTGGGGCGAAGATGACGACCAGGCAAAAGAATAAATATGTCAAAGATGAACACTCCTCTGCAGCTGAGATCGTTTATCTTGCGTTCAATTGACATGTTTGGATTGAAGCTAGTTATGCAATTGTGTCCACTCAAGCAGTACTAATTCGTGAGTGCATCAATGATTGCGATTCTACATGTAACCCCCCCCCCCCTTACGCAGACATCCGGATCGAATGAGTGCTCTGGACCTGCAGAATCATTGGGGCAACTGGGAAGCTTGATGATCCCCTTAGAAAGTTGGTTGTGGAACACTGACCCAAAGGTGTACTCCGAACCACTTATTATTATCATCTTTAAATACATGTGGCATGTGGTATGAACAGATGGGCAGCATGGTAGCATAGTGGTTAGCACTGTTGCTTCACAGCTCCAGGGTCCCAGGTTCAATTCCCGACTGGGTCACTGTCTGTGCGGAGTCTGCACATTCTCCCCATGTCTGTATGGGTTTCATCTGGGTGCTCCGGTTTCCTCCCACAGTCCAAAGATGTGCGGGTAATTGCCCTTAGTGTCCAAAAATGTTAAGTGGAGGTTACTGGGTTATGGGGATAGGGTAGATATGTGGGCTTCAGTAGGGTGCTCTTTGTAAGGGCCGGTGCAGACTCGATGGGCCGAATGGCCTCCTTCTGCACTGTAAATTCCATGATTCAATGATTCTATAACTGAGCTTTCATTTATGTGATATATTGATTTAACTGAGCTTTAATTTACATGGTATATTTGCTACACAGCTATTTATGCACAGCTTATTGTGCACCTCCAACAGGATCACCCCATTGATTGTCTGAGTTCTTGTCAGCATTCTGGAAGGCTGGTTTCCATGCCGTCTTCTGTGGCTTAGCCTTTTGAGGCGATGTGCCTTGAAACCCAGTATTCTTGTTGGCCAACCCTGCATCTTCAGATTCTTCTATTTCTTTACTCTGTAATTTTCTCTGCTGCTGCGTTGTTGTGTACTCACGCAATGCCTTTTGCTGCTGCTGCGTTGTTGTGTACTCACGCAATGCCTTTTGCTGCTGCTGCGTTGTGGTCTCCGGCCTGTCGACCACATTGCCGATGTCTTCCTGCTTAGTATTTTCAGTGGGACTCACGGTATCCCCACTCTCCATCTCATCCACTTTTTTGTTTTGCATGCGATTTTGGGACTGATGCTATGAGCGACCCTCCTGTCTTTTTTGAGAGCGATTTTATGACTGCTTCTCTGTTTTCATTTGACTTTGTTGGCACCCTTCTGGCTGTTGGCTTGCGCCAGTGAAGCAGTAGTTTGTGGATTGTCTGCAGAGACGTCTTGTGTTGGCGTGCTTCTGAGGGACTGTGTGTTGGTGTTTAAGTCAGCACCTTCAATGACCAGCTGAAAAACTTCACACTCTGGTGTCTGGGTTGCCTCACACTCTGGTCTCAGGGTTGCCTCACACTCTGGTCTCTGGGTTGGCTCACACTCTGGTGTCTTGGTTGAATCGCACTCTGGTGTCAAGGTTGTCTCACACTCTGGTGTCTGGGTTGAATCGCACTCTGGTGTCTGTGTTGCCTCACACTCTGGTGTCTGGGTTGTCTCACACTCTGGTGTCTGGGTTGTCTCACACTCTGGTGTCTGGGATGCCTCACACTCTAGTGTCTGGGTTGCCTCACACTCTGGTGTCTGGGTTGCCTCACACTCTGGTGTCTGGGTTGTCTCACACTCTGGTGTCAAGGTTGTCTCACACTCTGGTGTCTGGGTTGCCTCACATTCTGGTGTCTGGGTTGCCTCACACTCTGATGCCTGGGTTGGATCGCAGTCTGGTGTCTGGGTTGGATCGCACTTTGGCGTCTGGGTTGGATTACAGTCTGGAGTTTGGATTGTCTCTCACTCCAATATCTGTGTTTGATTATCATCCTCAGCATTGGCCGCTGCCCCTTCAATTTGCACTTGATCCCCAAGTGATGGCTCCTTGTTGCTCGAGACTAATACGCACAAAACAGCTTTTCCAGAGAGATCAGGTAGCAACTCACCCTCATCTGGTGATAGTATATACATATCTTCTAATGCGTGGAACTTCTTCATAGGGCTGCGATGGTTCCCTGTATGCTTCTGGAGTTAGTTTCTCCAGAATGGGTATGATGTCTTCAGTTTTTAGTATGTTTCGAGCTACATCATTTTCCCCTGAGGTATCTCCTTCTTCTCTGGTCAAAAAGAAGAGGTAGGCAGATGACATGCAAAGGCAGTTGGGGTAAAGTGGATCCTTGAAGCGTATAGAATTTGTTGGAGCAGACTTCAGAGAGAAATTAGGAGGGCTTAAAGGGGACATAAGATTGCTTTGGCAGATAAGGCAAAGAAGAATCCAAAGAGCTTCTCCAAATACATAAAGCACAAAAGTGTACCAAGAGAGAGAGTAGACCTCTTAAGAATTTATAAGATCATCTATGTGTGGATCCACAAGAGATGGGTGAGATCCAAAATGAATATTTCTGATCAGTATTTGTTGTTGAGAAAGGCATCGATATTAGGGAACTTGAGGAAATAAATAGTGATGCCTTGAGGAGTGCACAGACCATCCAGTTTGTATTGGTTCCACCGACCCAGAACCGGTTCCAATGCCCCAGGAATTTGAATCCCTTCCACTTGCACCATCTCTCAAGCCATGTATTCATCTGATCTATCCTGATATTCCTACTCTGACTAGCACGTGGCACTGGTAACAATCCTGAGATTACTATCTTTGAGGTCCTACTTTTTAGTTTAACTCCTAACTCCCTAAATTTAGCTTGTAGCACCTCATCACGTTTTTTTCCTATATCGTTGGTGCCTATATGGACCATGACAGCTGGCTGTTCACCCTCCAGAATATCCTGCAGCTGCTCCGAGACATCCTTGACCCTTGCACCAGGGAGGCAACATAACATCCTGGAGTCTCGTTTGCAATCGCAGAAATGCCTGACTATTCCCCTTACCATGGAGTCCCCTATGACTATATCTCTGCCACTCTTTTTCCTGCCCTCCTGTCCAACAGAGCCAGCCACAGTGTCATGAACCTGGCTGAGGCTCCAGAGTTGCTGGTCCTCTGGTTGGGCCAGCTGAACCTAATAGAACTTAGAGGTGGTCAATTAGGAGACTATCTCCCAGAAGCATGTTCCACTGGTCACACTGCCGGCAATGGTCGGCTCAGACCCCAAAGTCCAAGGAAAAACCCAGCCTCTAATGTCAAGGTACTGAACTATGGGAAAAAGATGAGCTGACTTAGACTTCCCAGTCCGAAGAAAGCTGATCTTAAAGTTGGTAAATGTTATGGAAATGTTAACCTGGATTATTACTTTAAATTAAACAGTGGCAGTATGGCAAAGAGACGGATAATCAAACAAGTAAAGGGCCAACTTGGTGGACCAGAGTTTCTTCTTCACACAGTGAGTGATCAACACATAGAATATTTGTTTTGGGGGGTGGGAAAGTGGTGAAGGTCAAAACCTTGAAATGATTTTTAGAATCAACTAGATGGGTACTACAGGGTCATTCTGAATAGAGGTATTGTGATGGCTTTCCTCATTCAGGAATATCCTGTGATTGAGAAATACATGAGAATTGAATTAGAGTTTGGGAATGAAAAGCAACAAATGCCTGGCTCATCAACACACACTGTGCACTAAAACAAGCTCATTGTTGATGAGGTCCCTGAGATGGAAATGAAAATATTTTTACCAAGTTTGCTTTGGGGAAGGGAAGGTGTCTGAAGAGCCTTGTGTTATCTGCATTGTAATGATTGCCAGAGTAAGTATTGCCGTGATACTTTTTGGCACAATATGTGTTGGGTTATATATTTGTACACAAACAAAACTGATGCCCAAAAACTTTGTTTAATGAAGACATTTAGCTTTTAAAGTATTTTTTTCTGTTATAATACAAAGGGAATCAGATAACCTTTGTTTCCGGTAGATGGTGTATGTTCTATGTTCTCTGGTGGTATAGTTAGAACATAGAACATAGAACAGTACTGCACAGAACAGGCCTTTCGGCCCTCGATGTTGTGCCGAGCAATGATCACCCTACTCAAACCCACATATCCACCCTATACCCGTAACCCAACAACCCCCCCCTTAACCGTACTTTTTTTTTAGGACACTACGGGCAATTTAGCATGGCCAATCCACCTAACCCGCACATCTTTGGACTGTGGGAGGAAACCGGAGCACCCGGAGGACACCCACGCACACAAGGGGAGGACGTGCAGACTCCACACAGACAGTGACCCAGCCGGGAATCGAACCTGGGACCCTGGAGCTGTGAAGCATTTATGCTAACCACCATGCTGCCGTGCTGCCCAAGTTAGGGGATAGATTTCTCCAGATCACTCATTCTTTCCTGATATCATACCTGCCTGGAGGCAAAGTGGACAGCAGAGGGCCATGTTTGATGGCTTACTGTAAATTTATAAAATGGTGTGCACTGAACAGCTTGGTATAAGCTGAACGTTTAAAAATGATAATTACAGAATTAACAAAGAGCAAAAATTCTGAGGTATTGATTTGAAAAACATTTTATGCTTAAACACGAGACACAAACTAATCATTCAAACTGGATTTATCCAGTCCATTTACTTGACTGATTCAAATTATCCATTGATCTGTGCCATTTTGCATATGTTAATTGCTTTGACACTTTCATTTTAAAGCACATTTTTGTTTTAAAATAACACCTGTACTTGAAATGTAGCCTAACTGGAAAATTTCAAAAACATTGAGCAAAATGCTAATGATGTCTAGGTCTGATGATACACCAGAATTCTGTAATCCAGATGTGTGCATAAAAATTATGTCCACAGAAAACGTAACCTATACTCAGACTTTGAATAGGACTCCTTTGCATGTCTTTGCTTTTATTAAATTCTGAGTCACCAAAGACCCTCCAAAGCACACACAGCCCTCCCCAGTTTCACAACTCAACAGCACGACACTCATCTTAAATCAATTCTCAGCCCCAAATCAAAATTCTCTATTGTAATCATTGTGCATTTTATAATTATCACCCTGTATAGATAAAAGCACTTCTGTTCTGTGGTACATAGATAGAACAGTACAGCACAGAACAGGCCCTTCGGCCCTCAATGTTGTGCCGAGCCATGATCACCCTACTCAAACCCACGTATCCACCCTATACCCGTAACCCAACAACCCCCCCTTAACCTTACTTTTATTAGGACACTACGGGCAATTTAGCATGGCCAATCCACCTAACCCGCACATCTTTGGACTGTGGGAGGAAACCGGAGCACCCGGAGGAAACCCACGCACACAGGGGGAGGACGTGCAAACTCCACACAGACAGTGACCCAGCCGGGAATCGAACCTGGGACCCTGGAGCTGTGAAGCATTTATGCTAACCACCATGCTACCCTGCTGCATCATGTAGTTTATTCACTGTGGACTATACTCTGGTCAGAAAAAACACATTTTACTGTAGCAATTGGAAACGGTTCACGCAAAGCCACAAAACACCTTGGAACAACACAGTTTCTAATTTTAAAGGCTAGGCCTCATTTCCATAAGTTTCACTGGATTTCCAGCTGAACTTGGCCAAATCTATGACCAGACCAGTAGGCACCAGCAGGAATTCAATGTCAGGTGTGTGTAAGTACAGGGTTGCCAAGGGCGGCCCAAGCTTTCCTGCTGGGATTAATACTGCTCCTCCTGACCCACAGAAGAAACTGAAACTTCATAAACCATCGGGTGGGATTCTCCGTTCCTGTGGCTAAGTGCCGGCTCAAACGGAGAATCCGCAGGACGTTTACCCAAAAAAAACTGGTGCAAACCCCTCACTGATTCCGGTGTCAGTGAGGGATTACCACCGGTGCCGACCAAAACTCCCAACTCCTGCGCAAAAAAGGGACGGAGAATGGCCAGGTCCTAGGCTGCACAGGCGCATGGCTGACGACCTGCAGTGGTCATGTCGTACAACATGGCGCCGGCTGTGGATGGACCCAACCTGCCATCCGCGACCCCATGGCTCACCCCCCTGACCACCCCCCACCAGTCCCTCCAGCCCTCGCAGAAGCCAGCGGCGCGGATCCCGGCTGAGTATGGCAGTGCTGGACACAGTCCGCAGCCGCTATGCCGTGTTCACGATTTGTGTGAGCACACGTGCCCCGCGCCACCGGGAACTCGGTCCACTGGGGACGGAGCATCGCGTGTGGGCCGACCGATGAGGGGCCAATGGCATTGCGACTGTGCACTTCACGATGACGCTGATTTGGAGGGGGTGGACACTCGCAAACTGATGTCAAACTGGCGGTGGCCCCGATCCCAGCATCGGAATCGATTCTCTGCCCGATCACCGATTACGATATTTGCGTCGGGCAACGGATAATCCTGCCCCATTACTCTAGCTCCCACTCAGGACTTGGACTATAATTACACTCATGTATGGAACACCCTTTGTAACAATGCTGTGGGCCTATCTGCACCAGATGAATTGCAGTGGTTCAAGAAGGTGGCACAATATCACATTCTCAAGGGCAATTAAAGATGAGCAGCAAATATAGGTCTAGCCCGTGATGATCACAACACATGAAATAATTTTCTAAATCTCAACATTATCTCGGTCTGATTTGCACAAAGTAGCACCCTCTATGCCTTCCTGTGGGTATCCTGTTGTCTTCCAGAACAACAGATTGATATTGGGGCACAAAAAGATGATAACAGGATCACAGAATTGAAGTTGCTGTTCAGATTTTAACTCCACCAGTTGGAGGAAATAAAATTGAGGCTAATAATCTTGGTGAGGCCCAAAGTTCCTGAATTTGGAATTAATTTATTGTGACTTTTCCTTGAATCTCAGTTTTGTATACTTTTGTTCAATCTATGTGAACATTTGGTAACCCAGCTGATTACACTCGGTTTGGTCCACTTGGGAGTTTAGAGGAAACAGGAACATGTGAAAAATGTTCACTGCGTGATTGTAATAATGAATCATTGATTCTCGAAGCTGGACTATTCTCAATTTCTTATTCAAAGCAGAATAAGACTAACCAGGGTTATATCTACCTGCCTCCAGCTAGACCAGGAGCAAATAAAAAGATCCTAAATATAGCAGGCAAGACAAAATTGTCAAAATTCCAATCCCTTTCATAAAGTTCTCTTGGATCTTGAACAAATCAAAATATGCAGTTTATTTCAGTACACCACAGTCCTTGTGCAGACCAACTCTTGCCTTCACATTGAGGATACCCTCCATTGTGTTGTGTGGCCCCACCACTGTGCTAATTGGGATTGATTTTGATCAGAGCTACCAACTCAAAAATGGGCAACCATGTGGCACCATCAGCAGCAGCAGAATTGCATTCAATCACAATCTGTGATCTCATGGCTTGGCATAAACTCCACTTTACCATTTCCACCAAGCCAGGAGATTAACCCTGGTTCAATGAAGAGTGCAGGAGAGCGTGCAAGGAGCATCCAAGGCACACCTAAAAAGGTGTCAACCTGAAAAAGCTACAACTTTGGGACAGCTTGCACGCCAAACAGCAAAAGTAGCATGTGCTATAGATCTGCGTGATCCCACAACCAACGGATCAGATCTAAACTCTGCAGTCGTGCCTCATTCAGTTGTGACTAGTGTTGGACAATTAATCAACTAACTGGAGGAGGAGAATAATAATAATCACTTTTTGTTGTACAACATCTCACCATTCTCACTGATGCGGAAGTCCAGCACATCAGTGCAAAAGATAAGGCTCAAGTATTCACAACAATATTCAGCCAGAAGTGCCTCATCGATCATCCATCTCGGTCTCCTCTTGATGTCCCCAGTATCACAGATGTCAGTTTTCAGTCAACTTGATTCACTCCACATGATATCAACAAACAGCTGAAGGCATTGGATACTGCAAAGGCTATGGGCCCTGACAACACTCCGGCAATAGTACTGAAGATTGCTGCTCCAGAACCTGCTGTGCCGCGAGCCAAGCTTTTCCAGTACAGCTACATCACTGTCACCTATCCAGCAATGTGTAAAATTCCCAGGTATGTCCTTTACACTGGACAAATCCAACTGGCCAGTTTCTCCATCCAGGACAAAGATTTGATTGGCACCCCTTCTACAAACATTCACCCGCCCCCCCCCCCCCCCCCCCCCCCCCCGCCCCCATCACCGACGCACAGTAGCAGCAGTGTGTACCATCTACAAGGTGCATTGTAGGAACTCACCAAGGGCCCTTAGACAGCACCTTCCAAAAGAATGACCACTGCCACCAATCTACTCTGAATGACCAGAAAAGTGATGGCAAGGGTCAACGATAGAGTTATCAAGCAGCACTTGCTCAGAAACAACCTGCTCACTAATGCTCAGTTTGGGATCAGCCAGCTCCTTGTTCTCATTATAGCTTTAGTCAAAACATGGACAAAAGCCCTAAATTCAAGAGGTAAGGTAAGAGTTACTGCCCTTGACATCAGCATTTGTCCAGCTGTGGCATCAAAGAATTCGTAGAAAAACTGGAGTCAATGGGACTTGGGGTGGCAGGTGGGGGGGAAGGGTGGAACTCTCCACTGGTTGGAGTCATAGAAACAAAGAAAATAAGAGCAGGAGTAGGCCATTTGACCCTTCGAGCCTGTTCCACCATTCATTATGGTCATGGCTGATCATTCAACTCAGTAACTTAGTCCTGCCTTCCCCCCGTACCTTTAACCCCTTTTGCCCCAAGAGCTGATTCTAACTTCTCCTTGAAAAACATGCATCATTCCCACGGTATTGAAGGTACGGGTCCGAGTCCAGAAGTTGCGATTTTTGGTGCGTTGGAAGACCCGGGAGTCCAGGGGGCGAGAGAGGCTGATGTTTTCATCTTTGCCTCCCTGGTAGCCCAGAGACGGTTATTATTGGTGTGGAGGGACTCGGTACCCATGAAATAGGTTAGTGACATGGCGGGTTTCTCTGGATTGAGAAGATTAAGTTTGCCCTGAGAGGTTGCCTGGAAGTTGCAAACGTTTATCGACTTCCTTGGGGAAAATTAAGCTGTCAGCAGATACAAAAGGAGGGGGGGAGGGGCGTAGGGAGGAAGGGAGGTCGGGGGGTTTGATTGAGGTGGGATTAGTTAGTGGGGAAGGGGAACTGGGGAACTGTGTATGTAAACCATGTTGGCTTGGTGTGGTTTTGGTTGGGTGGGTGTTACTTTGTTCTTTTTCCTCTTGAAATTATTGTTAAAATTTATAAAAGCCTTAAGATGTTTTTATTAAAAAAAGAAAAACTTACAAAGTTTTGGCTTCAACCTCTTTTGTGGTAGCGAATTTCACAGATTCACCACTCTCTGGGTGAAGAGATTTCTCCTCATCTCTCTCCTAAAATCCTCAGAATAGGACCCCTATTCTGGACTTGTCCAGTATTGGGGACATCCTGCATCTACCCTTTGTAGTCCTGCTTGAATTTTATAGGTTTCTACGAGATCTTCCCTCCTTCTGAACCACTGCGAATATAATCCTAACCAACTCAATTTCTCCTCTGTCAGTCCTGTCATCCCAAGAA
The DNA here is from genome assembly GCF_902713615.1 of Scyliorhinus canicula. NCBI lineage: Eukaryota > Metazoa > Chordata > Chondrichthyes > Carcharhiniformes > Scyliorhinidae > Scyliorhinus > Scyliorhinus canicula. The sequence goes on from NC_052153.1 coordinate 123,641,832, forward strand.
TCAATCTGATAAACCTTCACTGCACTCCCTTAATAGCAAGCACACCCTTCCTCAGATAAGGAGACTAAAATGCACGCAATATTCCAAGTGAAGTCTCACCAAGGCCTGGTATAATTCCAGCAAGACATAACCGCTCCTGTACTCGATTACTCTCATTATGAAGGCGAACATACCATGCTTACCTTCGGCAACTGATCTACCCAGATCTCATTGCATATGCTCCTCTCTCAATTTATAGCCATACAGATAATAATCCGCCTTCCTGTTTTAGATACCAAAGTGAATAACATCGCATTCATCCACATTGTACTGCATCTGCCACGCATTGCCCACTCACTCAACTTGTCCAAGTTACACTGAAGTATCTCTGCATCCTCCTGACAGCTCACTCTCTCACCCAGTTTTATGCCATTTGCAAATTTTGGAGATATGCATTTAGTTCCCTTATCTAAATCATAGCTTGATTCCAGTACCCCACTAGTCACTGCCTGCCATTCAGAAAAGGACCCGTTTATTCCTACTTTTTAGTATCCTATCTGTCAACCAGTTTTCTTTTTATTAAATTAATTTTTTCCAATTAAGGGGCAATTTAGAGTGGCCAATCCACCTACCCTGCACATCTTTGGGTTGTCGCGATAAGACCCACGCAGACGCGGGGAGAATGCGACCTCGGGCCGGGATTAAACCCGGGTCCTCGGCGCCATGAAACAGCAGTGCTAACCAGTGTGCCACTGTGACACCCACGCCTACCAGTTTTCTATCCATCTCAATACACTACCCCAATTCCATGTGCTTTAATTTTACACGCTTATCTCTTATATTGGGACTTTTTGAAAGCCTTCTGAAAGTCCAAGTAAACCACGTTCATTGGCTCACCCCTTATCAGTTCTACTAGTTCCGTCCTCGGAAGATTCCAGTAGATTTGTCATGCATGATTTCCCTGTTGTATATCCATGCTGACTTTCAAAATGAACTCCAGAATTTTCCACAGTATAGATATCAGGCTGACTGGCCTATAATTCCCTGTTTTCTCTCTATTTTCCATTTTATAGAGTGGGGTTGCATTAGCTACCCTCCAATCTGTAGGAATTGTTCCAGAGTCTATAGAATCCTGGAAGGTAACTACCAATGCATCCACTAATTTTCCAATGCATTCCTATTTCTTGGCCTAAGCACTCAGTGATGTAGATTATCAGGCCCTGGGGATTTATCAATCCCATCACTTTCCCTAACATCAATCTCTGACAAAAACTGATTTCCTTCAGTTCCACCCTTTCACTAAACCGTGTGTTCCTCATCATTTCTGGTATGTTATTTGTGTCCTTCTTGAAGACTGAACCAAAGTATATATTTAGTTGTTCAGCCATTTTTTGTCCCCATTATAAGTTCCCTTCTTTCTGCCTGTAATGAACTTACATTTGTCTTCACCAGTCTTTTTCACTTCATGTACCTACAGAAGCTTTTACAGTCAGTTTGTATGTTCCCTGCAAGCTTATTCTCGGACTCTATTTTCCGCTTCCTAATTAATTCCTTTGTCCTCCTTTGTTGAAATCTAAACTGGTCCCAATCCTCAGGTCTGTTGATTTGACTGGCCAATTTGTATGCTTCTTCCTTGGATCTAATACTGGTCGGAATTCTCTGGCCATTGTGATTTACTTTTCCCTTTGGTAGCACAACCCTGCCTGCAGGCTTCAGGGCAGCGAGGAGTTGTTACACTGGGAAGTACCATTGACAAACAGTGAGAAGATAGAACCCCACCATTAGCGACTGGCATGCCACCAAGAAAGACATGGCTGGAGGAACCAGTGAATCTTGTCCACTATCTCTAATTACCCTTGTAAGGCATGGTTTGGCCACCTTTCTCATTTTACTTTTGTACCAGACAGGAATAAACAATTATTGCAGTTTACCCATGCACTCATACCTCATACCATTGTGGTTTTGTTTCTTTAGATTCAGGGCCTTAGTCTCAGAATCAATGACATCACTCTCTATCTTGATGAAGAAATCTATCATATTATGATCGCTCATTTGCAATAGGCCTTGCACAACTAACATTTCAGTTATTCCTTTCTCATTACACAATGCCCAGTCTAGGATGGCCTGTACTCCTTAGCAACCACAGAAATGTCTATCTAGTCCCCTTACACTTGAATCCCTATAACTATTGCATTCCCACAACTTTTATTCCTCCCCTGTGCAGCAGAGACAGCCGTGATGCAATTAATTTGGCTGTTGCTGCTTTCCCTTGAGATGCCATTTCCCACAACAGTATCCAAAGCGATATATCTATTTTACAGGGGAATAGCCACTACAGATTCCTACACTGCCTGCCCAGCCCTCTTGCTCTGCATGGTGTTCACCCATTCTCTTCCTGCCTGTGCACTGTTAGCCTGCGGCATGACCACCTCTCTATACATAAAGTCCACGATACTCTCTGTCGCGTGGATGCTCCAAGCGTCCCTGGCTGCCACTTATGCTCCCAAAACCGGGCTTCCAGAAGCTGCAGCTGAGACACTTCCTGCACACATACTGACCCCGGGCACTGGAAATGTTCTCAGCTTCCCACATAGAGCGGGAAGAGCACATTACAGCTTTGAGCTCTCTTGAGATGACTTATCCCTTTAAGTTAAATCAAACCTTCAGGAAGATACTTAATATAAAATTATATCAATTACTCCCAGGCCCTTGTTTCTGCCCCTTGTTGTTACAGGATATAACTCTTGCAAATTATGAACTATAAAATAAGACCTTAATAACTAGAAGCAATAAAGGTAGTAAATACTTACCCAACCATACTCATCCCATCCGCTCCACAGCTTCCAAGTCCTACTTACCAAGGCTGCCACTCGCCTTTCCGAGGAAATAGAAAAGGAAAAGCGAACCTCTTTTCCTCCTTACCAAACTCAGTCACCGAACTTCAACTTAAGCACTCTACTGCCCCCATATCAGCACTCCAGTGCACACCAGAGTCATAGATAGCTCAAATGAAGATGGTTATGGTTATTGGCAGTCAATCAACTTAGTCCTGGGACATCACTCCTCAGGGTAGTTCCCTAGGCCGGGCTATCTTCAACAATGACCTTTCCTCCAACAGTAAGTTAGAAGTGGGGATGTTTGCTGATGATTGCACAATGTTCAGCACCATTTGCGACTCCTCAGATATTGAAGCAGTCCATGCCCATTTGCAAAAGGAACTGGATGACATATAGGCTTGGACTGATAGGTGTCAAGTAACATGCACGCCACAGAGTGACAGACAATGGCCATCTGAAATAAAAGAGAATCCAACCATTTCCCCTTGACATTTAATCAACATCCTGGGTGTTAACATTGATTAGAAACTGAAATGAACCAGCTAAATAAATACTGTGGTTACCAGAACAGGTCAGAGGCTGGGAATTTTGCACAGAGTAATTCATGTCCTTATTCCTCAGGAGTGTGATGGAATACTCTCCATTTGTCTGGATGGGTGCAGCACACAAAGATTGACACCATCCACGATAAAGCAGCCCACTTGATTGGCACACCATCCAACACCATCACCATCCACTCCGTCCAATGCCAAAAACAGTGGGAGCTTCCCTCCCTAACGGCCCTATGGTTGTGCCGACAACATGGTTGTGCCGACTGCAGCAGTTCCAGAAGATGGCTCACCATCACAATGCCATTTGGGATGGGTAATATAAATGTTGGTCTGGCCAGCGATATCCATGTTGCATGATATTTTTTTTTTTCCATTAATGCTGTTTTGTAATAAATACTATGGAGAAATTTTTGCTTTATTTTTGGAAGGTGCCTGTTCCAGGAATAAATTTGGCAGAAACATCTCCTCGGGCGATTAAAAGTATGGGATGATGCATGATAGGATAGATTGTAAAAATGAAGTTAAAGTATCACTTTCTCATCTGTCTGTTTTATTCTAAGATTTGTCGAGCTTCTTTTGTAAATTGTTGAAAAAATCTTTGGGGAAGTCTATGCTGATATTTTCCAGGCTAGAAAGTCCTTCAAGATTTTTTTTATGTGGTAAACATAGTAAAGGAACAATTATGGTATCCATAAGTGGAGTCCCAAGGATTGGAAGATGCTTGGCTGCAGTCTTCATCAAAATATCCGGTCTTATATCAGATTCACTCCTTCACCCAGTGGTGCATGCAATTATGGGCCACATGTCAAGGGCACTAGCCCTCAGATAAGTCTCAGACATGAGATGCGAACAGTATGGTGGCTGGTCATTGCCAACAGAAGTCCATGGAGCTCGGAGCAGCACTGTTGTTTCTCCTGGCGGCACATAATTATTATTTGAAATAATAAGATGTGTGCAAATGTGACCCTGCGCTAGTCTGTCAAGTGCCATGGACTTGATTATTAATGTCATACACACACATGTTGAGAGTATTCTGCTGCTCTGCCAATCGATGCTTAATGTAGCTGTAATGTCACGCATGGTCAGATTTCCATTGGTGCCTGATCCCATCCGATGAGCCTGGCAGGACCATGTGGCAACAGCTAATTTGCTGGCATCTCATTCAGTTGCAGTGTAGGAAGAGAGAGAATTCTAGAAGCGGGAGATGGAGAATTCCAAAATGGCAATTCCATTTGAGGAGTTAATCTGACGTGCTGCGAACTGGTGAGTAGATTCTGAAGAACTCAGAGGCTGCAAATATTTGTTTTTGAGGCACAATTTGATACAATTATTTATTTGATGTAATTTTACTGATGTCATCCCACCCTGATGCGAGGATTTACAGAGCCAGCTGTGATCGGGAGAGGCAATGGGAGCAAAGTGGCAATTTGGAATGGGAGAGTCAGTGAGAGCTGGCGAGCACAAGGGTCTGGGGGGGAAGTGGCAATTCGGGAGAGGCAGTGGGTGGATGGGTCAGAAGGCTGGAGAGATGGTGAACGATAGCGATTGAGAGAAACACGGCAATTCAGGAGAGGTGATGGGTGGATGGGTCAGAAAGCTGGGAGAGATGGTGAACAATAGGGTTTGAGAGAATCACGGCAATTCAGGAGAGGCAGTGGGTGGGATGGTCAGCCAGTCTGGAGAGGCAAAAAACAGAAAACACTGGACAACCTCAGCAGGTCTGACAGCATCTGTGGTGAGAGAAGGAAGCTGACGTTTTGAGTCTGGATAACTCTTTGTTGAAGCTGTCAAAGCCGGGAGATGTGGTGAGCCAGAGGTTTTTGAGTGAAGTAGCGATTCGCAAGAGGCAGCAAGTGGGAGGGAATGGGACAGATACGGTAATTCAGGAGAGATGAGGGAGAGATAGTGAGCTGGAGCCAGGACGTGAAAAGCAGGGGTAAGAGGATTCTTGGGCAAATTAGGTTCAAGGCAGCCAATAGGTTTGTAAAATAAAAATTACAGACCAGGAACATAACCCACCTTTATAATACATTTTCTTATCGGAAAGTGGTTTTTGTTTACCAGTTTATGTTCAGCACACATTATTAGGAGTGCTGAACAAGGGATGGCTGTAAAACACCTTGGGATGTCCTGAGGTAGTAAATGGCACTGTATAAATGTAAACTCTTTCATTAATGCAGGCTGAGTTTCTGTAAGTGCTCACATCATCAAAACACTGCAGTCAAATGTCAGCAGGTGAGGTCATTCGTAAATATGAATTCAATTAAGTATGAATTTGTTTCAGCTGGGTCGAGTGAGATTTCGTTGGTTTAAGTTGATTTAAGCAGACCGGTGAAGGTTACTTACAGCGTATCCTTTTAACAACCATGTCTAAAAGAAGGCAAATAGGTTTTTCATTTCTACTGGTGGTGCGCATCTGCACATCTCCATGATATTGGTGCACATAACAAAACTAATTTCACACATGAGTGGGAAAAATTAGAGGGAATCCCATGTCTCAGAAATTCTCCATCGGTTCGGGGCAGCCTGGAACTCCCTTCACTGTAGGAGCCACATGGAGCAGCAGTCCAAGAAGGCTCATTGCTGCCTTCTCAAAGGTAATTAGGGATGGGCAATAAAGGCACACCTCGACAGTAATGCCCCATCCTGCAAAATAATTTTTAAAAGCCCACTTTCTGGTTTGGCTACTTTAAGAGGTTTTATGCAGTAGGCTGACCACAGAATTTACAGTTCTGGACATTAATAAGTGCGGTGATGGGTTGGAACGTTGGCATGCTTCACGCCTTGCAATGGGCCAGATTTTTGCTTCCTATTTTCCACTTTTCAGTGAATTAATTATGCATCAGCGAAGAACTTGTGGAATCTCGTGGTGGGGCGGAGGCACCCACAAACACATTCACTCACTGAAGGCCCAGGGTGTTGCGTAGTTCCGCTTCTCAATTGCGGCCAAAGAAACAAACCCTCTGCTCCACGGTTCAGAGAGGCCTCCCTGGGGATTCTCCTCCAGACCATGCAGGAAAGAATCACAGTCCTCTTTCCAAAGGATGGGGTCAGAAGATCCCACCCCCTGACCATACTGGTTTGGGAGGAGGTCATCAGGGAGATCAGTGCCCATAGCCACTAGAAAAGGTCTTCCGTGCAGTGCAGGAAAAGGATCAATGATCTGATGTACTCTACCAGGGTAGGCGAACCTTCACACTCCAAAATCATGACCAGCAGATAGGACATCAACAATGAATGTCTGCCAGCCACTTTAAGATCCTGATCTCATGTTAGATTCTGCACAAATCATGTCTTCATCCCTTGCTGAGGAGGGCTCAGCATACACAGCAGGCATGCATGCTTCTGCACTGCTCTTTCATCTATAGTGTTCACAGCAATTCCATCTGTCTTTATGCAAGTCAAGCACGCCCATAATTGATGTGAGAGGGACAAGACTGGCGGAGATATCCTGGAGCTGAGGGCATTCACGTCGCATGAAGAGCAGACAGCAGACATAGCTGGTGAGGATAGTGATTGTTCCTGTGTAGAATCTGAGATTAGCCTAACCCAATAAGCCTGAGAGTGTCCGACCAGTATACATCAGCCACACGCCGCCAAGACTGTGAATGACCTACAGTGTAGGAGCCTATGTAGTCAATCACCAATTATCTCTTTTCTCTACTCCAGCCACCACAAGAGAAAGCAAAGGACACTCCAGATGTCTCAGCCCTTGCCCTCAAGTCACCTCAGAAGAGGAAGCAGGTTTCCCATCTGATGAAAAATCCGTCACTGCTTTCACCTGTACCCTCCACCAGCACAGAAACACAGACCTTGGTGGGACCTTGTTCTAGAGTAGTCTCGTGTTCACAATTTGGTGATTATCACAGACTCGTGTCCACAGCAGGCAGAGGCAGCGCAGCTTTCTGATACTCGGCGGAATCCTGAAGACCAGTCCCTTGTTGAGCCCAAGACCGGTGATGAACCTCTTCAATCAGCTCTGAGAGAAATGTTGGAGATGTAAAGACAGGCAGCAGAACATTAGGCAGGGTTTTCAGAGGCTGTCAAAAGACTGGAATAAAGGACGGATGGGTCCATGCATGTTCTGTCTAATATCGTGGCTCCAGCACGCATGCACATTGATGTCTCAATGGAAATGTTACCATTGATTGAGCTGGCACTGAGTTGACATGGGTGACATGGGATGGGTGGGAGGCATGGGTTAGCATGGATGGATGGCACAGAGGGAGTGTGTATGGGGTGAGGGGATGTGAGGGATGAGGACTGGTGGGATGTTTGTTATTTTATTATTATTTATTTCAACACTGAGCTGGAGCACAGAAACAGGCCTTGTGCCCAGCCTACCTCCACACCAGACAGCCTCTGCAATCTTTCTGGGGTTGCCTGCCCCGGGTCCTATTTCAACTGACACACCCCACTATCCCCACCCCCAATCCTCCACACACACACACACACCCCAACCGAAAATCTGACCTGTGGACGGCCACTTTTAAAGGTTTGCTAAGCTCAGGATATCTACCAACTCTGCAAACCTGACCCAGGGATGAAAACCTGGTCCTCAAGACTGAGGAAAATATACATTGTTAACATGGTGGAGGCGTCATATAAGTCATGAACGTAGGTGACAAGAGACTGGACAAGTGAGGAAAAAGTGTGTTAAGAAAAGAAGAAATTTATTCTGTGAGTCTACCACAGGCTAAACTATTTGTCTAGGGCCAACGTGTTGATGTATCTCAGGAACGAGGCAGAAGCATGTTTTGTGGGTTTGGCTATGACGTTTGAAGTCATGAATATATCTCCAGAGGCGGTGAGGTCAACAACAGACTTGTGAGCACTGGCTTGATGTTCGGTCCAGAGAGAGGCACGAGGAGGTGTTAGAGAGTCAACATTCAGCCTCTGCGAAGTCAAGGTCATGGGTGGCATGGACAAGCTGAGCCAAAGGGCCTGTTTCCTTGCTGTAATGGCAGGGTTGAACCTGAGAGAACAGAAAACAAAAGAAAGACTTGCATTTATAAAGCAACTTTCATGAACTCAGGGCATCCCAAAGCGCCGTACAAATTTATAGCTAAACCTTTGAGGTGTAGTAACTGTAGTACTACAAATATATGAAACAGGTGCAGATGTAGGTCATGAGGCCTTCTGAATCTGCTCTGCCATTCAATAAAGTCATGGCTGATCTAATGTAGGCAATCTATTTACATGGACAGGGTGGGTATATAAGGATATGGGCCAAATAGGGGCAAATGGGACTAGCTTAGTGATAGAAACTGGGTGGCATGGACAAGCTGAGCCAAAGGGCATGTTTCCTTGCTGTAAACATCTATGATTCTATGACCTCGCGGCCAATTTGCACACAGCAAGTTCCCGCAGAACAGCAATGTGATCATTTGTGATTTTCAGCATGGGTTAAATATTGGCCAGGACACCAGGAATAACTCCGCTCCAGTTCTTTGAAACCACCATGCAATCTTTTACATTCTCTTGAGAGAGCATATGGGGTCTCATTATGGTATCTCATCCAAAGACGTACATCTCTAACAGCGCAGCATCTCCTGGTACTGCACTGAGGTGTCAGCCTGGAGTTTTGTTCAAGTTTGTGGAAAAGACCCTGCAGCCACAACTTTCTGATTCAAAGGTGAGTGACACAGCAGACATTGTGCGATTTTAAAAGTTCCTTGGAGGTATGTTAGAATGAGTGACCAGAGTGAAAACGTGACTTGGCTGGTAACTCCAAATGTAAAAAATCTTGAGAGTTTAAGAGACCAGAGGGAGGGGTCCAGGTGGAAAGAGAATTCTGAAGGTCCATTGTTCAGGTCCAGGTCCATTGACCAGTCTTGGCAAAAGAAGTGAGCAGCAGATAAAACTGATGGGGGAATAGCTCAACGTCATGCTGCGCTCACTATTTGTTATG